>NC_090653.1:79451889-79760639 GCF_040937935.1 Hyperolius riggenbachi
GAAGATTTTGCTCGATTGCCGGCGGGTCGGGAATGCGTCGATAGCGGCGTTCGAATGCCCGATGACTGACGCAATACAGCGGCAGTACATTACCTGTTCCGCCGGTGCGTGTTCCCTGGTCACCGCTGCTCTGTCTCTGCTCGGCTCCGAGTCCAGCAGGCTTCACTTCCTCCTGTCCCGGCAGGAAGTTTAAACAGTAGAGCGCCCTCTACTGTTTAAACTTCCCCGGACAGAAAGAAGTGAAGCCAGCCGGAACCCGGAGCCCAGCGGAGAAGAAGACAACGGTGACAGCGGGGGCACGCGCCGGCGGAGCAGGTAATGTGTGTGGGGGGGGGCAGCGGCAGCACCACCACAGATTGTGATTGGTTTCATGCTGAAATCGATTCACAATCTGTTTGTAATAAAGGGCGGCCATACGATCCCTCTCTGATCAGATTCGATCAGAGAGGGATCTATCTGTTGGTCAAATCTGGTGGCAAATCGACCAGTGTATGGCCACCTTTAGAAGCACTCTTTATCTTGTTAGATGTACAGCTATCTATCAGTTTACCTTGCATCAGGGAAGCTCTCTGTCAAATCATCCTTATCTCCTGCAGTCAAAGATAAAGATGAGCTTCCTGCAGCTCAATGCAACACAAGTCAATGACAAACTGAAAGTAAACCTATTAACCCTTAATGCGCGTACACACGCCGGATTCCAGTCAATGACTGGTCGTTAG
This sequence comes from Hyperolius riggenbachi, assembly GCF_040937935.1. Lineage (NCBI taxonomy): Eukaryota > Metazoa > Chordata > Amphibia > Anura > Hyperoliidae > Hyperolius > Hyperolius riggenbachi. The sequence continues at coordinate 79,452,609 of NC_090653.1, forward strand.
ACCCGCCTACAGGGGCGGCCGTTTTAGTGACAGTTTCCCTGTGTGTACAGTCTGTCAGCCTGCCGACAGACCGTACACCCAGAGAAACGGTCGCTAGAACGGCTGCCCCACGGGCAGGTCCGACGACCCGTCGTTTGAGTAAATCAGGCGTGTGTACGTGCCTTTAAGCTATGTTCCCACTTGTAGCCGGATCAGGTACGGCCAGCAGAAGGGACAGTGTAGTGTCCGCTCTGATGGTCAGCCGTGGCCCAGCTGGAGCCCGGGGCGGATGCACTCCTCTATAGCCTATATGTGGGAACGCATCCGCCTGGCTGGGATTATTGCGAACTGCACAGAAGTGCGGTCCGCTTACTGCAACAGATCTCGCAGATAAATTGCAGAGGGACAAGTGTGAACAGCTTCTATTTATAAAATAGGAGCCATTCACTGTCCGTGTAGCAATGAGCAGAGAACGGACAAAAAAATTACCAATCTCCACTCTAGTGGGAACAGAGCCTTACAAAAAAAAAAAAGTTTGTTTTGAGAACTTATAATACTGTAACATGCAGAATTGAATTTTTGACTGCAGTTCCACTTCAAATAAAAGTGGAAATGTGTTGATCAACGCTGTTCTCATTTTTTTTTCCACAATTTTTTTAAACTTCAAAAAGAGACCAATGATTAGAAACTGTTTAAAAAAACTGCTACAGACATACCGTTTGTAGACACCACTAATAAAGCAAAAGAAAGATGGACTTTGTAGCTTCACTTTTCCCTGAGGAAAGACTCCTGAAATGTTGGATTGTTTTTGAGCTGTTTTTGAACTGTGCATCAATAAAAGATTTTAATCTTCTTAAAGTATACCTAAGCTGACATGTGACATGATGAGATCAGCATGTGTACATACAGTGCCAAGCATACAAATAAGTAGGCTGTGTTCCTTTTTTTTGTTTTTTTGTGTTTTTTTTTCCGCTGTCTGAAATTGGTAAAACGTCAGATAAGTAAGTGACAGTTTTTCTCTCCAGTCAGGACCCAGCTGGACTATAGCTTAAAGTGGACTTGAACTCTTGCACAGGACAGAATGAAAATATAGATAAATGTACCCTGTATGCGTTGAGAGCTTAGCCTGTTTAATTCCCCCTCATTTGTGTCTAATCACAAGTTGTAATTTGATCTCTCATCACATGACTGTCACATGACTGCCACAGCAGAGATGGCAGATAAGCTCATTTGAAAGCACAGAATGTTAACAATATGTCTGCTTCCATGAATCAGGAAGTAGAAACAGTGCAGATTTATTTTAGGATTAGTATAAGCCGTAACAAAGAAATGTTTTTTGTTTGAAAAAAATTTCTTTGAGAGCAGAGAGGATGTTCTGAGTCCAGGTCTGCTTTAACCTTCACTGATGAGGAATTACAGCCATGAAGTCTTTCCTGGCAGAGAACAGTTTGTGAGTGCAGGGGATGGATAGAAAAGGTCAATAGTTCATATATTTTAGCTCTGGGACAGTGGAAGACTGTGTCATATAGCTGAGACAATAAAACATTTACCCTACTTTTACAGCTTTTAAACAGAAAATCACACTTGGGATTTAAAAAAAAAAGATAATTTTTTTAGGAGTCTCAGCAATTTATTGTCACTCAGGTTTCCTTTAAAGTGAAATCGCTGACAAAAGCTTTTTCTATGCACCCTACCTGTGTGGAGGGAACAGTTTCTACCATTTAAGGTGATTTGATGAGAACAAATAATCTGATCCACTCTGGGAGGGGCTGGGAAAGTACATTATGTTCTTTGGATGTGGTTGAGCAGTACCAAGTCTTTGGATTAGAAGAAAATCTGCAGACTGAAGGAGCAAGAAACCTGGCTGGATCTGTATTACGCCACTGTGGGGTAAGCACTGCAGGTTTACTTCACTGTGCCTTTATACTCTCCTGATTTGTTTATATATGTGACATGTGCTGGTTTAAACGTCCTATGGAAGAGTCTCTCACACTCTCAATGCTTTTCTTTTTTTGACAAGTTTTTTTTTTCTCCTCCTGGCGCTCGGGTGGGCGCTACGGTTTTTGTAAAGCGCTTTAATAAGTGCTTTTTCAGAGCGATTGCGTTTTTTTCACTCCCTGATGCAGGTCAGGAAGTGAACTTTTTTATCCGGAAAAAAATAAATACATAAATGCATTTATTCTTAAAAACGCAAGTACAATCGAAAAAAACAATAATGCAATGCACAAAGCAATTTTGTGAGTGTTTTGTGTTTTGTCTATACCTTCCATTGAGGTGGAATCGCCTCAAAAATGGTAGAGGCAGCGCTTTGCTGAGCGGATCAGAAACGAACCGCTCAAATGTGAACTCTCTCATAGAGAATCATTGCACAAGCGCCTTCAAGGCAATTTTGAAAATCGCCAGCGCATAAAACAAAATCAAAAACCGCCTCTAGTGTAAACAGCCTCAGGGCTGGTGCATCCACCACAAGAGCTTTTTAAACGCTAGATATTTTAAAAGCTCTTGCTAATGCATTGCTATGGGGGATATTTACAAAATCACTTCTCTCCAGTGAGAACACTCACAATTTACTGCAAATATATTTTCACACTTTCCAGTAGGGATGAGCAGGCGAAATTCGCAAACTTCATTTTGCAGTGAGTTTGGCTAATTCTTGCTTAGTGAGAATTTGGCAAACTTCCTTTAAAGTACCCCTGAACCAGAAAATGTTGAACCTACTTTTAATTCTGATTTATGTGCAGTGCTGTGACATATGTCACAGCACCACCAGCATCTTCCAGGGTGTACTATCATTCTCAGATTAATCTCCCTAAACCCACACACGTTGCAACTCTCCTACGCTCACTGATGTCAGGAAACATCAGTGGGGAGTTGTCAGAATCTCATATTAATGCAGAGAAATGATCATCCCCCTAGCCCAGACTGTGGCTATGTTAAATGGTTTGCAGATAAATTGAGTGAATTTCAAGATTAGTGAGTATGAATAGAATCAGAATTAGATTGTATTTCTCAGTGTTATTTTTGGAAGTGAGCTGTTTATTCCTACAAGGTTAAGAATGAGATAGTATTGAAGAAATGTTCACATGTTATGTAGTGATTGTTGTGTTAGTAAGTTTAACCATCTAAGGTCAAGATATATACACTGCTAAAACTAAAAGCCTGCTTTATGCGCAAAATGTTAATCACATAGGGCTCGATTCACAAAGCGGTGCTAACCCAGTTAGAGACTTTAGGCATGATAACCATTGCACCACTCTGGTGAAAAGCCAGTTTAGGTGTGATAAGTTTAGGTGTGATAAGTTTAGGCATGCTAAGTTTAGATAAGTTTAGATCGCACGCAAAGTCCCGCACGCAAAGCAGCGCCATTAAACTCTATGCGAAGTGCACCAGACTTTGCTAGCGCAAAACTTTTGATCAGCTGTGCACTGCGGTGCTAACCCAATTGGTGCTTAAACTTATCATGCCTAAACTTATCACACCTAAACTTAACATGCCTAAACTTATCACACCTAAACTTATCACACCTAAACGTATCATGCCTAAACTGAGTTTAGGCATGATAAAGGGCTTTTCACCAGCGTGCTAACTGTTAGCACCGCTTTGTGAATCAGGCCCCTAGTGTTCACACATATCTAATAAGCTGATTAATAAATACATTTATTTCAGATTGAATTAAAATAAGTAGGCCTTAAGCCTTGTACCTGCTACTACCACATATAACCACAAGGGGCATCTAGAGATCCCCATCTAAAAAATAAAAAGTGAGGTCATGTACATGTATTTTTAGAAGGTTATAAAAAGAACATGACTTCATGTAAAATCCCCTACCCCGACGCCATATTGGAAAAATTACAATAAAAAGGCCTGGCAGGCTAGCACATTGGAGCATCAAGCCTGAAACTGAGATTGATTGAGGCCTAGCAAGAGACTACCTTCCATTGTGATTCTGAAACCCAAGAGAGGTAATATGCAATTATTCTTGGTGAATTTATTGACAATAGCTATATAAAAGTTAAAGACTTGTCATTCTCACACTTCAGCAGTTTAAGTTTTTAGATAACTTGGATAACTTTTTTATATGATATAAGTATTACTATTCAAATGCAAATGCAAGTTTAGAGACAATTACCAAGCTTGAGTGATGAAGAGATATTTACTTTAAGTTCTTTATATAAGAATAGAACTTCATATATCATTTTTTAAGGATAAAGCTATATTGTGTGTACCATACACTGTACAATCTTGAGACAATAATTATCGATGAAGGATAAAAGCTACAGCAGAATATTTGCTATATTGAAATTGACTCTTTTAACTAAAGGAACTTTGAAAATGTATTTTTGGATGAAAATGTATTTTTGGATGATTGACAACAACTGGAGAGATGTATATTCCTGTATATATATGCTTTATCTATTTTTCTTAACAAGATAATTTTATAAAATTCAACAGCTGAGTGTTGCGTTTTTGTTTCAGAGGTAAAGCTGTTAACCTATAAATATTCTGTTTATAGTGAGTAACGCACCCATTACTGTCTAATTTTTGTTATGACGACCTTAAGGCTGGCCCGTTGAGGTAGTTAGTAATCATTTTAAGCAGATATCGATTAGATATTTAACAGAGTTCCCAGGACAGGCTAGGGGAGAGGAACTGTCACTTCCTCCCTACCCATATTCGACACTCTGCTCAGTCAGAGATTACGGCTGAGCAGAGCGAGGGCCACAGGGGGCACACAAATTATGATAAGTGGGGATAAGTGGGAATGGGTAAGCTGGTTAAAGTCTTCAAATTTGAAGTGACCGTACATTTTCTTTAAGTAAAAAAAGTAAAATGCACTCCAGCAAGTGTATACAATCTCCAGGACTCTCAGTCTGATGCAAAACACAAAGTGCTGCTCTTGAGGGGAGAAGAGTTGCAGAAATTCTAAATAAATGTAGAGTGCTCTATAGTGTAGTAACATCAGATAGGTTTATTCATAAAATACAAATTATACTCACAAAGGTAAATGATAAAATCGCATGTCAATATGGCCCGAGCCCGACTTAGCATCCAAGCGTCGGATCTGACAAAACGCGTCATGACACTGGAGGCACACAGCAACTAGGATCCGTCCATCCCTTTGCGATCCACGAGTCCAGGTCACTGGACACCACGTTGCTGGCCACAGGCGGCACACGATTTTATAATTTACCTTTGTGAGTATAATTTGTATTGTACGAATAAACCTATCTGAAGTTATTACACTATAGAGTGCTCTACTTTCATTTAGATTCACATTTTCTTTAAAGGACAACTGAGGTGACATGTGACATAATGAGATAGACATGTATATGTATAGTGCCAAGCCTACATATAACTAGGCTGTGTTCCTTTTTTTTTCTTTCTCTGCCTGAAAGAGGTCAAGGTATGCAAGTGACAGTTCATATCTGGATTGGGACCGGGTCAGACTGGGTCAGACTATAGCATAACTCTCAATGATAAGTAATTACAGTGGTAAAATACTTTCCTGTCAGTAAATGGCTTCCTGGAGCAGGAAAGAGATAAAAAGGGTCAATAATTCATAGATTTGAGCTCTAGCATACTTCAATGAAGGTGTAATTAAGCAGAGACAATAAAACAGTGAAAACTTAGAAACTAGATTTAAATATAAAATAAAAATGTGAGATATCTAAAAGAAAAGTCATTTTTAGGAGCAGGAGGATAGATACTATTGTTTTTCTCATCAGTTTATTTTCACCTTGGATGTCCTTTAGATAGAGGGTGGGTAGATAGAGGGTGGGTAGGGATATTGGACTGGCCACCAGAGTTTTTAGGAGGGGGAATAGGGAGGATCCAGAGCCATTGAGAGGTGCAAGGAGAGGAGCCAGAGCAGCCGGGCTCCATTCATTTCTCACATTGGCTGCCGTAGCACGGCCACTTCACATTTTGGCTGGCCAGAACCCGAAGAGGCCAGATTTCAGGTTCTGGCCTTAACATACTGTATATATATATATATATATATATATATATATATATATATATATATATATATATATATATATATATATACAGTGGGTTGCAAAAGTATTCTGCCCCCTTGCCGTTTTCCACATTTTGTCATATTACTGCCACAAACATGAATCAATTTTATTGGAATTCCACATGAAAGACCAACACAAAGTGGTGCACACATGAGAAGTGGAACGAAAATCATACATGATTCCAAACATTTTTTACAAATCAATAACTGCAAAGTGGTGTGTGCATAATTATTCGGCCCCCTTTTATCTGAGTGCAGTCAGTTGCCTATAGACATTGCCTGATGAGTGCTAATGACTAAATAGAGTGCACCTGTGTGTAATCTAATGTCAGTACAAATACAGCTTCTCTGTGAGGGCCTCAGAGGTTGTCTAAGACAATATTGGGAGCAACAACACTGTGAAGTCCAAAGAACACACCAAACAGGTCAGGGATCAAGTTATCGAGAAATTTAAAGCAGGCTTAGGCTACAAAAAGATTTCCAAAGCCTTGAACATCCCACAGAGCACTGTTCAAGAGATCATTCAGAAATGGAAGGAGTATGGCACAACTGTAAACCTACCAAGACAAGGCCATCCACCTAAACTCACAGGCCGAACAAGGAGAGCGCTGATCAGAAATGCAGTCAAGAAGCCCATGGTGACTCTGGACGAGCTGCAGAGATCTACAGCTCAGATGGCAGACTCTGTCCATAGGACAGCTATTAGTCATGCACTGTACAAAGTTGGCCTTTATGGAAGAGTGGCAAGAAGAAAGCCATTGTTAACAGAAAGCATAAGAAGTCCCGTTTGCAGTTTACCACAAGCCATGTGGGGGACACAGCAAACATGTGGAAGAAGGTGCTCTGGTCAGATGAGACCAAAATGGAACTTTTTGGCCAAAATGCAAAACGCTATGTGTGGCTAAAACTAACACTGCACATCACTCTGAACACACCATCCCCACTGTCAAATATGGTGGTGGCAGCATCATGCTCGGGGGTGCATCTCTTCAGCAGGGACAGGGAAGCTGGTCAGAGTTGATGGGAAGATGGATGGAGCCAAACACAGGGCAAACTTGGAAGAAAACCTCTTGGAGACAGCAAAAGACTTGAGACTGGGGCGGAGGTTCACCTTCCAGCAGGACAATGACCCTAAACATAAAGCCAGGGCAACAATGGAATGGTTTAAAACAAAACATATCTATGTGTTAGAATGGCCCGGTCAAAGTCCAGATCTAAATCCAATCGAGAATCTGTGGCAAGATCTGAAAACTGCTGTTCACAAACGCTGTCCATCTAATCTGACTGAGCTGGAGCTGTTTTGTAAAGAAGAATGGGCAAGGATTTCAGTCTCTAGATGTGCAAAGCTGGTAGAGACATACCCTAAAAGACTGGCAGCTGTAATTGCAGCAAAAGGTGGTTCTACAAATTATTTACTCAGGGGGCCGAATAATTACGCACACCCCACTTTGCAGTTATTTATTTGTAAAAAATGTTTGGAATAATGTATGATTTTCGTCCCACTTCTCACATGTACACTACTTTGTATTGGTCTTTCACGTGGAATTCCAATAAAATGGATGCATGTTTGTGGCAGTAATGTGACAAAATGTGGAATACTTCAAGGGGGCTGAATACTTTTGCAACCCACTTTATATATACACATGTGACATACCCAAGAACCCATGCATACTGTGGTCATCAAAGCTGCAGAGATTATCGGGACCCCTCCCATACCTAGAACTCCTTCACACCTCCAGACTGCGATCCATGGCTGTTAGGAAAGTAAATGGTGCCTTCCACCCTGGCAACTGCTACCTCAATCTACTTCCATTAGGTTGTCACTTCAGGTCCACATCCACCAGGACTTCCAGCTACAGGAACTCCTTTTTCCCCCAAGCTGCTCTAGCCCTCAGCTCAGACACCCGATGCCCCCCACACCCCCCCCCCCCCCCCAACCCCCTGGTAGCAATCCCCAAATGTGAAATGTGTGTCCATCCCAATGTGTAATGTGGACGCATGTACTTATGTACCCACGCATTTTCATTTACTCCTGAAAAGTTGCACTTTATCCACAACACTCCCCATACACCCACCACCAGTCCAGCTGAGCCAACAACAATTTCTTGTTCGATACCCTGTACTTGGCAAATAAATCTAATTATGATGCTATGTGTATATCTTTATCCCATGCAGTGGTATGGATTGGTATAGCCCATTGCTCATCATCTTCCTCTTCTGCATGTCTTATATCATTCTTGACTTCATGAGGATTTTCAAGGAAAAAGCCACCCTTCCTCCAGGACCTTTCCCACTCCCATTCATTGGAAATTTCTTGCAGTTGAAAATAAAGGAACATGCAAAGTCACTTCTGGAGGTGAGTGAGACCAGGAAGATCTGGTCACAGCACGCAATACATCTCTGATTAGCATACATATGCTCACCATTCTATATTTTTAACACTATAATTTACTGTATATGTTTATACTCGAGTATAAGTCTAGAAATGTAGGTCTGACTTAATAAGTAAAATTTTAGGGGTCGACTTATACACGAGTCACAAGCAACACTTAGCACACTGAGTAATGTGCTACTATTAGTGACATTCCTATTTGCAGCAATTTATCCAGTGGTAAGTGACATTTTTTTTATAAAGGAAATACCAAGAAAACACAAGTCTAAAAGTCATGGCCACAACAATTAACAAGGAAAAAAGGGGGGGGGGGATACTGGGCTGCAGGAAGGGGAGAAAATAATTGCTGCACTTAAGGGCCTGGGGGGTTATTGGCTGCACTTAAGGGACAGGAGGGGTTAATGGCTGCAGTACTGTATGCAGTGCAGTAATTTACCCCTCCTGGTCCTTATGTGCAGCTGTTAATTCTTCCTGGTCCCCAAGTGTAGCCATTAACTTTGCTGGGTAGACTTATACTTGAGTCAATACAAAATTCCAGCTCAAGAGGGTGAAATATTGGAGCCGACTTATACATGAGATCGACTTATATTCTAGGATATACAGTACTAGGGATCTTCTATGCCAGCTGTCATCTGAGCATAAATGTGCACTGATTATTTATTCTGCTTCCATGTGCTAACTCAGTATTAATATAACAGCACATAGCAGGAGTCAGAGCAGCACAGCAGCTCATTGCACACAGGCCGGAGACAAAGTGTGGATGGACTCTAAATCAGCCACTCAGCGCTGATCTGATAGTGAGGGAGATAACGCAACAGCCTCAGGTGCAATAAATAGTATGGGGGGTGGCAATATGTTTGTGTTAATACTTGGAGTTTGTGTTAATACTTGGAGATTCTATGTATTTTACTAAATATTGATTTAACAAAGAATTGAGTCTCATATTTTTATGAGTACTTAGTTTCATGTCTTAATTCTGAACAGCAGCTGTGATAAATCAGCCTTGCTGAATGGAAAAACCAGCAGAAGCAATGACCCTTTGAACATTTCAGCTTTAAAACCTTATAAGAAGCCTTCTCTAGCTATTTCTCAGCTGTTTTGGTTTCTATTTACTTTTCACGAAAAGGACTGTATTTGGCAAGCTAGTTTCCATAACAGCTTGCTTGCAAATTATCAAGTACACAACCCTCCAACCACGATGAGGTCATCCTCGGCTGGGAGGGGCCCTAGCTCTAACTAAATTAAAACCATGCATATGCATAACCTGGGTGCGACATGAAGTGGAATTCAAAATACAAAAATCTAAAGAAGGTAGATCATTACCAGGCCACCTCTGATTGGTATACCTACAGAGATGCGCTGCACCCCCTTCCCCCACCACCCCAGACAACAAACACAGCGTATACCAAAAACAGAATCTGTGCATATACAGTACATTAACATTAAATGCAAAGCTATTAAATGGGAGCAGCTAGCTAAAAAAAACGTACAGTTTATGTACACAGTCAACAAGGACAGCGCTACTTAGGACAGACTGCATCCATATGACTACCAGCACGAATTGTGCAAGGACTACTAGTCGACAAAATACACACCTTGCATTCAAATGAGATGCATCTGACTACCACTGGAGGATGTTAGTTTCCATAATTGCTTGCATGCAAATTATCAAGTACTCAACCCTCCCACCACGATGAGGTCATCCTTGGCTGGGAGAGTCGATAGCTGGAGCTCAAATTAGAAAAAAATTAGTAATTCAGCTGAGGGCAATAGCCAGTGCCCATATTACATTCCCCCTCTGAGTTGCGACAACTTGGAGGGGGAATAACATTAACACCACCTTTCAGCAGGCCAGGAATACATTACAGAGTAGTATTAATATATCAGACATGCGATTCAATCTAAACAGAAATGCAGATATCAAACCAACAAACTTTGATTCCGGTGATACCTTTAATGACTAACTGTACATGGTTTATTGCAAGCTTTCAAAACGCAAGGGCGTAGCAACAGCCATAGCAGCTGCTATGGGGCTCTGGAGCAGAGGGGGCCCAGGTGGTACTCAATGTATTCACCATTAACTTTCTTTTGTTTCTCCGCCCTCTGACTTTATCTCAGTGCCCATGAACTGTGTGCAGTGTTCATTGCATGATAAGAATGTAAATTGCCCCATTAACTCATATCCATAGGGTAGGGGCAGGTGGTATTGCTTAAGAGTGCCTATATCTGAGGTCCCCATGAAAGTTTTGCTATGGAGTCCTAGGATCTCTAGCTACGCCACTGTCGAAACGTTAAGTTGCCTATTCTTCAGGCATTATACAAAGCTGGATCAGAACCATACAAGATTTTGTACGTTTCTGATACAGTTCTGTATAATGCCTGAAGAAGAAACTTAACGTTTTAAAAGCTTGCAATAAATCATGTACAGTTAGTCATTAAAGGTATCCGGAATCAATGTTTGTTGGTTTGATGTCTGCATTTCTGCTCCTCAACTAACACCAGACTACACTTCACTTCAATTTAAACACAGAATCTACTGAAAATGTATTAAAACTATGGCATTTAGGATCAGTATTACAATCGAAATTTCAATCAAATTTTGTTTGGACGTGCCTGTTCTTTTTCCAAAATTTTCCACTGGGAACATTTTAAAATGCATCGGGCAGTACAAAGCTAGCGGCCCTGGTGGTAAGTACAATATCAGCCAAAATTTCTGCAGCAAATCTTGTCTAATATATATTGGTACAAAGTGTTGGTCCAGGTAAGCAATCTGAGAGACATTGATCATTTTAGTGATTTACCAATAGTGTGTCCCTAGCAGTGGTGTAGCTAAGGAGCTTTGGGCCCTTGTGCAAGTTTCACACTGGGCCCCCAAGCATTCTATACATAGCAATTCATATGTTTAAAAAACCTGCCAAGGGCATCCACAGAGGTGTGAGCAGAGGATGGGGAACCGTTTGTTAGGACTCTTTCACACCAGAGCCCTTTTTCTGCTTCCCAACGCAAAGGCAATTCTTTGCGTTAACCAAGGTAAAATCAAAGTCCATAGACTTTCATTTTACCTTTCACACCCGACACTGCATTTCGGTGCATTGCGGGAGTCGGCGGTTTCCCATCGGGTTCAATTAACCTCTAGCCGACCACGTCACGTCGATGGGCGTGGCCACGGCGGCAGCCCCAGGACCGCCTAACGCCAATCGGCGTAAACTCCTTGGGCTCTGTTTTGCAGGAGATCGCACTGCTGTCCCCCTGGGGGACAAGAGAGCGATCGGCTCTCATAGGCAGAGGCCTATGACAGCCGTTCGCCAGGATTGGCAAGCTGGGGGGAGGTAGGGGTTTTAGTAAAAAAAAAAAAAAAAAAAAAAAAAGAAAATGACAATATTTATTATAAAAATAATAAAGTCAATATTTCAAAAAAAAAAAAAAAAACACTGTGGGGGGATCAGACCCCACCAACAGAGAGCTCTGTTTGTGGGGGGGGGGGGGGGGGAAGGAGAGGGGGAATCACTCGTGTGCTGTGTTGTGCGGCCCTGCAGCTTTGCTTTAAAGCTGCAGTGGCCAATTAAGTAAAAAGTAGCCTGGTCACTAGGGGGGTTTAACACCATGGTCCTTAAGAGGTTAATAGCTACCGCCGCTGATTGCGTCGCACCGCAGATTCCCGACGACACGCCCCAGGCTATTCAACGCGTGCAGGAGAACGGCTCCTGCACGCGTTGTCTAATGTGAAAGAGGCCTTAATGATTATCACTATTAAAAGCATAAATAGAAGCTATAATTATCAGCATAGCACCATTGAAGAGCTAATACGGGGGGTTGAAGGAGGGCCCCTAGTAGGCTCCTCTGGTCCAAGAGGCCCAGTGCGGTTGCAACCTCTGCACCTCCTATTGCTACACCACTGTTGCCTAGCATTAGAGTGATCTTACTGCCTCCTGTCTAGACACAGACAGCAATAAATACGCACCAAAGAAGATTTCCCATCTAAAACTAAAACCTGAAAAACACAAAGAAACAATCAAGAGCCCCTGATAGTGTAGTATATTAGAGTAATTTTTCTTAAATTCAGAAGAATTCAGAAGAAAAGCGGTACTCACAAAGGTGGATTACCACTAAGGCAGCCACTGTAACAGCAGGTGGGGAGATTGGACCTGACCCGCTCTCTGCAGAGATGAAACAGATAAGGGAGACAGCCACCTCCGGAAACCCTTTTGCTGGCTGAGAAATACAGATCAGTTGTTCCTATTTATTATATTGCCTGATGAAGCAGGTGAATGCCTGTGAAACGCATTGCACTTTAGGAGTTTATGAATAAAGAATTCTTCTACTAGATACTGACTGAGTCTATTTCGAGAGGTAAGTCCACCCCTCCCTACCTTTTTAAACTATTTTTAATTCATTTTATTCTCTGTTCAAAAATAAAGCAAAAAAACTAAAACCTGGTTTTAGTATTTAACATTTTTGAAAAGCATATTACAAGGCAGGGAAAATGGTAATTAAAATGAATAGCATTATCTTTGGGGAGTACTTTGATGTAAAGTGTCACACTGTTGGATTGTTGGCAAGCATTTCTCCATAAAAAGTTTAGATCATCTGCCTATAACCTTACAAACTTGTTTAAAGTTGACAGATAAATATGGACCTGTCTACACGCTCTACCTTGGCACTAAACCTGCCATCGTCATCTCTGGCTACAGCGCCATAAAGGAGGCCTTGATAGACCAAAGCGAGGTGTTTGGAGATAGAGCGGATATACCCGTCTTTCAAAGATTTATTGGTGACAAAGGTAAGACCACCTGTACAAAATTATCTGTTCAGTGTTCCTAGTGTGATTGTCAATAGTAATGTCGGGAACATCAAATTTTCGTTTCGCGAACACGAATCCTCCGCAAACGTTCTTAAACGGGCGAACCGTGTGAACCGCTATAGACTTCAACGAGAAGGCGAATTCTAAAACCTATAGGGGCTGTTTCTGGACACATAGTTACATAGTTATTTTGGTTGAAAAAAGACATACGTCCATCGAGTTCAACCAGTATAAAGTACAACACCAGCCTGCTTCCTCACATATCCCTGTTGATCCAGAGGAAGGCGAAAAAACCCTTACAAGGCATGGTCCAATTAGCCCCTAAAGGGAAAAATTCCTTCCCGACTCCAGATGGCAATCAGATAAAATCCCTGGATCAACATCATTAGGCATTACCTAGTAATTGTAGCCATGGATGTCTTTCAACACAAAACGGATGGAATAGTTGTTTAGGCCCCAAAACCTGGACAGTGGCATGCCGGTGGGGGATCCATGGCAAAAGTCACACGGAAATTTTAAAAGTTTACGAGAGTTGTGTTTTCATCTCTAAAGGGCAAAAATCACAGTACATGCCTACATGCCACGTGGAATAAAGTGCTTTAAAACGTCTAGAGTGTGTACACGTCGATGAGGTAGTGTAAGGGTTAGGCCTGGTTCACACTGATTGGAGGAAAGGGACGCAGGTGGGGAGCAGCGACATAGAGGAGGCGGGGGAGCGGTGAGACTGACAGCCTGCTGGCGACATGCTGTGTGTAGCTAGCACGGCTGTGTGATTTATGGGGCACAGCAGAGAGCAGGGGGGAGACTGGGGGAAACAGTATAGCAACAGAGGCTGGGCATATATGCAGACGCAGCCTTTTTGTGATAATAGGATTGGTACAAGCCACCTCGGGTTCTCTTTAGAGATGGGCCGAACCTCCGGTTTTAGGTTCGCGAACCCCGTTCGCGAACCTTCGCGGAAGGTTCGGTTCACGGAAAACTTTGGGAACCGCAATAGACTTCAATGGGGATGCGAACTTTGAAAAATAGAAACAATTATGCTGGCCACAAAAGTGATGGAAAAGATGTTTCAAGGGGTCTAACACCTGGAGGGGGCATGGCGGAGTGGGATACATGCCCAAAGTCCCGGGGGAAAATCTGGATTTGACGCAAAGCAGCGTTTTAAGGGCAGAAATCACATTGAATGCTAAATTGCATGCCTAAAGTGCTTTAACCACTTAACAACCAGCTAACGCCGATAGGCGGCGGCTGATCGTTTGTGGTTTTGCATGGACGAGCGGCCTTTCCATGCCAGTTCACGGAGACTGTCTCCGTGAACAGTGTGCGAGCCGCCGATTGCGGCTCGCACACATAATGTAAACATGCGGGAAAGAAATCCCCGCTGTTTACATCAATACGGCGGATATCCATCCTGCGCAACTCATACGGGGAGAGGAAGGTAAGGGGAGGGAGCGCGCAATATCGCTGCAGAGGGGGGCTTTGAGGAGCCCCCCCCCCCGCTCGGCCACACGGAGCGGCGGTGATCAGACCCCCCCAGCAGGTCGTCCCCCTATTGGGGAAAAAAGGGGGGAAGTCTGATCGCCCTGCTGTAATGACGATCTGTGCTGCGGGCTGGAGAGCCCACGCAGCACAGATAATGCAAAGTCTGCCCGGTTCTTAACTGGTTAAAACATCTTGCATGTGTATACATCAATCAGGGAGTGTAATTAGAGTTCTGCTTCACACTGACACACCAAACTCACTGTGTAACGCACCGCAAACAGCTGTTTGCGTAGTGACGGCCACGCTGGACTGATGCACAACATGGCCAGAGTGCAGGCCGTGGCAGTTTTCCAGCCCATATGGTCGCCGGGCTGTGGTAGCTCGATGATAGAACAACAGTGACTGTCCAGCTGATCAAATTTGGTCTGTCCACAATGAAGCAACGACCTTATTATCTTCTTGTATGTAGGTAGGCATAGGAAGGAGTCCCAGTATAGGTAGGTAGGCATAGGTAGGAGTCCAAGTATAGGTAGGTAGGCATAGGTAGGAGTCCCAGAATAGGTAGGTAGGCATAGGTAGGAGTCCCAGTATAGGTAGGTAGGCATAGGTAGGTGCCTCAGTAGTTAGCTAGGCATAGGTAGGAGTCGCAGTATAGGTAGGTAGGCATAGGTAGGAGTCCCAGTATAGGTAGGTAGGCATAGGTAGGTGCCTCAGTAGTTAGCTAGGCATAGGTAGGAGTCCCAGTATAGGTAGGTAGGCATAGGTAGGAGTCACAGTATAGGTAGGTAGGCATAGGTAGGTGCCTCAGTAGTTAACTAGGCATAGGTAGGAGTCCCAGTATAGGTAGGTAGGCATATGTAGGTGTCCCAGTAGTTAGCTAGGCATAGGTAGGAGACCCAGTATAGGTAGGTAGGCATAGGTAGATGTCCCTGTAGTTAGCTGGGCATAGGTAGGAGTCCCAGTATAGGTAGGTAGGCATAGGTAGGTGTCCCAGTAATTATCTAGACATAGGTAGGAGACCTAGTAGTTAACTAGGCATAGGTAGGAGACCCAGTATAGGTAGGTAGGCATAGGTAGGTCCCCTAGTATAGGTAGGTAGGTAGGTGTCCCCGTATAGGTAAGTAGGTGCACCAGTAGTTAGGTAGGCATAGGTAGGTGTCCCAGTATGCCTGGCTGGCACAGTAATTACAATTACCAAGGTCCAGCTGCAACAGATAGGGCTGTATAATGTCAGTGAGCAACACACACAAAAAAAACACATCTGGAAAACATTAGCTCTCAAAAGAGCTGTTGTGGGGTGCTATTTTAGCAATAACAATCAGCCAGGAGCAAGCCAAGAGCCAAACTAATCTTTCCCTAGGAGAACAAGTGTGCAGCAGCTGTCCCTAGTCTGTCTCTAGCAGGCACACAAGTGAGTGTAATGGCCGGCAAGCCTGCCTTATAGAAGGGGGGGTGGGGCTCCAGGGCTTAGTGTAGCCTGAATGGCTACAATGTGCCTGCTGACTGTGATGCAGAGGGTCAAAGTTGACCCTCATAGTGCATTATGGGGCGAATCAAACTTCCGCAAAAGTTCGCCTGGAACCGTTTGCCGGCGAACCGTTCGGCCCATCTCTAGTTCTCTTTAAAGGACCACTATCGCAAAAAATGTAGGCAGTTAAAATCTGACAGATCCGACAGATTTTGGGCGAGTCCATCTCCTCATGGGGGATTTTTAGGGTTTTCTTTGTTTTCAACAACATTTCCAGAACAGCAGTTGTAAAATCTAAATGACAAAATAGCATGCAAGTGAGTAGGGAGGCTGACTGGTATCTTAATGTTTTGGCAGTTAAACTGCCACTCAGGAAATGCTGTTGAGAAACAAAGAAAACCCTGAGAGTCCCCCATGAGGAGATGGACTGGCCCAAAATCTGTCGGCTCTGTCAGATTTTAACTGCCTACTTTTTCGCGATAATGGTCCTTTAATTAAGAGTTGTGTCCTTGTTAGCTAGAACATTAATAATGAAATACTAGAAGATGCAAGACCCACCTACCTTAGTGAAATGGATATGGGAAGTTGTTCATTTCTAGGACTCTGAAGGGAACTAAAATGCATAAATTCAGCACTACAGAGAGAAATGGCCCAATATACTCAGTTGGGGAAGTCAAAGATAGAAAATCAGTGTAAGGAAAATATGGAAATGGCCTACCTTTCGGGAGACAACTCAAGGTATTTTCAAACAACTTTATTTAGCACATTGATTATGCGTTTTACGGCCTAAAGCCATTTCCTTGGGTCAGTAGAGTGCCTTAATCCAGTAATAATGGAGCCTAGGGCAACTTACGAGGGCATCAATGAAGCCTTGGTCTTATTAAATTGGGTTTTATTTCAAAGCTGAGTTTGATTTAAAAAGAAAAGTCCATTTGCCCAAGCCCTCCCTAACCCTATACCAGGGCTGTGGACTCCGACTCCTAATAAATTTAAACTGTAACTAAAAAAGAAAACAATGATAAAATGTTCTATTTCTCAGATAATAGTCAATCAAATAGTCAATCAAAAACAAGTCACTTGTGCGGCTGCAATAAAGCAGTCACCATTTTTTAAGTCAGTTATACATATTTAACCACTTCACCACTGAGGGGTTTTACCCCCTGAGCACCAGAGCAATTTTCACCTTTCAGCGCTCCTTCCATTCATTCCCCTATAACTTGATCATTACTTATCGCAATGAAATGAACTATATCTTGTTTTTTCCGCCACCAATTAGGCTTTCTTTAGGTGGGACATTATGCCAAGAATTATTTTTTTCTAAATGTGTTTTAATGGGAAAATAGGAAAAATGTGGGGAAAAAAATAATTATTTTTCAGTTTTCGGCCATTATAGTTTTTAAATAATGCATGCTACTGTAATTAAAACCCATGAAATGTATTTGCCCTTTTGTCCCGGTTATAAAACCATTTAAATTATGTCCCTATCACAATGTTTGGCGCCAATATTTTATTTGGAAATAAAGGTGCATTTTTTTCATTTTTGCGTCCATCCCTAATTACAAGCCCATAGTTTATAAAGTAACAGTGTTATACCCTCTTGACATAAATATTTAAAAAGTTCAGTCCCTAAGGTAACTATTTATGTTTTTTTTTAATTGTAAATTTTTTAATTTTTTTTTAATTACAAAAAAAAAAAAAATGGGGAGTGTGGGAGGTAATGAGTTAATTTTATGTGTA
Source organism: Hyperolius riggenbachi (assembly GCF_040937935.1). Lineage (NCBI taxonomy): Eukaryota > Metazoa > Chordata > Amphibia > Anura > Hyperoliidae > Hyperolius > Hyperolius riggenbachi. Next base: position 79,470,487 of record NC_090653.1, read on the forward strand.
AAAGTAATTTATTTGTATGTGAAAAATGTGTAGGGTGTAGTTTACTATTTGGCCACAAGATGGCCACAGTAACTTTTTGTTTTAATGCGACCTCCAAGCTTCCTTCCGAAAGCTTGGAGGAAGTATAAGGAGGCTGGACACGTGAGTTTTTTCTCACAATGATCGCGCTGCCCATAGGAGAGCAGCGGATCATTGCGGGGCTTAGATCAACGAACGGGAATGGATTTTCCTGTTCATTGATCTCTGGGCGAGCGGGCGGCGGCGTGTTTACTAGAGGCGGGCGGCGTGTTTACGAGCGGGAGCACGGACAGCGTCGGGAACGCGGAAAGTACGTATTTCTCCGTCCCTGGTTGTTAAAGGATGGAAAAAGGGGCGGAGAAATACGTACGCGCGGGGTTAAAGTGGTTAATTGTGACTGTATAACTGATGGGTGCACAGGAATCTTTTATATATAATAAATAACATCTCTGCTGTAAAAATAAAGCCTGATATGTAGTTGTGTCACTAGAAGGGATGGTCAATGAAATGCAAAAAAATCTACGTTGATGCAGGTTTATGCAAATTTTGTATGCAAATGTATGAACTCCCTTTGGTCATGAAATCGATGAATATGATATGTTGTTACATTTGGGATTGGTGACTGCAAATTAAGTTATGCAGTAGTACTATACTCTACATATACACTTCACAGATCTGTAGTGAATTCACTGAAAATGTTGTGCGTATTGCATGCAGAGGTGTTGTCTATCACTCATAAACCTGGTTCAGATCGTGCATGAAGAATGTGTAATAGAGGAAGAATCGCCTTATTCTCCTGCAGAGGACCTGCACATCACCCTTACATGTACCCAGGGCCGGCCCGCTCATGAGGCGGGGTGAAACTTTTGCCTCAGGCGGCAAAATTCCAGGGGCGGCACCCGCCCGTCCGTGGGTGCGGGGAGCCGGCCGCCGAGCTGGAGGGGTAGCTGGCAGGACGGGGGTATTGGGCCTAGCGGCGGGGAGGGGGGTCGGACCCCCCCCTCCCTCGCCTGGGTCCCCCGTGCTCCGCTCCCCTCCAGCCTTAAATACAAGCAGCCGCTATGTGTAAGAGGCACGGGCGGGTAGGACTCACCTCTTCCTCGTTCCAAGCGTGCGCTCCACTGACGTCACTTCCTGGAATGCCCTGGAAGTGACGTCAGTGGAGCGCACGCTTGGAATGAGGAAGAGGTGAGTCCTACCCGCCCGTGCCTCTTACACATAGCGGCTGCTTGTATTTAAGGCTGGAGGGGAGCGGAGCACGGGGGACCCAGGCGAGGGAGGGGGGGGTACGACCCCCTTCCCGCCGCTAGGCCCAATACCCCCATCCTGCCAGCTACCCCTTCAGCTCGGCGGCCCCCCAGAGCGCGCCGGAATTTTTTTTTTTGCCTCAGGCGGCAAATAGTCTAGGGCCGGCCCTGCATGTACCCACAGTTAGATTGCCTGGGGCACGATTGATGATCTTTGTTCCTGTCTGCACACTATACAAGTATTCTAGCCAAGGACTAATTTGGATTTCTATTTAACAGCTACTCTATAGCTATATCATAAGTTTGAATAAATTGATAAATTGCATCTCTGGTGTACATAAAAAAAACACAGAGGTACGCTAATGCTTAAAAGTTGGAATGTCCCAACACATTGACTGTTTAAAGAGAAACTCCGACCAAGAATTGAACTTTATCTCAATCAGTAGCTGATACTCCCTTTTACATGAGAAATCTATTCCTTTTCACAAACAGACCATCAGGGGGCGCTGTATGGCTGATATTGTGGTGAAACCCCTCCCACAAAGAAATTCTGAGTGTGTACTCTTGGCAGTTTCCTGTCTGTGAACCCTGTTGCATTGTGAGAAATAGCTGTTTACAGCTGTTTCCAACTGCCAAAACAGCAAGCAGCAGCTACATCACTTGCCAGCAGTAAAAATGTCATCATGTGATAAATGTCAGAATATAAATTAGGGATTTAAAATATTTTACAATGGGCAAACACTGACTAAGGCCTCAATTCACTAAGCTTTATCAAACACTTTATCAAATTTTTGATAATTTATCTCATGGGTAAAATCTAATTTTGAATTCACTAAGGTGTTATATATTTATCGAAAGTTTTATCGATTAAAATATTCAATAAATCTATAACACCTTAGTGAATTCAAAATTAGATTTTACCCATGAGGTAAGTTATCAAAAGTTCGATAAAGTGTTTGATAAAGCTTAGTAAATTGAGGCCAAAATCATTTATACATAATTATTGTAAGAATGAAGCACTTTTTTTATTACATTATTTTCACTGGAGTTCCTCTTTAAAGGGGTTCCGAGAAGTGCCTAAATTTAAAAGAATACACTTACCTGGGGCTTCTTCCAGCTCAGGGTAGGCGGCGAGTAGTGTTGGGCGAACAGTGTTCGCCACTGTTCGGGTTCTGCAGAACATCACCCTGTTCGGGTGATGTTCGAGTTCGGCCGAACACCTGATGGTGCTCGGCCAAACCGTTCGGCCACATGGCCGAACTAAGAGCGCATGGCCGAACGTTCCCCGAACGTTCGGCTAGCGCTGTGATTGGCCGAATGGGTCACGTGGTTCAGACCCCGAACGCGCTCTGATTGGCCGAACGGGTCACGTGGTTCGGCCCGAACGCGCTCTGATTGGCCGAACGGTCACGTGGTTCGGGTAAATAAATACCCGAACCACGTCATATCTCCGCTATTTGTCTGTGGGTTTAGCTTTGGGTAGGCAGGCAGGGTAGTTCGCGCTCCAGCCACGCTAGCCAGGGTCCCCCCAGTCATTGTGTGTCGCTGCTGGGAACAGTAGTACACCGCTCGCTCAGCCACACTATATAGCATTGTGTGTACTGCCACTGTGTACCTTGCTCAGCCACGCTATATATAGCATTGTTTACTGCCACTCTGTATACACCGCTCAGCCAGACTATATAGCATTGTGTACACCGCTCAGCCAGACTATATAGCATTGTTTACTGCCACTCTGTGTACACCGCTCAGCCAGACTATATAGCATTGTGTGTACTGCCACTCTGTGTACACCGCTCAGCCAGACTATATAGCATTGTGTGTACTGCCACTCTGTGTACACCGCTCAGCCAGACTATATAGCATTGTTTACTGCCACTCTGTGTACACCGCTCAGCCAGACTATATAGCATTGTTTACTGCCACTCTGTGTACACCGCTCAGCCAGACTATATAGCATTGTGTGTACTGCCACTCTGTGTACACCGCTCAGCCAGACTATATAGCATTGTGTGTACTGCCACTGTGTGTACACCGCTCAGCCAGACTATATAGCATTGTGTGTACTGCCACTCTGTGTACACCGCTCAGCCAGACTATATAGCATTGTGTGTACTGCCACTCTGTGTACACCGCTCAGCCAGACTATATAGCATTGTGTGTACTGCCACTCTGTGTACACCGCTCAGCCAGACTATATAGCATTGTGTGTACTGCCACTGTGTGTACACCGCTCAGCCAGACTATATAGCATTGTGTGTACTGCCACTCTGTGTACACCGCTCAGCCAGACTATATAGCATTGTTTACTGCCACTCTGTGTACACCGCTCAGCCAGACTATATAGCATTGTGTGTACTGCCACTGTGTGTACACGGCTCAGCCAGACTATATAGCATTGTTTACTGCCACTGTGTGTACACGGCTCAGCCACACTATATAGCATTGTGTTTACTGCCACTCTGTGTCTGCTGGGAACAGTAGTACACCGCTCACCCGCCACTGTATAGCATTGTGCTCTGTGTCGCTGCTGGCAATAGTGGTACACCGCTCACCCACCACTGTATAGCATTTCTGTACTGCCACTGTACTGCTGCCAGTCAGCGTGTACTTTAAGGATAAGTGAAATGAGGAAGAAATCCGGTGAAAGAGGGAGGGGCAAGGGAAGAGGTGTTTCCCCTGACGGTTCACGTACAGGCCACAGGGGAGCACCCAAGAAAACCCACTCAATACCGCCCATGTTGTCCAGGACAACAACCCTCACAGATCCAAAAGAACAGGACCAGATAATTACTTGGATGACCTCTCAAGCGTCCAGCGGTGGGTTAAGCAGCACCAGCACATCACGCACGAGGTCCGAGTCCTCAGCCAGTTACAAGGAGCGACACCACGCACACAACTGCCAGATAACCAGTCCGATGAATTACCTCAGGACACAATGGGGTATTCGCAGGAGCTTTCCCAGGCCAACAAACTTCCACCTTTGAAAGGTCAATGGAGGAACAGCCAGAAATGTTGTGCCCGGATTCACAACCATTAACTGTGGGAAATGCACCGGGCACTGAAATACAACAAGGCGAGTCCGAGGACTTTGAAACCCAAATCCCAGAGCAAGTTGGGCAGGAGGGGTTGCAATTGCAGGAGGTCGGCCGAGAAGCTCTGGAAGACGACGTTGGAGTGAGCTGCGCAGAGGTTGTTCTGGGGAGCTCTACTCCACGGCGGCGGCCCCCCACAATGACATATGACGAGTTTGAGGAGATGGAAGAGGAGGGTATGGACAATGTGGACAGAGACCCAGATTTTGTTTGTGAACAAGAACATCGCCGTCGTAGCAGCAGCACAGATGAGTCTGTTGAAGAACCCACTGCTGCACGAGTTCGCCTTGTGCCACAAGGTAGGCGGCGCGCAATTTCAGGCACCACAAGCGTGGAAGTTCAAGTGAGAGGCCAAAGAGGCGCAAACAGAAATCGCCAGCAAGGCAGGTGCTCCAAAGTCTGGGCTTTCTTTGAAGACTGCACTGAGGATGTTACCATGGCGATTTGCAAGGTGTGCAAGACCCGCCTGAGCAGGGGGAAAAGTATTAACAACCTCTCCACCACCAGCATGAGCTGCCACATGCTATCCAAACATCCCACTCTGTGGGCAAACTCGACAGGACAGGGTACCAGCAACACTGCCTCCCTTGGGTTCACCAGACTCACCACCAGACCCGCCTCAGCAGCAGCAGTAGCCCAGCCATTGCATGGTTCACAACATTCACAAACATCAGACGACGCTGACACTGTCACTTTCCGGACTAGTGCTCTTGAGGTCTCCCAGTCTTCATCAAACACAACAACCAACAGCCCTTCAGTGTGCAGCCCTACGGTTCAGTTGTCTGTGTCGGAGATGTTTGAGCGCAAGAGGAAATTGCCAGCAAATGACCCCCGGGCCGTGGCAGTAACAGCCAGCATAGCCAAGCTTCTGGCCTGCGAAATGCTGCCATATCGAGTGGTGGAGACAAACAGCTTCAAGGGCATGATGTCAGTGGCCATCCCACGTTACGTGGTTCCCAGCCGCTACCACTTTGCGCGCTCTGCAGTGCCTGAGTTGCATGAGCACGTGGTCAGCAAAATAACCCGAAGCTTGAAGAATGCCGTTGCCTGCAAGGTTCACCTCACCACTGACACCTGGACGAGTGCGTTCGGCCAGGGTCTATACATCTCCCTTACCACGCACTGGGTGAACCTTGTGGAGCCTGGCAGCGATTCCTCACCTGCTACGGCGCGGGTGTTGCCCACGCCGCAAACAGCTGCACCGCTGTCCCTTCCACTGGATAACAACAGCAGCACCTACCTCTCTGACTCCTTCTCCTCCAACGCATCTCAAAGCTGTACCTCATCCGGAAACGCTAACCCAGCAGCAGTAGGATCGTGGAAGCAGTGCAGCACAGCTGTTGTCATGCCTCAGCAAGCGTTGCTGAAGCTGATCTGCCTTGGGGATAAGCAGCACACAGGGGAGGAAATTTGGAGGGGAATAAAGGAACAGACGGATTTGTGGCTGGCACCGCTGGACCTGAAACCAGGCATGGTTGTGTGTGATAATGGGTGTAATCTCATTCGCGCTTTAAGGTTGGCTAAGCTGACACACATCCCTTGCCTGGCGCACGTGATGAACCTAGTAGTTCAGCGGTTCCTGAAGACATACCCAGGCGTGGCCGATCTTCTGTTGAAGGTGCGACGAGTGGCCAAACATTGTAGAAATTCAAGTACTGCTTCGGGGGCACTCGCCAAGATGCAGGAGCGCTTCAATCTCCCCCACCATCGCTTGCTGTGTGATGTCCCTACGCGCTGGAATTCTACGCTGCACATGCTAGCCCGCTTTTGCCAGCAGAAGAGTGCAGTGGTCCAGTACATGACGGCGCAGTACCGAGGCGCATCCGGCCAGCTGCCAAGCTTCTGTGGATCCGATTGGGCCAACATGTTGGACCTCTGCCAAGTCCTCCAAAATTTTGAGCAATCCACGTTGCTTGTGAGCAGTGACAACTCTTCAGTCAGCATTACCATACCACTGCTGTGTTTACTGAAGAGGTCAATGTTGAAAATCAAGGAAACAGCTGTCATGATGCAACTGGGGGAATCTGAAGGAGAAAACGATCAGCGTGATGGTACCAACATCAGGCCATCCGCCTCAGGAAACGCTGGCCCCAGCAGCTATGACGAAGAAGAGGAGGAGGAACAGCTGGAGTTGGAGCAGGAATTTCCTGCCACCACTGACGAGGGCCAGAGCGGTGCACGTTGGACTTCCACAATTCAGCGCGAATGGTCAGCAGAAGCAGACCAGGAAGAAGGTGACGACTATGATGCATCACAACAACTATCACAACGCTCACAAGAGGATGATGAGGATTCTGGTAGGACTCTGGCACACATGGCTCAATTCATGCTAGACTGCATTGAACGCGACCCACGCATTGTGCGCATTCTGGACAACACCAATTACTGGGTTTATACCCTTCTGGATCCACGGTACAAACACAATGTTCCAAAACTGCTTGAAGAAAGAGTCAGACAGGTCAAAATGGAAGAATACCAGCAGGCCCTTGTGGAGACTTTAGAGAGGAGATTGACATCCTCCCCCTCCTCTAGCCAGTTGTACGCCGACAGACTGACTTCCGCAAACCCAGGACGACCAGGAGGGCAGCAAACAACACAAGCCGCAGCTAGTGCCCAAAAGGGAATGGTATCGGCAGTGTCCTTGGAGTGGGAAAATTTTATGACACCCATGCAGCAGCAGCCCACAGAACAGCAAGCGTGCAGATCCACCTCCAACACCGATCGCCTGGAGAAGATGGTCAAGGACTACATGTCAGATGGCGTAGCTGTGTCTAACAATCCATCTGCACCCTTCAACTATTGGGTATCGAAGCTAGACACCTGGCACGAACTGGCAATGTACGCAATAGAGGTGCTGGCTTGCCCGGCAGCCAGCGTTATGTCGGAACGCTGTTTCAGTGCTGCCGGAGGCATCGTCACAGATCGGCGTATCCGCCTCTCCACAGAAAATGCAGACCGTCTGACTCAAATTAAAATGAATCAATCCTGGATTGGAAACGACTACGCAACACTCCAGGACCCCAACCAAGTAACATGACCAATGAACATCTGGGATGGTTTAGCGTTTCCGGTCCCTGTTTATTGAACCTCTCATCTGTATTACATTTATGACTGCATGGCGGCAAAAAGCATTGCTACTATATCCGCACGCTTTTTGTCCTCATGCAAGGCCTGGGTTGTTGTGTCTCAAAAAGCATGGCCTTCTCCTCCTGCGCCTGCTCCTGTTCCATCACGTGTGCTGCTGCTGCTGGGTTAGCGTTGCCGGTCCCTGTTTATGGAACCTCTCATCTGTATTACACTTATGACTGCATGGCGGCAAAAAGCATTGCTATATCCGCACGCTTTTTGTCCTCATGCAAGGCCTGTGTTGTTGTGTCTCAAAAAGCTTGGCCTTCTCCTCCTGCGCCTGCTCCTGTTCCATCACGTCTGCTGCTGCTGGGTTAGCGTTGCAGCGTGGTCCCTGTTTATTGAACATCTTATCTTTATTACATTTATGACTGCATGGCGGTACAAAGCATGCTATCCGCACGCTTCTTGTCCTCATGCAAGGCCTGGGTTGTTGTGTCTCAAAAAGCGTGGCCTTCTCCTCCTGCGCCTCCTCCTGTTCCATCACGTGTGCTGCTGCTGCTGCTGGGTTAGCGTTACCGGTCCCTGTTTATGGAACCTCTTCTCTTTATTACATTTATGACTGCATGGCGGTAAAAAGCATGCTATCCGCACGCTTCTTGTCCTCATGCAAGGCCTGGGTTGTTGTGTCTCAAAAGGCGTGGCCTTCTCCTCCTGCGCCTCCTCCTGTTCCATCACGTCTGCTGCTGCTGCTGCTGGGTTAGCGTTACCGGTCCCTGTTTATGGAACCTCTTCTCTTTATTACATTTATGACTGCATGGCGGTAAAAAGCATGCTATCCGCACGCTTCTTGTCCTCATGCAAGGCCTGGGTTGTTGTGTCTCAAAAAGCGTGGCCTTCTCCTCCTGCGCCTCCTCCTGTTCCATCACGTGTGCTGCTGCTGCTGCTGCTGGGTTAGCGTTACCGGTCCCTGTTTATGGAACCTCTTCTCTTTATTACATTTATGACTGCATGGCGGTAAAAAGCATGCTATCCGCACGCTTCTTGTCCTCATGCAAGGCCTGGGTTGTTGTGTCTCAAAAAGCGTGGCCTTCTCCTCCTGCGCCTCCTCCTGTTCCATCACATCTGCTGCTGCTGCTGCTGGGTTAGCGTTACCGGTCCCTGTTTATGGAACCTCTTCTCTTTATTACATTTATGACTGCATGGCGGTAAAAAGCATGCTATCCGCACGCTTCTTGTCCTCATGCAAGGCCTGGGTTGTTGTGTCTCAAAAAGCGTGGCCTTCTCCTCCTGCGCCTCCTCCTGTTCCATCACGTGTGCTGCTGCTGCTGCTGGGTTAGCGTTACCGCTCCCTGTTTATGGAACCTCTTCTCTTTATTACATTTATGACTGCATGGCGGTAAAAAGCATGCTATCCGCACGCTTCTTGTCCTCATGCAAGGCCTGGGTTGTTGTGTCTCAAAAAGCGTGGCCTTCTCCTCCTGCGCCTCCTCCTGTTCCATCACATCTGCTGCTGCTGCTGCTGGGTTAGCGTTACCGGTCCCTGTTTATGGAACCTCTTCTCTTTATTACATTTATGACTGCATGGCGGTAAAAAGCATGCTATCCGCACGCTTCTTGTCCTCATGCAAGGCCTGGGTTGTTGTGTCTCAAAAAGCGTGGCCTTCTCCTCCTGCGCCTCCTCCTGTTCCATCACGTGTGCTGCTGCTGCTGCTGGGTTAGCGTTACCGGTCCCTGTTTATGGAACCTCTTCTCTTTATTACATTTATGACTGCATGGCGGTAAAAAGCATGTTACCTGTGCAAAGAAACATGACATTTTCAGCATTTAAAAGACAGTTTTTCCTTTGAAACTTTACAATCAATTTTCTCAAAAAATATAAGCTCTTTTTCAAATATTTTTTTTTCCTCTTGTACCCACTCCCAAGGTGCACATACCCTGCTAATTTGGGGTATGTAGCATGTAAGGAAGCTTTACAAAGCACGAAAGTTCGGGTCCCCATTGACTTCCATTATGTTCGGAGTTCGGCGCGAACACCTGAACATCGCGGCGATGTTCGGCGAACATTCTCGAACCCGAACATCTAGGTGTTCGCCCAACACTAGCGGAGAGGTCCCGCGGCGTCCTCCTGGCTCGTCTCCTTCAGCCTCTGCCAGCCCACCGTTTTCAGAGTCACCCGGCAACACTCGGGCCTGGTGTCGGCCGTCTCTTCCTGATTAATGCACGGACCTGTCACGCCGGCCGCCATGATGACGCAAAGCGGCCTGCGTGATGACGCATTGAGTCATTAATCAGGAAGAGCCGGCCGACACCAGGCCCGAGTGCTGCCGGGTGACTCTGAAAACGGGGGGCTGGCGGAGGCTGAAAGAGATGAGCCAGGAGGACGACGCGGGGCCTCGCCGCCTACCCTGAGCTGGAAGAAACCCCAGGTAAGTGTATTCTTTTAAATTTGGGCACTCCTTGGAGTCTCTTTAACTACTTGCCGACTGCTCCACGCCAATTGGCATGAGCAGTGCGGCAGCCCCTGGACCGCTCCACGCCAATTGGCATGAACGGCCTTCTATGGGGCTAGCAGCAGAGCGTGCATCTCCTGCTCGGAAGGCGGAGCTCCACTCCACCCTCAGACAGCGAAATTAGGGTTATACAGCCCTGCGATCTAGGGCAGCGCTGTACTGGGGACAGCCGTGTGACACGGCTGTCCCCTCCGTCAGTGCGGAAGTGATCCACTTTCATATGCTGAAGCCTATGACAGCTGATCATGCTGATTGGCCGGCGGGGGAAGGGAGGAAGCGGGATTAAAAAAAAATACAGAAATGTCGAAATGTCGAAAAATATTAAAATAAATATTTAGAAAAAAAAAAAGAAAATAAACACTGGGGGGCGATCAGACCCCACCAACAGATAGCTCTGTTGGTGGGGAGAAAATGAGGAGGGAATCACTTGTGTGCTGTGTTGTGCGGTACTCCGGCTTGGCCTTAAAGGGATCTAAGCAGCTCCTGGCTTCAAATAGCTGCAAGGGCTGCCATTGTTCAGGAGCTCACCCCCCTGCTATTTTACCACTGCCATTATCCAGGCTAGGTGTGAAATTCTTCAACTGTAATTGATGTTTTCCGTTTGAAGTACAATGGGGGTTTGTTTGTGGTCAATTAACCTCCCTGGCGTTCTATTAAAATCGCCAGGGAGGCTGCGGGAGGGTTTTTTTTAAATTAAAAAAAAACTATTTCATGCAGCCAACTGAAAGTTGGCTGCATGAAAGCCCACTAGAGGGCGCTCCGGATCCGCACTTTCGATCGCCTCCGGCGACGAGCGGAGTGACGTCATGGACGTCAGCCGACGTCCTGACTTCTGCCGCCTCCGATCCAGCCCTTAGCGCTGGCCGGAACTTTTTTTTCCGGCTGTGCTGGGCTCGGGCGGCTGGGGGGACCCTCTTTCGCCGCTGCAGGCGGCGGATCGCCGCGCTGCGGCGGCGATCAGGTAGCACACGCGGCTGGCAAAGTGCCGGCTGCGTGTGCTGCTTTTTATTTGATAGAAATCGGCCCAGCGGGGCCTGAGAAATCCTCCTGCGCAGGTTACCCCGAGCTGAGCTCGGGTTAACCGGCAAGGGGGTTAAGTCTAATGAGGTGATTTCTCATCTGCCTTCCACCATCTCCTGCTCAGTGACCACAGGTCCTTTACGGATAGACGAAGTGGCTATTTTAACCCTTAGATGTAAAAAAATGAGGTAAAATGAAATTTTTTTAAATAATAAACCACATTTTTAGAATGCATTTTTAACCACTTAAGCCTAACTGGACGAGAAATCTCGTCCAGTTAGGCTGCGCGCACTCCCGCGGGTCACGCGCTACCGCGGCCCCCCCCCCCCCCCCCCTGCGCGCTCCTGCTATTTGCCGTTAACCCAGCGATCAGTGAAAGGGATTATAGATCCCTTTCACTGATCGGACCCCCCCCGGAGAAAAGCCGACAGCGTCTCCTTAGACGCTGCGGCTTTTCTGACTTCAAAAAGTTCCCAGTCTTCATTCTCCTTCCTGGGAGCGAGATCGATCGCTCCCAGGACTTTTTGACTGTGGCCATCTTGTGGCCAAATAGTAAAACTACACCACATACATTTTTACATTACACAGATACACTTTAGTATAATAAAAATTAACTGTTTACCTCCCACACCAAAAATTACCCACACACAATTTTTAATAAAAAAAAAAAAAAAACAACAATAAAAAAGAAAAAAAAACATAACTCGTTACCTAAGGGTCTGAACTTTTTAAATATGCATGTCAAAGGAGTATATTAATATATATTTTTAAAATTATGGGCTTGTAAATAGTAATGGACGCAAATCAAAAAAATGCACCTTTATTTCCAAATAAAATATCGGCGCCATACATTGTGATAGGGACATAATTTAAATGGTGTAATAAGTGGGATAAATTGGCAAACAAACTACATAGGCTTTAATTATGGTAGCATATATGAATTTCAAACTACAATGGCCAATAGCTGAGAAATAATGTTTTTTTTCCATTTCTTAATATTCCTGTTAAAATGGATTTAGAATAAATTAATTCTCAGCAAAATGTACCACCGACAGAAAGCCTAATTGGTGGCGGAAAAAACAAGATATAGATCAATTAATTGTGATGAGTAGTGATAAAGTTATTGGCAAATGAATGGGAGGTGAAAGTTGCTCAGATGCAAAAAAAAATTCAACCCTGTGGGCTTAAGTGGTTAATTTGCTATAGAGGTGCCCTAGGTGTTAAAAATGATGCCAATTACAAGAAAAAGGGCCTGGTCTTTAGGGGGGGGGGGGGGTTAACACTGCAGTCCTCCTTTCAGCCCGCGGGTATTTTTCACCTTATTTTCACATTTCAGTGCTCCTTCCTTTCATTCCCCAATAATTTTATCACTACTTATCACAACAAAATGATCTATACCTTGTTTTTTCCGCCACTAATTAGGCTTTGGGTGGTACATTATGTTAAGAATTATTTTATTCTAAATGCATTTTACCGGGAATAATAAGAAAAAAATTGAAAAAAATCATTATTTCTCAGTTTTCGGCCATTATAGTTTTAAAATGATACATGCTACCGTAATTAAAATCCACACATTTTATTTGCCCATTTGTCAAGGTTATTGCAATGTCAAAATGATATCCCTAGTATAATGTATGGTGACAATATTTTATTTGGAAATAAAGGTGCATTTTTTCAGTTTTACATCCATCACTAATTTTTAGCCCATAAATTTATAATAATATGCCCTCTTGACATACATATTAAAAATTTGTATTCCCTTAACACAGTAGGTGTAATTTTACTATTTGGCCACAAGAAGTCCCCATTGAGTACTTCTTATTCGCGTACAATAAGTACACAATACGAAGTACTACGTTGCTACATTGTAACTAAGTGACGCAGTGATCAATGGATGCCTACAATCACAGTGGCCTGTGGGGAGATTCTAAATCTAATGATTCATAAATCTAACGATCGGCGGCGGTAAGCGGCGTAAATCAGCGTCGGGAGGAAGCACGTCGGCTCTATTTAAGAATAAACACTGTTTTTGAACTTTTGTCCCCTGGAGTCAAGCCCCCCTATTGCCGGTAACATCGCGATCATGTGCATTTGCCCGCACGATGGTGTGCACAGCACCCCAAACTTCAGGGACATGACTAGTGCGTCCCTGCAGCTGTGGACGTAAGGCTCACGTCCCAGCGGCAGAAATGGTTAATATTATTCACTGGGACCCCATATTAGCTATTTTCTATATTAGATATAGAAAAGGTAGAGGCCGTTTTCTGCAGGGTGGAAGGGGTGCATACATGCAAAAAGGGTGTCTGGAAAAAAAGGGTGCCCAGTAACGCCGATAGTAAAATATCAATATTAAATACTGATATTTTACTATGGCCAAACCTAACCCTACTCTCACACAGAACCCTCCCCCGACGTCCAACCCTAACTGTCCCCCAATGCCTAAAACGAACCCCCCCACCCGCACACACTGCCTACCTAATGTCTAACACTAACCCCCCACCCGTACACACTACCTACCTCATGCCTAAAACTGCTCCCCCACCTGCGCACTCTACATAACTAATGCCTAACACTAACCCTACACTCGTACTCACTACCTACCTAATACCTAAAACTAACAAACCCCCCTCCTGCACACACTACCTACCTAAACTAACAAACTCCCACCTGCACACACTACCTACCTAATACCTAAAACTAACACCCCCACCCGCACTCACTACCTACCTAATACCTAAAACTAACAAACTCCCACCTGCACACACTACCTACCTAATACCTAAAACTAACACCCCCACCCGCACACACTACCTACCTAATACCTAAAATTAACAAACCCCCACCCGCACACACTACCTACCTAATACCTAGGGCTACATGCTGGAGCTTGGCTGATATGGAGATCCAGTGAATCTCATTATACTGACAACATGCTGGTGCATGTTCATGTTGGCAATGACAGGTCAGAATGGCTGACAGGGTAGAGGGTCAGCTTCCTGGCCAGGAGCTTTTTGTTCCCAAGAAAATATGTCATCTTAATATACTGTAGCTTTAAAATTCCTAAGCTTTGGCAATGATGAGATGCCTTTTATGTTACATATATTAAATCAACAAAATTGTAATATGCAAATTAGAAGAGTCAAGAAGTCAGAGTACCGACTCCACAGCCCTGCCCTAAATACAAAACAGAAAGAAAAACTGACACATTTGTGGAATTTTTCACAACTTCTTTCATCAGTTTTTGATGTGTATAAGGTACAAGGATTTATGCTGCTGACTCTTGTTGTTGGGGGTGGGCAATTATACTGGCCACACATGTTAATAGGAAGGAGATATGTTAACCACAAAAATATTTGTTTATGTTTTGTTATTGTTTATGTTTTACTCCAGATTTTGCTACCTGGAATGGAGATAGATGGAAGATCCTTCGCCGATTCTCTGTGCTCACTTTAAGAAACTTTGGAATGGGGAAAAGAAGCATAGAGGAACGGATACAGGAAGAAGCTCATTTCCTAATCCAAGAATTCGCAAAAACAAAAGGTTGGGCTTTTTATTTTATTTTTTAGCGCCATATCCACTGACCGCCAGTAGTTGTGTGCAGGCGCAGTACGTGCCAGATGATGTAGACACACAGGCAGATGCAGAAGAGCCAGCCCCGACGGCGGGTCACCATCATTGCGGGCGGCCAGCGGGGATACCAAAGAGGACCGGGGCTGCGGCAAGGGACTGAGACTGATGCTCGGGACTGGAAGAAGCCCCAGGTAAGTAAAAAAATAGTTTTTAATGTTCACATCAGAAGTCTTTTAAAACTTTGGTTCACTTTGATTTTCGATTGTTAGTAAGGATCAGTAGGGAATTATGCAATTACACACAAAAATAATTATATATATATATATATATATATATATATATATATATATATATATATATATATATATATATATATATTGTATCTATTCCAGAGAAATACCTTTTAGAAAAGTTAGTCATATGACCCAGAGATCCACGTACAAAGTTCAGAACTGCCAACAGAGTGGACATCATTTTGTCCAATGCACAGAGCCAACAGCTGACTGTGTCCACCTCCTCCCTCTGCTTCCTCCTGTGAAGAACAAATAGGAGGTGGGTGGGTGGGGTCAGATCTGTGTTTATATGAAAAGACTGGTTGGTGCTCCCTCCCAGCTCCTCCCAGACTACTTCTTGTGGGTGGTGATGGGGTAGGGAAGGAGTTTGAACAGCTCGCAGACTGATGTTCTGCCCAGCCAACCAGTATCTGACATTAACATAGGATGTCAGAATTGCAAACCCAGCCTACAAACATAATACATCTTCTACATTTACCACCTGTCAAGTAATACACAGCTGAATTTTTAACAAACTAAAAATTAAGCATAGCAAATTTTATTAACATTAAACTGTTCAAATAACAACATTGCAAATGTAAGCCTTCATCAGAGTGGGGTTGCAGATGTGCATAAAAGCAGGGGTGTAACAATGGACCCTGCAAGGGATGCAGCTGCAGGGGGGCCCAGAAGCAACAGGGGGCCCCATGGGGGAGAAGTTTATTTTCCCCATCCTGAGAGACTGACAGCTAAGGGCACGGAGAGAAAAGACATTCTGCTCTCTGCACAATTGTTCTAATGACTGCATCTGCTCAGCCACCAACAAAGAATCATGCAACGTTTTGTAGACAAAGATTTGTAGACAGTCCCTATTCAGTGTGCAGCAGGTTCTTGTGTATAGTGCCCAGCCCCCAACCTCTTCACCCCTCCCCAAGTGCTGTGTACTATAGTGATGCTGGAGAAGTCTGCAGAGCCAGTTCTGCTCCATCAGAGATGGACAGAGTGAGTGTAATAAGCTGAGGCTGAGAGCACACTTGTCTGTCAGTTTTCTGTATGCATTTTCTGCACACCATGGGCTTGATTTACAAAACGGTGCTAACTTTAGCACTGGCCCTTAGCACGTCTAAACTCAGTTGAAATGTGAGAAGTAGTGCTCGTGCGCAAAGTACCGTGCAAAGTACCGTGCGAAGTGCCCACTAAAGCCTATGGGACGTAGCGCGCGCAAAGTCCTTTGTGCGCGGTACTTAGCGCGCGATCTGATTGAGAAAACTGGTGCTAACCTACTTAGCACCCTGGTTAGCACGCCTTAAGACTTTAGACGTGCTAAGTAGGTTAACACCGCTTAGTAAATCAAGCCCCATGTGTGTCTGTATGTGTGAAAACATGCCCGTTTTATCGCAGAAGCTAATGTAATTGATAGAGAAAATGTGTGCAGTGCTTCACTGCTGTCTGTTTTTATCTGCATGGAGAAAGCACATTCAAATGTGCGCTAATCAATTGATTAACATTGGTTCTGAAATTTACCTTTGCAGAAAGCGAGGGGGGGAGGGGGCCCCATCTGATGTTTTGCAGGAAGGCCCAGTGATTTCTGGTTACGCCCCTGCATAAAACTTTGGAAACTGGCCATACACATTCATTTTATTCCTTCTCTTCTTACCCAGGGGCCCTAGTGAATCCAAAGAAATACTTTGCTTACACTTCCTCCAATGTTATCTCCTCTGTTGTCTTCGGGAGCCGGTTTGAATATGAAGACAAAAGACTCCAAACCATAGCAGACAGCATCATTGAAAGCTTCCACATCATGAGCACTTTATGGGGCATGGTGGGTATTCTTCTTATTTTTTTGACAAACTCCCATCTGTTTTTCCTCCTCAACCAATTGAAACCTGCACTGCTACATCACTGAACCAACATTACTAAAGGTGCGTACACACACACTACCCCGCCGGCAACAATGGGTCCGCCGGACTCTCCCGCTGGGCGGACGTTCAGCCGACAGTAGTGCGTGTGTACGCGCTGTCGGCGGACAGATAAGGCTGTTTCTGAACGATCCGCTGAGCGGATCATTCAGAAACAGCCTTATCAGTCCGCCGACAGCACATACTGTCGGCTAAAGACCGCCCAACGGAAGGGTCTGGCGGACCCGTCGTTGCATTTAGTAGTACGTGTGTACGCACCTTTAGCATCTTCTGAGGAGAATACCTCTTGATATTTATCTGCACCAGCAAACTCCTTTTCAAAGTAACTTCAGTGTCTTGCAGGCTGTCCAATTAGTGCCCTTTCATGGTGATCTCAAACAGCTATTCTTTCCACGCTGTTTGTCAAGTTACTTTAGCACACACGTAAAACTCCGTCCAGTGAGACAAGTCTGGCCCTGTGAGCCATCAGATTTGGCCTTCAGGTGGGTTCCCCACTGTGCATTATGTTTGGCCCACTCTAGACCACCAGAGAAGATATTATGGAGGGTAAGCCCTAGATTACCAGGGAAGCCATATGGGGGAGGAGGGAGACAGCACTAGATACCAGGGAACTGTATAGGAGAGGAAGAGGACCACTTAACACCAGGAAACTGTGTAGGGGAAGGAGGACCACTAATTATCAGGGAACGGTGTAGAGGATAGAGGAGGGCTTTAAAGAGAATCTGTATTGTTAAAATTGCACAAAAGTAAACATACCAGTGCGTTAGGGGACATCTCCTATTACCCTCTGTCACAATTTCGCCGCTCCTCGCCGCATTAAAAGTGGTTAAAAACAGTTTTAATAAGTTTGTTTATAAACAAACAAAATGGCCACCAAAACAGGAAGTAGGTTGATGTACAGTATGTCCACACATAGAAAATACATCCATACACAAGCAGGCTGTATACAGCCTTCCTTTTGAATCTCAAGAGATCATTTGTGTGTTTCTTCCCCCCCTGTTCTCATGCACTGAAGTTTCAGGCTGCTCTTTTCTTCCTGCAAACAGCTTTGCCCTTGTCTGTAATTCTTCAGTATGTGAAAGCCCAGCCAGCTCAGAGGACGATTTATCCAGCTTGTAAAAGATAAGAGAGAAGAGAGAAGCTGCTCTAATCCAAAATAACACACAGGCAGTGTGCATAGAGGGGCCTGGAAGGGGGAGTTCATAGCAGAACCACAACACTGAAGAACTTGGCAGCCTTCCAGACACAGGCCAAGTCTGACAGGGGAAAGATACATTGATTTATTACAGAGACTGTGATAGCAGAAAGTGCTGCAGTAAGCCAGAACACATTAGAATAGCTTTTTGAACTTGTAGGATGATAAAAAACAGGATGCAATTTTTGTTACGGAGTCTCTTTAAAACACCAGTAAACTTTATAAGGGAGAGAGGTGGCCACTAGACATTGAGGTCGGCCCACCAATTGGTCCCAGAGCTAAATTTCGGCCCACTTTGTATTTGAGTTCGACATCCGTGCTTTAGTAGAAAGTTCCAATGGCTGTAAACAATAGTCATGATATTAATTTTAGTCATTTTTCAGTGAAATTCAACTTACCGTTATTGCCAAATTATTTGCACACTTCTGAATTACAATTTGTACTTTCATAATGACTCATAGTTTCTTAAAAGTATAATAAACAAAGACACAGAGCAGGAAAATTCACAAGACAACCAAGGCAAGTGCCTGGGGCCTAGTGGGCATCAAGAGGTCCAGCTGGCCTTTTTGTCTGACCCCTCTTTACCTCAGCTTACCAAAGGGGCCACAGGGTGGGCCCCAAAGATACTACCTTGCCTATGGCCCCACTTCATCTTAATCCATCTCTGAAAAGACATATTTTCATGAAAATGAGAACTTCATTGAAAAAGTATATTTACCTCCATTACCTTGAGGGTCTGGATCTTAACCGGTTTATCCACCGCTACAGTATATCTATGTCCTCTGTGACTTCATCCAAGCCACGGGGAAGTAGATACTGTATACAATTTTTGATTGCAGCTTGCTATACACGATCGGGCGCGCTTCTGTGTGTGCCCCCTGAAACTGTAGCTGCAGCACTAATTGACTTAAAGAGAACCAGAGATGAAGCACCCTCTTGTATTTTACCTTATAAATCAGTGGGAACATGACAGTAAACACCTAATCTGCCCTTTGTTTCATTGTTCTCTGTGTAATCTGACTGTTATCACGTCTGATAAGAATCCCCGACTGAGAAGTCAGGCTGCTCTGTCTAGCTTTGCTACAGAAAGTTTATAGCTAAGTCTGTCTTCTGTGGTGTTATTTCAAGCCCAAGCCTGCCCCCTTGTGGCTTTGCTATAATGACTCAGCAATAATCATTCCCAGCAAAGCCAGATTTAATTGCTCAGTCTGGGATTCTTGTGACTGCTGTTAACAGACACATTTAGCAGTGAGGAGGAAACAGAGAGCATGGTAAGTGTTTTCTCTAATGTTCTTACTGATATACATGGTAAAATACACAAGGGTGCTTCCTCTCTGGTTCCCTTTAAGGGAAAATATGTTCCCTTAGTCAATTCCCCCTAAGGATGAACCCTCACCGCTGTAGCCAACAGCAGTGATCGTTCATCTCTCTTGCTCCGTGCAGAGATCCTGTAAAAAAAGCAGCTGCAAGCAGATTGCCTCACCTCTGCCTGTTCCAGCGACAATCCGACAGCCACATCCTCTGCGCACCGCTCTTCAGTCAGCCTCGTACTGCCAAATATCCGGGTCCCGGCTTGATGACGTTATCAAGCTGAGACCCAGGTATTCAGCAGTAATGGGCTGAGTGAAGAGTGGTGCACGAAGGCTGCGCCTGCCAGATCATCGCTGGGGGTTGCTATATTTGAGGGGGGTTGGGGTTGCAAATCCTGACTGGGGGCGCATAAGAGAAACTGGGGAACATCTGGAGATTCATGGGGAAAAATCCTAATACTATGGCCACATCTGGCTATAATGTGTGTGTGTGGGGGGGGGGGGGGGGGAGAAGCGCTAATTCTGGGGACTTATCTGGCTAGCTATATGGGGGGAAAAGACACCTTATACAGGGGCAAATGCATGGCCGGCCCGCTCATGAGGCGGGGTAAAACTTTTGCCTCAGGCGGCAAACTTCTAGGGGCAGCACCCGCCTGTCCGTGGGTGCGGGGGGGCCGGCCGCCCAACCCGGAGGGGTAGCAGGCAGGACTGGGGTATTGGGCCAAGCGGGGGGGAGGGGGGTCGGACCCCTCCCTCCCTCGCCTGGGTCCCCCGATCTGCGCTCCCCTCCAGCTGTGAATAGGAAGCAGCCGATGCCCAATAGTAAGAGGCACGGGCGGGGAGGACTCACCTTATCCGCGTTCCAGCGTGCGCTCCACTGACGTCACTTCCTGCATCGCCGTCCACTTACAATACAGTGGGCGGCGACCCCCCTCCTCACCGCTAGGCCCAATACCCCCGTCCTGCCCGCTACACCTTCGGCTCGGCGGCCACGGGGGGGCGGGGGGGAGGGTTGGGGGGGTAAGGGGGCGTAAGCGGCGGCAATTTTTTTCTAAATTTGCCTCAGGCGGCAAAAAGTCTAGGGCCGGCCCTAGGCACATGTATAAATATATACTGGGTGGGGATACAGGGGAGGACACATCTGGCTATGGGGGTGATAGTGGGGACATATATGGCTATACGGGGGGGCTAATACTGGGGACACATCTGGCTATCTATACTGGAGGGAAGGGGACCAAATATTCGGGGTACGGCTATCTATCTATAGGGGGCATTATATGGGGGCGGGCACATGTGGCTATCTATACTGGGGATGTACATAGTGGTGGGGGCACATCTGTCAACCTATGTGGGAGAGGGCACCTCTGGCTATCTATACTTGGGGGCGGACCTATTACTGGGGCACATCTCACTACTTATATTAGGAAGGACCCACCTAATACTGGGGGAATGTCTGCTACCTATATTAGGGTAGGCAGAATTCAAGGGGGGGGGGGGGATCGTTTATAATCTCTGGTGTTGAAGAACCTTGGCCAGCCCTGCCAGGGCAGCGTATGGGGATGCCACGGCTATCGGTGAAATTGTTTTAAGGGATGGGGACCACTGGTCAAATGGGGAAATGTAATAGGGTAAAACGAAATAATGGGGTTGCAGTAAAAACCTATTATAAAAAATGCAGTTTAACCATACCCACTTTTATGACCATGCCCAATTATAAGACACACATTCTACATACAGTAATAAAATTATGAATGAGCCTCCCTAACTAAACTTTTCTCCCTAATTTTTACCATCAATAATACTTTTACTAGTTTATTTCCTAATTTTAAAGTGAAAAGTACACATTGGGCTTGATTCACAAAAGAGTGCTAACTGTTAGCACAACCATTTTCCCGTGAATTTTTCGCATTGCGCTCGATCGCGAATTTTCGCGGGAAACGATAACGGTTTCCGTGCACAAACGCGAACTTTCGTGCGAAAACGATATCGATTTCACGCGAAAATTCGCGTTTGCGCGCGAAACCGTTATCGTTTTGCGTGAAAATTCACGATCGCGCGCAATGCGAAAATTCATGCGAAAATGGCTGTGCTAACAGCACTCTTTTGTGAAGCAAGCTCATTGTAGCAAAAACCCACCTTTATTTCAGAATCAAAAATCATCATCAAAAATTGTGACAGGAATACAATTTAAGTTTTGTGATAAACGGTAGAAATAGCCAAATAATATTTGTGGTTATTATCTACTATAGCACTTTTTATTTTTAAACTGGAATTGGCAAAACCTGGCAAAAAAAAGCATTTTTAAAAAATTTTACCTCTTTTTCCCATTAAAATGCATAGAAAACAAAATTCTTCTTGGGACAACATACCACCTAATGAAAGTTTAGTTTGTCTTGAAAAAAAAAAAGATATACACAGTAGATTTATTTAGATGGCATAAGTAGGGATAAAGTTAATGCTGATTAACCATTTGAGGACCGTAGGCTTACACCCCCTAGTGACCAGGCAATTTCTTTACAAATCAGGCCACTGCAGCTTTAAGGGCTTGCTGCAGGGCCGTACAACTCAGCACACAAGTGATCCCCCCCCTTTTCTGCCCACCAACAGAAAGCTGCCTCCCCAGGCAACAGCCAAGTGACATGGCTGTCCCCAGTACAGCGCTGCCTTAGATCGCAGCACTGCACATTGTAAATAGACGGTGGTTTCGCCGTCTAACAGTTTAGCCATTGGGAGACTGATGGTGTCATTTAAGCATGCGATCTCCTGCAAAAACCCCGCCCCAGGACTTCATGCTAATTGGTGCTGAAATGTCAAAACTGCTCTGGTTCATAGGGGGGGAAACAAGGTCTGAATGTGACGTGGTTAAGGAGGGGGCTCCATGCCAGTTCCAGTGTGAGGCCCTGTTGGTTTAAATTATGCTCCTGTTATTTAGGCAAAAAAAGGTAATATGGCATTAGTAAATTGTTATTTCTCAACCTTATAAATAGGCTGTGGCATAATTCTGGGACTAAAAATATATTAAATTATGCCCATACACCACAGGCCGATTCCCGATTGATTTCAGCATGAAATCTCTCGCGAATTAGCCTTGCAATACCACCTTTGCTGCCTGCCTGCTTCCCAAACTGATTTTTAACAAATTCCAAATCCCATAAAGTGATTGCCTCTCTGAGCAAAAGTGCAGACCACAACATTATGAGTAATTCGCTTAACCACTTCTCTACCACAGTTTTTTTCCCCTTAAAAAGCTCTTCACATTCATTCGGTAATAACTTTATCACTAATTATCACACTGAAATGATCTATACATTATTTTTTGCGGGGAAAACTAGGCTTTCTTTGGGCAGTACTTTATGCTAAGAATTATATTATTTTATATGGATTTGACAGGGAAGAAGAAGAAAAACACGAAAAAATTACCATTTCTCAGGTTTCAGCCATTGTAGTTTAAAAATAAAATGTGCTATTGTAGATAAAACAGACACATTTTATTTGCCTATATGTCTCGGTTATTACAAAGTTTAAATTGTGTCCCTAGTACAAAGTATGGCGATAATATTTTATTTTGGGTTAGGGGTGAAGGAGTTTCAAAAATAATTACAATGTATTTAATTTTTCTATGGTAAGTGAATAATGGTGTATTTGGAAGTAGTTTTACTTTTTGGCCACAAGATGGTGCTATACGTACTCAGTTTTCTAAAAATAGTAAAACAGAACCAAATATTTACATGTGTTTATAGGTGTTTGTAAACAAGGACTTCGAAAAGCGTGGCAGAAGTTGCTAAGTGGTTAATACCACTATTGTGAAAACTTGGAAAATTTTAAATACCGGTACATACAAATAAAATGTACACTTCTCACAGAGTAAATTGTGCTATAAACTACTTTTTTTTCCCAATGTTGCCTTAACTTGCTGTAAGTAGTAAAAAAGCTGACAGATCTGATAGATTTTGGACTGGTCCATTTCATCATGGGGGATTTTAGTACTACCTTATTCTTTACAAAATCACTTCCTGAAAAGTATCTATACAAAATTGCTTGTCAGCCTCCCACATGATTCTGGCAGTTGGACTGAGCAACTAACATTCAGTAAGTGTTTTTGTAAATAAAGAAATACCTAAGAATCCCAAATGATTAGATGGACAAGTCCAAAACCTGTGAGATCTTTAAGCATTTTGTTATCTAATGTAAGTGACAGCAAAATAGGAAAAAGGTAACTCATCTGACTGGGGGGAGGGGGGGGGGGAGATACATTTTATTTGTATGTAATTTAAATTTTTATGGCAAGGCAGCCTGCAGCCCATAGCCATATTACCAGGGGGCTATCTTTATTATACAAGTGCTGGCCTATATTTTAATGAGCAAGCTCACATCCTAGCAGCCCACAGTTATAAGACAAGACAAATAACATTTATATCGCGCTTTTCTCCTGGCGGACTCAAAGCGCCAGCGCTGCAGCCTCTAGGGCAAGCTCTATAGGCAGTAGCAGTGTTAGGGAGACCTGCCAAAGGTCTCCTACTGAATAGGTGCTGGTTTACTGAACAGGCAGAGCCGAGATGTGAACCCTGGTCTCCTGTGTCAGAGGCAGAGCCCTTAACCATTACACCATCCAGCCACCAACACAATCTGGGACACATCACACCAGCCAGCCATGCATGTCATAAAAAAACTCAGCTCACCAATGCCTATCTATACAAAAAGCTATCCCTAACATCCCAAATTATCTCAAACATGGGTTTATTCAATCAGTTCAAATAAACAGTTTAACAATTTAACACTGTATATGTGGTTTCTGGTACAGTAAAACATTGATGTAGAGCCCTAACAGTATTTTAGTGCCATTTTGTGGTTCCTAATCATATTACATACAGTATACAACTACCATTTCAAAAAATATATATAAATGATGCTGTGTATATACACTCATCTCGATTTAAAAAAGTAAAAAATATACAGTAAATAGAAAATGTAATTAAATTATATAATAAAATAAATTCATAACTTGACGCAAATAAAGGACAATTAAAGTAAATAAGTTAATGCTAGCACATTAATCTACTGAACCATAAACGCCCATTCACAACCAATCAGGAGTCATCGATGAAACAATTCAGATCTAAATCTATATTTAGACCCTAGATAACTCTTTTTTTTCAACCCCTCCAGTGCCCTACATGTCTGTCTATTCCACAAAATGTACATAATATAGAAAAAGGCTCTCATGGCCATTCTGTTCCTGCACATTTCTTTGAGGTTGACTCTAAAGCCTCGTACACACGCTGTACTACAGTGAACGACGGGTCCGCTCAGCGGATCGTTCAGAAACAGCCTTATCAGTCAGCCTGACAGACTGTACACACGTTGTACTGTCGCTGGAACGCCCACCCAGCGGGAGGGTCTGACGGACCCGTCGTTCCCTGTAGTACAGCGTGTGTCCGAGGCTTAAAGAGACTCTGTAACAAATTTTTCAGCCTTAGTTCTTCTATCCTATAAGTTCCTTTGCCTGTTCTAATCTGCTCTGGCTTACTGCAGTCTTTCCTAACTGCACTGTCTCTGTAATAAATCAATGTATCTTTCCTCTGTCCTGTTTGTCGGGCTAAAGCTTGATTGTGTGGAATGTGCAGGGCTGCTTGTGATTGGTAGAAGCGATACACACCCTCTGCAGGCCCCCTGCATACTCTGAATGACTCATACACTATGCTTAGCTGAGCCTATAAGAAGCTGGTTAGTTTGTTTGTAAACACTGCCTAAAACTGTTAATTACAAGCCAGGATTGCAGCAGAGAGTGGCAGAAACAGCACAGAGGGGCACAGGAGAAAATAATGAATAGAATGGTATGCTTTTTATTGTAAGAATATTAGAGTACAGATTCTCTTTAAGGATCCGTGTAAACCTCAAAGAAATGTGCAGGAACAGAATGGCCCTGAAACCTTTATTCTATATTATGTACATGTTTGTAGGTACATTCTTTAAGAGGTCTTTTGGTACGACCAATGTATACATTTCCACAGGAGCAGCTTAACATATAAACTACCACTTTTGTTTTGCAAGTAATAAAGTATCTAATTTCATAGCTATGACCCGAGCTACTATTTTTTAAAATGAAATTACCTTTTTAGGCCTCAATTCACTAAGCCAGTGGTTCCCAACCTTTTCCGGCCCGGGGAACACTTTCTGACCAAATTTTCCTCTGGGGAACGGCGGGGTGGGTGGGGGGGGGGGTGTCGGCGCAGGTGTTTGCGCAACCTAGTGGACAGTGTCGTGCGCAGCAGGCTATGGGGGGGGGGGGGGGGGGCTGGGGTGCAGCTGCATAGCTAGCATAGTTGCCCCAGTATAGGGAGTTTAGTTGCCCCAGTATGGCTAGTATAGTTACCCCAGTATAGTGCCCCAGTATAGCTAGTATAGTGCCCAGTCTAGTGCCCAGTATAGGTAGGTAGCGCCCAGTATAGCTAGTATAGTGCCCAGATAGCTAGTATAGTGCCCAGTATAGTGCCCAGTATAGCTAGCATGGTGCCCAGTATAGCTAGTATAGTGCCCAGTATAGGTAGGTAGTGCCCCAGTATAGTGCCCAGTATAGCTAGTATAGTGCCCAATATAGCTTCCTAGTATGGGTAGGTGTGCCCCTCCCCCCTCCGCGGCCACCGCTCCTGTTACCTTATCATGAGCGGGCGGCCGCTTGTCCGATTGGATTCCCCCGTAGTAGGCGCTCTCCTCTGTGGCATCTCCTATTACAGCAGCGCGCGCTCGGCGGCTGCTGTGATGAGCAGGAAGCGGTACAGCGGCTTCCTGTAGTGGCGATATGCATCGCCGTTACCAAGGGAACCGCTGTACCGCTTCCTGGTCATCACAGCAGCCGCCGAGCGCGCTGCTGTAATAGGAGATGCCACAGAGGAGAGCGGCTACTACGGGGGAATCTAATCGCACAAGCGGCCGCCCGCTCATGATAAGGTGACAGGAGTGGCGGCCGCGGGGAGGAGCGAGAGGCCAGACCTGAACACTAGTGTGCCGCGGAACACCGGTTGAAAAACGCTGCACTAAGCTTTATTAAACACTTTATCAAACGTTTGATAATTTACCTCATGATTAAAATCTAATTTTAAATTCACTAAGGTGTTATAGTTTTATCAAATGTTTTATCGATAAAATGTTCAATAAATCTATAACACCTTACTGAATTCAAAATTAGATTTTACTCATGAGGTAAATTATCAAACATTCGATAAAGTGTTCGATAAAGCTTAGTGAATTGTGTCTTTGGACAATGCTTACATGCATAATACTTACCACAATTACTATAAAAAAAAACCTTTACGTTATCAAAAGTGGTTCTACGGCGGTTGTGGTCCCTCCTCACACCACTGAGAAAGGTAATGCAAAACTGGTGGGGAGGAGATGCTGACAATGTTTATATATACAGTACATGTACATTACATGTATACATAAAAGACGATTCTGCTTGCACCTATTGCTGTCATTTTTAAGGCGAAAACTACACTTCGATTATTTTAATTCTTCCTGGGACCAGGGCCGGGCCGACACATAGGCTCACGAGGCTGGAGCCTCTGGGCGGAACTCACTGCAGTGTGGGTGGGGTGCAAGGAGCAGGTCTGTATTGTGCCTGGCTTGCCGCCCACCACCCCAGCTGTGTTTATCATGCTGCGCTGAGTGCTCACCACCACTTTGCCTGCAGTGCTGGCTGGCTGCTGGGAATGACGAGTGGAGCAGATGAGCTGTTTATCTAATCAGCTTTCTGCTGCCTGCTGTCCCCAGTCTCTCCTTGCTGCGTGTATAGAGGAGAGGAGAGCGCCCCTCCCCTCCTCTCTTCTTCATGTGACACTGAGGGGCGGGGCTGAGCACTGTGCCGTGCCCCGGGCAATTCGATCAGAATGAAGGAGTCAGAGACTGTGGAAGAGATAGCTGCTATGCAGGGCAGGGTTGCCAAGCGTCCGTATTTATACGGACTGTCAGTAAAAAACCCTCAAAAACCCGCTGTCCGTATTGCCCGTATTTCCTGGGCATGTGTCCGTCAAAAAAGTCATACATTTAAATAATCTCTTTTGCGCATGTGTGCCGCTCCATGCTGCGCTTCGTTCCCCCCTCCCTCAGCCTCCCTCCTCTCCCCCTTCGGCCCAATGACTGATCGCCTTTCTCTGCTGCCCAATAAGAGGGCTGAGCAGCCCGGCTCAGCAGCCAGTCACGAGCGAGGAGGACACAGAGAGGACGAGAAGCGCCAGCAAACCAAGCAGCCCAGGCCAGCCCAGCAGCCACAAGCCACCAAGGGAAACCCTGTCCACGGCGATGCCTAGCGAGGAGGGAGACAGAGTGGGAGACTCGGAGGAGCAGCGCCGGCAAGCCATAGGCCCTGCCAGCTCCAGCAGCCAGGCAGCGAGAGAAACAATGAACGGGGGTCAGGCCCGCTGCCCCCATCGATCCGACCACCAGACTCCAGGCCAGCCAGAGAGAGACAAGGCCAGGCACACCACAGCCACACAGGCAACAGCATTCCAAGCCAAGGCCTAGTGAGGAGTGAGTGTTGAGTGATTCTGACAGACTCTGAGAGAAATGTATTTCTTAAAAGGTTATTATGCTGTTGCTTATGGTAGCACTGACACCCTCTGCATCAGTTTACAGAGTACATAGTCATGTCACTGAGGAGCTCACAATCTAATCCTAGTACCACCATAGTCATAGTCTAATGTCCTACCATATTATTATTATGTATTTATACAGCACTGACATCTTCTGCAGCACATTACAGAGTACATAGTCATGTCACTGACTGTCCTCAGAGGAGCTCACAATCTAATCCTACCATAGTCATAGTCTAATGTCCTACCATAATATTATTATGTATTTATATAGCACTGACATCTCCTGCAGCACATTACAGAGTACATAGTCATGTCACTGACTGCCCTCAGAGGAGCTCACAATCTAATCCTACCATAGTCTAACGTCCTACCATATTATTATTATGTATTTATATAGCACTGACATCTCCTGCAGCACATTACAGAGTACATAGTCATGTCACTGACTGCCCTCAGAGGAGCTCACAATCTAATCCTACCATAGTCTAACGTCCTACCATATTATTATTATGTATTTATATAGCACTGACATCTCCTGCAGCACATTACAGAGTACATAGTCATGTCACTGACTGTCCTCAGAGGAGCTCACAATCTAATCCTACCATAGTCATAGACTAATGTCCTACCATATTATTATTATGTATTTATATAGCACTGACATTGTTTATTTTATGGGGAAACAAGTCTTCTCAGCAGAGCCGGGACAAGGTCCTCCAGCACCCAAGGCTGAGACACCAAAATGCGCCCCTCCATTCCTCCCACCTCAGCTGTCACACACGGATTGCTATTAGACTAAGAGGGCCACAGGGCCCACAACCTCCCCAACACCTTAATATCTAGTTATATGGCGTGCAGTCACTGCTATGTATCTCCTTTTCTTATTTCTTTCTGCTTCATACACAATTAGGAATGACAGCTGAATGAATTGTGCGCCCCCTCCTACACTGCGCCCTGAGGCTGGAGCCTCTCCAGCCTATGCCTCGGCCCGGCCCTGCTTCTCAGTTCAGGAGGGCTGTTTTACATGAGCATACAGTAATCACCTGCTTCAGCAATGTTTCCTTCCTCCCCGAAATTCACAAGAAGTTCCCTAAAAAGCCCGCTATTGACTCCGCCCATAACTCCACCCCCTGTCCGTCCAAAACTTGGGGTGTCCAGATTTTTTGACCATTTTGTCCAGGAAAAATTAGAAATTGGGTTGGCAACCCTGATGCAGGGAAGGGGGGAGAGGCACTGCAAGGAGAGGTATGTGTTCACATGAGGGAGAGGTATGTTCAGAGCAGAACATGCAGCCATGATTCTGCTCACTTACAGCTCACACACTGCCTGTTCATGATGCTTGGATCAGTATCCCTAATGCTGCCTTGTGTGTACGCTACAGGATACACTCACAGCTGGGAGCTCTCTCCTTCCCTGTCCCTGAAGCTGCTGCATGATTATGTGGGGGTTGTAAGATTACAGGAATAACTGCAGCATTTTACCCCAGAGCTGGGCTTCCTGTGTGAGAGGAGAGCACAGGGGGGAGTGACTATGAGCTGTGTCAGGTCTGTGATATTGCTGGCATTTATGTCACCAACTCCCCTGCCCCTCTCCCATTCCCTATCACTCCTGCATCAGGCTATATTTCCCCTTATCCCCTCCCCACCCCCTAAGACAAAAGGAAACCCAGATAAATGCACCCTGTATGTATTTGGAGAGCTTAGCCTGTCTAATTCCCTCTCATCTGTGACTAATCACAAGCTGTAGTTTGATCTCACCCCTGTGCCACCTGATTGCCATGGCAGAGAAGACATATAAGCTCATTTGAAAACACAGGATATTAGCAATGTCTGCGTCCATGAAAGCAGGAAGTAGAAACTGCAGATTTATTGCAGGATTTGTATCAGCTGTAACAAAGAAATGTTTTTCTTTAAAGGTTATTATACTGTTGCATATCTTTTAGAGCAGAGTGTAACTTCAGGTCCGCTTTAAAGTGGCCATTACGATACAATTTTCCAGACAATCAGTCGTCCTAGACCACTAATGAAAGCTTGCCGGTATATCTAATTCGATCAAATTGATGGAATCGATTCAAAAAAGTGTCAATTCCATTAATCTGAGCAAATTGGATAGCAGCTTTCCTTCCATTAGTGGGCCCAAAAGATTGTTTCTGATCAATGTTATCAAATCAGACAATCAATCATCTAGAGAATTGTATAATTAATGGCCACTTTACGTATTTATATAGTGATGATGCCCTCCATAGCACTTTGCAGAGTACATAGCAATATTGCTGATTATCCTCAGAGCTTAAACTGTAATCCTGCCATAGTTATAGTGTAATAAGTGTCTACCATATTAATATGTATTTATATAGCACTGACATGTTCTGCAGCACTTTACAGAGTACATAGTCATGTCACTGACTGTCCTCAGAGGAGCTCACAATCTAATCCTGTCATAATCATAGTGTAATGTCCTATGTGGTCGATCTTCGTAAGCTTACTGCTCACGCACAGTTCAGTCATCAGAGAGCCACGCATGCGCAGTAAGCTTACAGAGAAGGCCGGGGGGGGGGGGGGCGCAGGCCGGGGGGGGCGCACTTCTGGTCACTTGCCCTTTGGCAAGCCTAATATTATCCTAGGTGGTGGGCATGTGGTATGTACTTATTTTAATCGCATGCATCTTCCCACTCTGCTGGAAACGGACATAATGTTACTCTAAGGGTCGCACAAAAAGTGCAATGATGTGTGTTTTTAGTCGCAGGGAAAAAAACAGCAAGTTCATTCTTTCTGCATGCGTTATGAGAATCGCATGCGCTTCTCATACAATGCTTCCCTTATTGGATTTCAAAAATGCATGCATTTTGAATGAGTTTGTTTTTTTAAATATGGGCAAAATTATTTGCAAATTATTTTTTTCACTTGCCCAATATTCATTAAAACGAATTAACAGAAACACAGGAAGGTTATTTACTGATTACTTTGTGTATCGATATGCACACGTCACATTATACCAGTAAACTTTACTGTACCATGTAACAGAGGAACTAAGCAGCTCGGGGTGGCCCGAAATGACAAGGAAAGTGTACCATGTAATAAATAGATCATATATACAATAATATACAATACAATAACATTTCTATAGCGCTTTTCTCCCATAGGACTCAAAGCGCTTAGGCTCTCTCAGATTCAGTAATTAGTAGGATGAAGTATTCACACAACAAAAGTTATATTTCTGCAAATGCCAAACTGAACAGGTGGGTTTTCAGTCTGGATTTAAACACGTCCAGGGATGGAGCTGTCCTGATCTGTTGAGGTAAGGAGTTCCAAAACGTAGGGGCAGCATGACAGAAGGCTCTGGGACCAAAAGTTTCCAAGTGGACTCTGGGTATGACTAGATTATTAGAACCTGTGGATCTGAGAATGCGGGGATTGCTACGCAGCTGCAACATATCTTTCATGTATCCAGGGCCCAGATTATTCAGGGATGTAAATGTCAGTAGGCCGATCTTGAATAGGACCATCCATTCTATAGGTAGCCAGTGAAGGGAGTGCAGGACTGGCGTTATGTGGCAGTGACGGGGTTGGTTGGTTAGCAGTCTGGCAGCAGTATTCTGTATCAGCTGTAAGCGGTGCAAGACCTTTTTTGGAAGGCCAGTGTAGAGAGCATTGCAGTAGTCCAGTCGGGATGTGATGAAGGCGTGGACTAATGGCCCATACTCACGAGGGACTTTTGTCGCCTCAACACGCGGCGCGCGCGTGTTGCGGCGACAGGTCGCCCGTGAGTATGGGCCGTCGCACGCGCGCGCGCCCCCGAACTGTCGCCCGTCGCTATGTCGCCATGCGATTGAAACTTTCAATCGCATGGCGACAGTTGCCGCTGCCCCCCCGCCGCAACTGTCGCTAGTCCGCGTGAGTACGCGGACTAGCGACAGCAACCTCCATTGAGGTTCACAGACCTTCCGGCGGGGGGAGGAGGAACGTCAGCGACAGCTTCCGCCTTGCCGCTGGTCCCTCTTCCGCATGTGTACGCGGAGGGACCTGGCGAGAAGCTGTCGCCGGCCTGTCGCCCACACGCTCACGTGTGCTGGCGACAGGCGAGTTTTGCAGCCCGTGAGTACGGGCCTTATGGTTGGCAGATCTTCTGGGGGGATGAGGTGCTTGATTTTTGCAATGTTCTTCAGGTGAAAATAGGATGATTTCACCACAGTGCAGATTTGAGTTCTGAAGTTTAACTCTCCATCAATTAGAACTCCCAGGCTACGCACATGATCAGAGCTGCGTAGATCCGTGCCTCCTATTCCCAGTGGTGAAGAGTGCAAGTTAAGTTGTTTTGTTATCATGCTCTGCCCTCCAATCAGAAGGACTTCAGTTTTGTCTGCATTTAGTTTCAGCCAGTTGTCATTCATCCATTGCTGTTGTTCACGTAAGCAGGCGTTTATAGTTAGAGTTGGGTCTGTCACACCAGGCTTGAAGGAAAGATATAGTTGGGTGTCGTCTGCATGTATATAACTTAAGGGCTCATTCACACTGAACACGTTTGCATTTTCGAACCACAAGTACATGTGCCTCCCATAGAGAACACATTTTTGCATTCCCACCGTGTGTTCATACGCGTTGCGCCTTTTACCACTGTTTTACAAAACATCATTCCAAGAAATAATTTTACTTTATTTATAAATGAATAGACAGGACAAGACACAGAACATTTATATTGTGTTTTTCTCCTGGCAGACTCAAAGCACCAGAGCTGCAGCCACTAGGGTGCGTTCTATAGGCAGTAGCAGTGTTAGGGAGTGTTGTCCAAGGTCTCCTTCTGAATAGCCGCTGGCTTACTGAACAGGAAGTGCTGAGATTTGAACCTTGATCTCCTACGTTAGAGGCGGAGCCTTTAAATGATACCAGAGCCCAAATCAATGAGAAATTGGGGGAGCAGGCATGTATGGTGAGCTGTCCTGATGCTCGCCGCTCCCCATTCTGCCCCCTCCGCTGCCTGTAATTCCCCTCCGGCACCCTCTTCCAGTCAGCCACATTGGGCATCACTTCGCCTGCGCTGGCTCAGCTGCATGCGTTCTAAAGTACGCAACCGCGGCCGGGAGCTCTCTGCGCACGCGTATGGCATCATTGTGAGGCTCCCAGCCGCGGTTGCATACTTAAGAACATGTGCAGCCAGGCCAGCACAGACGCAGTGATGCCCAACCTGGTCGACTGAAAAAGAGTGCCGGAGGGCAATTCCAGGCAGCGGAGGGGGCAGAATGGAGAACGGGGGGGAGTGTTGAGCATCAGGACAGCTCACCATACATGCCTGCTACCCCCGTTTCTCCTATTCATTTGGGCTCTGGTATCCTCTAACCAGTACACTATCCAGCCACAATACCATCTGATAGTATAGTGGTTATTCCAAAGCTTATGTACAATTATAATTTCCCTCTATAGTTTTCATGCTATTTTGTGACTGTCAGCTTAAGCTTCTTGCTAGCTAATATTAGAACTGTGATATTACTAAAGCATACCTCTCAACTTCTTGAGATAAGAAAGGACACTTTACAACACACCCCTAACCACGCCCCTAACCATGCCCCCACCACACCTCTCACCATGCATATCACTAAATATTCAGAATCGAAAGATGTAGTTTTATCATTTAAACCACACTGGTCCTTTTTATAGTAATTCATTTTTCTTAATTTTAATGCCTGAGGTCTGCTGGCTGCAAGGTAAGGGGGGACTGGCGGCGGCAGCTAGAGGGGGAGCTCCCTGTCACTCACTGCCTAAAGGGGCTCCCTTTCACTCACTGCCTAAACGCAGTCCCTGTCACTCACTAGCTAAAGGGGTCCCTGTCACTCACTAGCTAAAGGGCTCCCTGTCACTCACTGCCTAAAGAGGTCCCTGTCACTCACTGCCTAAAGGGGTCCCTGTCACTCACTACCTAAAGGGCTCCCTGTCACTCACTACCTAAAGGGGTCCCTGTCACTCACTGCCTAAAGGGCTCCCTGTCACTCACTGCCTAAAGGGCTCCCTGTCACTCACTGCCTAAAGGGGTCCCTGTCATTCACTGCCTAAATGGGGTCCCTGTCACTCACTAGCTAAAGGGCTCACTGTCACTCACTACCTAAAGGGGGTCCCTGTCACTCACTGCCTAAAGGGCTCCCTGTCACTCACTGCCTAAAGGGGTCCCTGTCACTCACTGCCTAAACAGGGTCCCTGTCACTCACTGCCTAAAGGGCTCCCTGTCACTCACTGCCTAAAGGGCTCCCTGTCACTCACTGCCGAAAGGGGTCCCTGTCACTCACTGCCTAAAGGGGTCCCTGTCACTCACTGCCTAAAGGGGTCCCTGTCACTCACTGCCTAAATAGGTCCCTGTCACTCACTGCCTAAAGGGGTCCCTGTCACTCACTACCTAAAGGGCTCCCTGTCACTCACTACCTAAAGGGCTCCCTGTCACTCACTACACTGGCTGTTTGTCATTATGTGCATTTACTGGTGAAAAGCTGTCTGTTATTATGTGCATTTACTGGTGAAAAGCTGTCTCTTATTATGTGCATTTGCTGGTGAAAAGCGGTTTCTTATTATGTGCATTTACTGGTGAAAAGCGATCTCTTATGTGCATTTACTGATGAAAAGCGGTCTCTTATTATGTGCATTCTCTGGTGAAAAGCGGTTTCTTATTATGTGCATTTACTGGTGAAAAGCTGTCTCTTATGATGTGCATTTGCTGGTGAAAAGCTGTCTCTTATTATGTGCATTTACTGGTGAAAAGCGGTTTCTTATTATGTGCATTTACTGGTGAAAAGCGGTTTCTTATTATGTGCATTTACTGGTGAAAAGCGGTTTCTTATGTGCATTTACTGGTGAAAAGCGGTCTCTTATTATGTGCATTTACTGGTGAAAAGCGGTCTCTTATTATGTGCATTTACTGGTAAAAAGCTGTCTCTTATTATGTGCATTTGCTGGGGGAAAGCTGTCTCTCATTACGTGCATTTACTGGTGAAACGCTGTCTCTTATGTGCATTTAGTGGGGAAATTTTGTCAGTAAAAAAAATCTTTTGTCAGTAAATTTTTAGGTATTTGTCAGTAAAAAATAACGTGAAAGGTTGGCAACACTGGCAGGCTGCGCGGTGCAACGGGAAAGATACAGGCAGCCCACCTCACTCTTGGGCTTGGCGTGGGGGAGGAGCCGACGACAGCGAGCGAGAGTAGGGTGGCCGCAGGCAGCCATAAATACGCAGTGTGTGACTGCGTTGCACTCGCAGAGCCTCTCAACCTGAGTCAGTCCAGAGACTAGCAGACTCGCAGGCAGCCAAAGCCAGCCAGGAGCAAGCCCATGGAAGAGGGGTGGGAATGGGGTATCACATGCATGCATAAAGAGGTGGAAGGTGTGGGTGTGATTAGGCAGGACATGGGTGTGGAAATGTGGTTGGGCATGGTTAATTTAACCACTCCCATAAGCACCAGAGAAAATCTTGCACCCAGGTGCCAGGCACCCCAGGCTCACCCCTGGTTACAGCACTCAGGAAATGTTTGGGAAGTGCTGCTAAGTACTGGTGTATACATTTGAATGCTTATATCTTTGTTTACTGTTATCTAATTCCTTTCACACTTTTCTGATGGTAGTCTGCTCTAATCTGACGGCAGAGTGAGCCATGAGGGGAGTGGGAATTCCCTCACAGTGCATCTGTTAACTCTGTGTGTGCAGAGAGCTCAGTCAGAGACAGGCAGAGTTTTCTCTCACAGAGAGCAGAGGAAATGTATCTTAGGTGCAACATAAACATTTGTAATTGTGTGTGTGAAACCTGATACCTGACAGGCTTTTAATATAACACTGCTTCAATATTACACTGTTCTTAGCATATCAAACTGCAGAGAGTCATACCTCTGCAAATGAGACATTCCAAATGTAGCTTAAATCTACACACAATTAATTGCATCTTTTGCCTCTGATATTTAACATGAAAAGTGAGAAAATGTTTACACAGCTACTTAGACATTATTTGTACATTGTTATTTTAGAACACTTAGTTTGACAGTGTTCCTGCTTTAAACACATTTTCTGGTAGAAAATTTGATATATTAAAATAGATCTGTACAACAGTCTTGAAAGAGGGACAAATAAGGAAAAAAGAGGGACAGAGGGACCGGGCTCCCAAAGTGGGACTGTACCTTCAAAGTTGGGAGCAATGCTATAGGATAACAATTGTCTATTGCAGTTTAGTGAAATATTTAGTAATCTAGGGTAAAGAGCACTGTTCCTGTAAGTTGCCTGTCCAAATTTCAATTTTTGGAGCCTTTTAGGATGTTACAATAGTATATGATCATTATATGCTGCCTTTTATTGTTATTTCACTTTGCTCTCTTCAGCTTTACAATGTCTGCCCATCTCTCATGGAATACGTGCCGGGCCCACACACAAAAATCGGCAAGTATTTTCAAAAGACCTACGACGTTATATATGAGAGCATTAAACAGCACATGGAGATTCTGGATCCAGAAAACCCTGGAGACTATATTGACTGCTTCCTCATCAAGATCAGAGAGGTAATTTATGATAAGCAAAAAGCTTCTTAGCCACTTGAGGACCAGAGGTTTATACCCCCTTAGTGACCAGGTGTAACATCTGCGGCTGCGGGCACGCAGGGTGTTTCCGCAGCCGCCTCAGTTCCCTGCTCGGAGGATTTTTCCGTTCCGCCGGCGTATAGCACGCCGGGGACGGACTTGTCATTAGCACATAGGTTTGCTGTATCGCGTGGCCGCGCGCGTAGACAGGACCTTTATGCTGGGAGGAGGTGCGTCAGCTGACCCGCTGGTCGGCTGACGTCAGAGGGGACTCACGCCGCTCAGGATTGGCTAATTGTAGTGGGTGCGGCTGTGAGGTCTCCTCTGCTTCTTAAAGGGAAGGTTCAGGGAGGGTATTGAAAAAATAAAAATCAATTTCCACTTATCTGGGGCTTCCTCCAGCCCATGGCAGGCAGGAGGTGCCCTCGCCGCCGCTCCGCAGGCTCCCGGTGGTCTCCGGTGGCCGACCCGACCTGGCCAGGCCGGCTGCCAGGTCGGGCTCTTCTGCGCTCCAAGGCCCGGCACTTCTGCGTCCCACGCGGGCGCGCTGACGTCATCGGACGTCCTCCGGGCTGTACTGCGCAGGCGCAGTAGTCCTACTACTCTTTTGCCTACTGATTCTGTACTGTATCTGCCTCTCAGTTGCCGAACCTAGCCTGTCTGACCTCTGTACTCACCAGTGGGCCCTTGCCACTGGTGAGGTGCTTTTCTGATAGTACCCACCAGCTCCTCTGGTGAGGTTTAGTTAAATCTACTCAGTTACTGTTTCTGATAGTACCCACCAGCTCCTCTGTTGAGGTCTCATTAAACTAATCAGTTACTGTTGTATCAAGCACATCTCACTCTGTGTTCCTGCTAGCTATACTTGCATTATTGGTGATTCTGCAGATCACCACATAATCAGGTATAGCGTCTGTATTATTGGTGATTCTGCAGATCACCACATAATCAGACGTCTGTGTTGCTACACCAAAACATTATTACAATCGGTACACCAGGCTATTTTTTACAATTCGGCACTTCACAACTTTAACGGTTTATTTACACCGCCAGGTAAAGCAACCTGTTTTTAACCCTTTCACCCCCACCAATAGTGAAGATAATTAGGGATAGTCAGAATTGCCTATTTCCAAATCCATCGACATTCTGAAATTTTGCATCGAAATTCCGATCGAATTCTGAATTTCATGGGTTCCGAGTTCACAAATATTTTCCCAAATCATAACAATTCTGCTCAGAATTTTCAAATTTTCACATATACCGTAACTTTTGCATTTTTGCTTACGAGTTTCTTGAGCACACTCAGTAGATATTTTTGCTTATATGCAAAAATCAGAACAATAAATGTTTACTGAGCATTCTCAAAGGAGATAAATGTGAAAATTCTCAGTGAAAATTCTAAGCAAAAATATGAAAATTCTAAGGAAATTGTTTTGAAATTTACAAGTCAGAATTCCCTAAACGGGCACGCGCGCGAGACACGGCTGTGGACGGCGCGTTGCCTACAGCCGTTATGAAAAGGGCGGGCTTTTTGCTAGAGGAACTCCAGTAAAAATAATGTAATGAAAAAAAGTGTTTACTTTTTACAATAATTATTTATAAATGATTTAGTAAATGTTTGCTCACTGTAAAATCTTTCCTCTCCCTGATTTACATTCTGACATTTGTCACAGGAGACATCTTTACTGCTGGTAAGAAGATGCTGCTTATTTGCCAGTTGGAAACAGCTGTTATTTCCCACAATGCTACAAGGCTTCCACAGTGTGATGTCAGCACCCTGGTGCTGACATCACACTGTGGGAGGGGTTTCACCGTCCACAATATCAGCCATACAGACTCATGGGAAAGGGGGTGTCAGCTACTGATTGGGATGAAGTTCAATCCTTGGTTACAGTTTCTCTTTAATATTAGACTTAACATAAAGGTATACAAACCTAGGTTAAACGCTGTAACCACCATTTAATGTTCCACATGCTTATTTATACATTACTAAAGGGTCACAAGCAACTATCATGCCACGGTATCATTCTTTAAGAAGACTTAAACTCTTTAACGTAAAAAAAGTTTTATATGCAAAAATTACACATTACAAATAGAATGTGGAAAATGACAAAATCTTCTCAGCATACAGGAACTGAGTTTGAAGCAGGCTTATTAGTCATAAGCTTACTCCTTTTCTTTTAAAGAACAACCATGGTGACATGTGACAGGATGAGAAAGACATATGTATGTATAGTACCAAGCACACAAATAACTAGGCTGTGCTCCTTTTTTTTGTTTCTCTGCATGAAAGAGTTAAAGGGAACCAGAGAGGAACGTTAAGAAAAAATAGAACAAGCTTTTATACATAACTGGGGCTTCTTCCAGCCCCATAAGCCTGGATCGCTCCCACGCCGCCATCCTCCGCTTCCTGTACCGGGTCCCGTCACTTCCGGCAGATGCGGCCAATTGTCCGCATCACAGGGGCTCCCTCCATACCCGTACGCATGAGGCTGCGCAGTAAGTAGCCTCAAGCGTACGTATATGGAGGCAGCCCCGTGTGATGCCGACATTTGGCCGCGTCTGCCGGCTGCCTGGCCGACTAGCGGCACTGACGGGACCCGGTACCGGCGGATCCAGGCAGCAGAGGACGGCGGCGTGGGAGCGATCCGTGTGTATGGGGCTGGAGGAAGCCCCAGGTATGTATAAAAGCTTCCCCCCAACGTCTCTGGTTCCCTTTAAACATCAGGTATGCAAGTGAGTTTCTGTCCAGGTCGGGACCGGGTCGAACTGGGTCAGACAATAGCATAACCCTCACTGATAAGCAGGGGCGTAACTAAGAGCCCCCGGGCCCCCCTGCAGAAAATGTGAGCGGGCCCCCCTCCCCCCCTGGGGCCCGCTCGTGGCTGTTTTGGGGGGCTGGAGGGGTCGCACCATGAGGGGAAAGCTATGGCCACACTCGGCGGGGAGGGGGGAAGGTCCCCCCCTCCCTCACCTCTGGCTTTCCCCTCTGTGCTCCCCTCCAGCTTCTAGCTATAGAAATGCAGCGAGCGGAGCGGCGGGCAGCGGCAGGCAAACATACCTTTCGTGCGTCCGGATGCTTCTCGCTCTAGTGACTGACGCGACTTCCTGTTTTATACAGGAAGTCGCGTCAGTCACTAGAGCGAGAAGTGTCCGCGCTGGAACGCACGGAAGGTATGTTTGCCTGCCGCTGCCTGCCACTCCGCTCGCTGCATTTCTATAGCTAGAAGCTGGAGGGGTGCACAGAGGGGAAAGCCCGAGGTAAGGGAGGGGGGGACCTTTCCCCCCCCCCCTCCCCACCGAGTGTGGCCATAGCTTTCCCCTCATGGTGCGACCCCTCCAGCCCCCCAAATCGTCTACGAGCGGGCCCTAGGGGGGGGGGGGGGCCCAGGCCCCCCCCCCCCCCCCCCGCGGGCGCATGGGCTGCATCCCCTATTGTTACGCGCATGTAAGTAATTACAGCCATAAAACACTTTCCTGTCAGTAAATGGCTTCTGGTAGCAGGAAAGAGATAAAAAGGGTCAATAATTCATTTGAGCTCTGACATACTTCAATGAAGGTGTAACTGAGCAGAGGCATTGAAACAGTAAAAACTGAAAAACTAGACATAAATATAAAATAACACTGTGGGATATCTAAAAAAAAGTCATTTTTAGGAGACTGAGGATAGATACAATTGTTTTTCTCATTAGTTTATTTTCAGCTTGGATGTCCTGTAAGTAAGCCAATAAATGGTATCATCCTGATGCAAGACTTTTTACAATCTTCTCTTCTCTATTAGGAAAAAGATAAGCCAAGCACTTTTTTTAACCGTGAATCGTTGGCTGGATCCATTCAAGATCTGGTGTTCGGTGGGACAGAAACAATCAGCGCCAATCTGACATATGGCTTCCTGGTACTTATGAAATATCCAGAGATAGCAGGTACATCCATAACTAGCACTGCTTTTGGGCCAATAGAAATAGATGTATGCCCCTTAGCAACAGGCCTAGCAACTAGCCCACAACTCTGGCACCATAGGGTGTGGTTTAGCTGACTGTTGAGGAGGAAGGAGATGTCTGTAGGGGGAGACAGAGGTCAAGCGCTCCATTGTGATAATTTTACAGAGGATAGAGGTTTTGGTTAGGAGAGGAGAGGAGGAAAAAGATGTATGTATGTATGTACAGTATATATGTCAACCGGTCACACATGTGCACTCCATATTTGTGACATTTAAAAAAAAAAAGTAATATTTACTGATAGGTATGGCAGAACAGTTCGCCTGGTGAAGGTTCCTGGTGGACATCAGTGATTCCACAGCTCGCGTGAGCGGCGAACAGTACACGAGACAGTACACATTTTTGTCAGATTTGACAAAAATGTCAGAAACACCTTTTCTGGTTGCATGTTTGTTCAGGGTCTATGGCTATAAGCATTAGAGGCAGAGAATCAGCAGGATAGCCAGGCTAGGTATTGCTAAAAGGAAATAAACATGGCAGCCTCCATATCTCTCTCACTTCAAGAGCCCTTTAAAGGCGAGGCTGGTGGTGGAAGCCAATTCTTGGTCTATTAGACACCACCCTAATCGTCATTCCAAACCTTCTCAATTTCTGCCCAGTGCCAGGTCTCTGTTCCTAAGTTCTTTCAGGGAAGAGGCCTTTTCCCCAGTTAAGCACGCACACTCTTCAACTCAAAGGTCTCCAGATGATGAACCTGCCTGAACAGCTGTTACCGACGGCTCCCATCGGGTCGGAGGTTCCGGGCCATCCCCACCAAGACGTCAAGGCACAGAGACACTTTCTTCCCTACAGTGGTGAGACTCTTGAACTCCCTATAAGTCCCATGGCGCTCCCCCCACACTTGTGGTAGCACCTTCTTAGCTGTCGCTACCCATGATACAAGAGCGTTTATTGTTACTGTGATCATTCTGTGTTATCTTGTTTCTGCTTTTTGATATGATACGGTCTCACAGGTTTTCTTGCACTGTATGTCTCTGCTGTAACTTATGGTTTGTGCACTGTTTACATTTATGTTTCTGCTGTAACTTATTTTGTGAGCTGCCCTGTGTTGCTAAAACCAATTCCGGGCATGACCTAGTCATGCTTGGCGAAATAAATGATTCTGATTAAGGCCTAGATAATCCTAGCTTTTGAACAATTCAGTATCTCTGATGTGCTTCCCCGATTGTCCCTGCTGGATGGGCCATGGGCATTTGGGGGGATGGTGCCTAGAGCAAACTCATCTGGCAAGGGGGAAGAGCTCAAGGTCCAGGCCTTGAGGAAAAAGAGATTTCAGTGAGGTTGAAGCAGAGGCCAAAAGGACTGGAGCAGAAGGAGAGCAGATGTAGGGGAGAATGACTTTGGTGGAGTGTCCCTGGGCAGGAGGATGTGATTCTCCTCAGCAGCAGTCAGATGAGGTATAGAGGGGCCACTTCCCGTAGCTGCCTCAAGAGGGATCCCTAAATTGCCATTGAGAAGAGGGGGAGGATTACCTGTTGGCCACAAATTTACAGCCATGCTGCAGGGGAAACTGACACGACTGTTACCAAGCAGCATTCATTTGTTATCATTGATCATGCTTTTTGGTGTGGGATATTGCTGAAGTTCATTTTTGAGTCAATACCCGTAATATTTGCCCTTTTTCTCCTACTCTCACATGAACCTTTCCCCCTTTTTACCACTAACACTAACCTACAACTCCAATCTTATCCCTTGCCTCTTGACCCCTTACACTAATCTAACCCTCACGCCTCTTCTAACTCTAACCTTACTCCTCGCAGGTAGCACAATATGAGTTTGGGTACAATGTAGACAAATCGGCACAGGGATTTCCTCTGTCAGCCCCAATACTCTGAAAAGATAATTGGTTCCTCCCAAGAATTGGCCTTAGACTATGGTAGCAGTTACCTCCTGAGCTTCTCTGAGGAAGAGTTAGTGACACGACTATGTACTTTATAAAGCACTGCGGAAAATATCAGGGCTACAAAATGTACAATAATATCCCTTACAGGCCTACGTTCTGCAACTATATCCATTTAAAAGAGGCACGCGTTAACTTCGGCGCCAATGTTCTCATAATGACTTTGCATCTGGATTTTTCATTTTGACCAGTGCTGAACTATCGTTAAACTTGCAGAGTGGATTTAAAAGCATACGGTAAATTTTAATAAACTAATGAGGAAGGTAAGTGGAGTGGGGTATATGCACCAATAATACTAACTATGTTTCAAAAAACCATATTACTTTTCTTGTATTTACTTGTAATACACAAAATTAAAAGCTGTTGGCCATATGGTATGGGCCACCCCCTCCAGCATACACACTGAAGTC
The DNA here is from genome assembly GCF_040937935.1 of Hyperolius riggenbachi. Lineage (NCBI taxonomy): Eukaryota > Metazoa > Chordata > Amphibia > Anura > Hyperoliidae > Hyperolius > Hyperolius riggenbachi. Next base: position 79,513,145 of record NC_090653.1, read on the forward strand.
CCCCCACACATCAACACATACACTCCGGCATTAGCAGGCAAACAATCTATATAGGGCAGCATCCCGATAACTGAGGGCCTTATTCCACTAGAATATTGTTTCAGTTCCAGTTAGCAAGTGACGTCAGCTTGAGTCCTTATGTTTGGTTATGTTGAGAGCCAGCACAATTGTCAGCTTCCATCACACAGATGGTCTTGTCAAATGCCCCGTAACGTGAGTGATGGTATAAACATACAACAGGCATGCAATCTGAACAGAAACAGTTACAGTATTAGGCTTGTTATGTTCACAGTTTTAACTATAATGTCTTTTCCTCTGTGTCCTGGATCCAGACAAAGTGCAAGAAGAGATTGATCGCATTGTTGGAAGAGACCGGCTACCCTCTGTTGCGGACAAAACCAAGATGCCATACACTGAGGCCACCATCAATGAACTCATGAGGTTCTGTGATATTCTGCCAATCAACTTTCCCCATCAAACAACAAGAGACACGACCTTCAGAGGATACCACATCCCGAAGGTCAGGAAGCACATATGGCCGTCTGTTTAGGAAAAAACATGCTGCAACGTTTAAAGAAAGTTCTCAGTCCATAACATGATTGTGTGAAATATGTAATTAAAAGTTCACCCATTTTAAAGAGACACCGAGCACTTCATGAAAATGTAATTTCCACTTACCTGGGGCTTCCTCCAGCCCAACGTAGGCCGCAAGGTCCCCCGGCGTCCTCCTGACTCCTCTCCCGGTCCCCGGGTGGGCTCCATTAGCAGACGACTTCAGCCTGAAGTCATCTGGTCTGCTTCCCTCTTCCTGATGAGCGCAGTTCTCTAAAATTGAACTGTGCATGTGCAGGACTCTTATCAGGAAGAGGGAAGCAGACTGGACGACTTCAGCCCGAAGTCGTCTGCTAACGGAGCTGCCAGTCGGGGATCGGGAGAGAAGCCAGGATTACATCGGAGGACCTTGTGGCCTACGGTTGGCTGGAGGAAGCCCCAGGTAAGTGAAAACTTCATTTTTATGAAGTGCTCGGTGTCCCTTTAAATAATACATTTCCACTAAATATAACTGAAAATACTACACTTGTGTTCCACTTGCATAGCAAAGACTAGAGACGAGCAATCGAATTCTGTGGAAAAATTTTGAGTATTGCAATTTGGAATTCCGATTCAGCGTGCATGGGTGACAAGAGGTTAAAGAGGCTTGGGAGGGGGGACCCCACACTGTCAGCTTTCTTAAAATGTATAAAATGTGTGTACGGAACTAGTGTATCACAGCAAAATGTCCTTTTAATGAGTTTTAAAAAAAAAGTTCTAAAAAATAAATTTTCTCGAAAACTACCAAGTCTTTTTAAAAAATATAAAGCATGTATGGGGGCTTTCCTTTTAACCTCCCTGGCGGTGCATTTCTGTCTGGATTTATGGGTACATTTTTAAGCGGTACATTTTTTCTCCAATTCTTAAGTCTTAACTCACCAAAACATATAAGAATAAAGGTCTGGTAGACATCCTGCATATAAATAAAATACTGGAACACAAAATTGTTAAAATCATTAATTTTATAAATAAACTTAAAAAATAGTGAAACTGTACAAATAAGGCACCAAACTATACAGTATGTACAGTACATACTGTATATACCTAATACTAGAGATGTCGCGAACCTCCGATTTTTGGTTCGCGAACCGGGTTCGCGAACTTCCGCAGAAGGTTCGGTTCGCGGAAAAATTCGCGAACCGCAATAGACTTCAATGGGGAGGCGAACTTTGAAAAATAGAAAAAATTATGCTGGCCACAAAAGTGATGGAAAAGATGTTTCAAGGGGTCTAACACCTGGAGGGGGGCATGGCGGAGTGGGATACATGCCAAAAGTCCCGGTGAAAAATCTGGATGTGACGCAAAGCAGCGTTTTAAGGGCAGAAATCACATTGAATGCTAAATTGCAGGCCTAACGTGCTTTCAAACATCTTGCATGTGTATACATCAATCAGGGAGTGTAATTAAGGTACTGCTTCACACTGACACACCAAACTCACCGTGTAACGCACCGCAAACAGCTGTTTGTGTAGTGAAGGCCATGCTGGACTACTGCGCAACATGGCGTGATTGCTCTTCCTCACTCAGTGATGTCAGGTAATGTGTGACTTCCTTCTCAACTTTCCATGGCATTGTTAAAAAGCTTACATTTTGTTTTTAATTTACATTTTCTACTTGCTGTGTACTTGTTCAGTACCGCTACAATGAGAATCCTGTGGAGGCGGGCAAGTCTGCCATTGTGACCCCGGGTAATGGCCGGGGAATGAGAGGTTTGAATCCGGTGTGGAGCCTGAGCAAAGGCTACCACTACACATCCAAGGAGGGCAGCGGGCAGGCATGCACGCCCGCCCGCCCCGAGGTAGTGACCAAAAATAACAATACAGGAGGAGGACTTTCGAGGCCCTGCTGTGTATTTGAAATGAATGTACTTTAAATCCTTTAACGAGAACCAGTTATGGCGGGCAAAGATGACACCACATTCCTTTCACGAGAATCATATGGAGGCGGGCAAGTCTGTCATTTGTGACCCCGGGTAATGGCCGGGGAATGAGGGATGGAATCCGGTGTGGAGCCTGAGAAACGGCTACCACTACACATCCAAGGAGGGCAGCAGGTAGGCATGCACGCCCGCCCCGAGGTAGTGACCAAAAATAACAAAACAGGAGGCGGACTTTCGAGGCCCTGCTGTGTATTTGAAATGAATTAACTTTAAATCCTTTAACGGGAATCCGTTATGGAGGGCAAGTCTGCCATTGTCACCGCGGGGAATGAAGGTTGGATTGCGGCCCGAAGTGGGAGCCTGCTGAGACCCATGCTGTAGCTGCCCTGACCGTGCTTTGCAGACCAGGCATCTGTGGTCAGATGGACCCTTGAGCCAGCGGAAGACAAACCAAGTCGAAAGCATTTGCCAAGAATGTTTTACGGAGGGCAAGTTTTTTTGCCCTTTTTTTAATTTTTTTGAAAATGATAGATGGTTGTATTTTTAAATTGTTTGAAAGTTTAGATGGTTGTATTTTTAAATTGTTTGAAAGTTTAGATGGTTGTATTTTTAAATTGTTTAAAAGTGTATCCATTCTTCCTCCCCCCAGCCACGAACAATACCATGGGAACGTGGAGCAGCAGAAGCCCCCTGTGACGGCTGCCACGGTTGTTCTCCGCTGCTTGTCTTTTGAGGGGTGCTTCTTTTCCTCAGGTGTTCTTGCCATAGCTGTTTGTGCCTTCTCTCCAGGTGCCTTCGTAAAGCACTTGTCCCTACGTGACAGTTGGCCTTTCCACGGCTCAATTTTTGCTGGCAGAGACAACAGATGGCTTTGCTCCGATCTGAGACACACACGTGAAAAAATTTCCAAACCGCTGAGCCCCCCTGGGCTGATGGTGCTACGGTGGCATCAGCAGCTGACGTTGAAGGGCATGTTGGCTGTCTGGCCATAGCTGGCGATACATGGCGCCGGACACTGCCCCCAGCTGATTCTGAGGACGAGCTCCCTCTTGTATTGCGTTCCGGAGTTGGAGCCTGATCAACGTCTACCACCACACATCCAGGCAAGGAGGGAAGCAGGCAGGCATGCACGCCCGCCCCGAGGTAGTGACCAAAAATAACAATACAGGACTCAGGAGGACCTTTTGCGGCCCTAATTGAAATGAACTAACTTTAAATCCTTTAACAGGAATCCATTATGGAGGGCAAGCCTGCCATTGTCACCGCGGGGAATGAAGGTTGGATTCCGGCCCGAAGTGGGAGCCTGCTGAGACCCATGCTGTAGCTGCCCTGACCGTGCTTTGCCGACCAGGCATCTGTGGTCAGATGGACCCTTGAGCCAGCGGAAGACAAACCAAGTCGAAAGCATTTGCCAAGAATGTTTTACGGAGGGCAAGTTTTTTTGCCCTTTTTTAAAAAATTTTGAAAATGATAGATGGTTGTATTTTTAAATTGTCTGAAAGTTTAGATGGTTGTATTTTTAAATTGTTTGAAAGTTTAGATGGTTGTATTTTTAAATTGTTTGAAAGTGTATCCATTCAAGTGCAAGTTATGCACTGACTGCCAGGTATAATGTGCAGTCACAGATGCAGTGAAAGGTATGCAGTGACTGCAAACAGCCGTTTGTGTAGTGACGGCCGTGCTGGACTGGTGCACACCGTGACGAGAGTGCAGGTGATGGTGGCTTTTCAGCCCATATGCTTGCCCGGCTGATGTAGCTGAATGACAGAACAGTGACTTTCCAGCTGATCAAATTTGGTCTGACCACAATGAAGCAACGACCTTAATATCTTTTGTGTGCCACCCCCACCCGAGTGAAGCAACGACCTTAATATCTTTTGTGTGCCACCCCCACCCGAGACACTCAAATAGCCGGCGGTCATTGCTTCATTGTGATGCGCAAGCCCCTTCACCGCGGCAAGGTAATGATCACGAAGGGGGATGGGCACATGTACACGCACCAGAAAAATTAGTGTAGCGGCGGCTGCTAGCAGCGGCCTTAAAAATTCAGGAATCCGCCTAGAGTCCTGGACCCTGTTGGTAGTGGCGGAGAAGGCAGTCAAGCGGCCTGCAGGCAGAGATGCTGTGTGTGGGGAGTGGACTGACTTAGTCTTCGATCGTGCAGTAGCCCTCCGTGATCCATTCCTCATTCATTTTGATAAAGGTCAGGTACTGAACACTGTCGTGACTTAGGCGACTTCTCTTCTCAGTAACTATGCCTCCAGCTGCACTGAAGGTCCTTTCTGACAGGACGCTTGCGGCAGGGCAAGAGAGAAGTTGTATGGCAAATTGGGACAGCTCTGGCCACAGGTCAAGCCTGCGCAACCAGTAGTCCAAGGGTTCATCGTCGCTATTCGCAGAGTCTACATCCACACTCAAGGCCAGGTAGTCGGCTACCTGCCGGTCCAGGCGTTGGTGGAGGGTGGATCCGGAAGGACTATGGCGAGGAGTTGGACTAAAGAACGTCCGCATGTCCGACATCACCCTGAGATCGCTGGAGCGTCCTGTTCTTGCCTGCGTGGACTTGGGAGGAGGAGGGTTACTGCCAGTGGTACCTTGATTGCGTTGTGCAGCCACATCACCCTTAAACGCATTGTAAAGCATCATCGACAGCTTGTTCTGCAAGTGCTGCATCCTTTCCGCCTTTTGTTGAGTTGGTAAGAGGTCCGCCACTTTGTGCCTGTACCGAGGGTCTAGTAGCGTGGCCACCCAGTACAGGTCATTCGTCTTGAGTTTTTTGATACGGGGGTCCCTCAACAGGCTGGACAACATGAAAGAGGACATCTGCACAAAGCTGGATGCAGAGGTACTCTCCATCTCCTCTTGCTCTTCCTCAGTGACGGGACGCAACTCCTCTTCCTCCCCCCAGCCACGAACAATACCACGGGAACGTGGAGCAGCAGAAGCCCCCTGTGATGGCTGCCGCGGTTGTTCTCCTTCCGCCGCCTCTTCCTCCTCCACAGAAACACCTTCATCATCATCACCATCATCAGAGTCTGACTCCTCTCCTTCCCCTCACGACTCCTCTTCTTCCTCCTCCTCCCCCCTCTGTGCTGCCGCCGGTGTTGTGGAAACATCGGGTTCGTGTGTAAATGGCTCCAATGAATCCTGCTGCCCTAACTCTTCTTGTTCACGCTCCTCCACAGCTGTATCCACCACTCTACGCACGGCACGCTCCAGGAAGTAGGCGTAGGGGATCAAGTCGCTGATGGTGCCCTCATCGCGACTCACCAGTTTGGTCACCTCCTCAAAGGGCTCCATGACCCTGCATGCATTTCGCATCAGTGTCCAGTTGTTGGGCCACAATATCCCTATCCTCCCAGATTGTGTCCTTGTACTGTAATGATACAGGTAGTGGGTGACGGCTTTCTCCTGGTCTAGCAGGCGAGAGAACATCAGCAGGGTGGAATTCCAGCGAGTCGGGCTATCGCAAATCAGGCATCTCACCGGCAAGTTGTTTCTACGCTGAATCTCTGCAAAGCGTGCCATGGCCTTGTAAGAGCGCCTGAAATGCCCACACAACTTCCTGGCCTGCTTCAGGACGTCCTCTAAGCCTGGGTACTTGGACACAAATCTTTGCACGACCAGATTAAGCACATGTGCCATGCAGGGTATGTGTGTCAGCTTTCCCAAATTCAACGCAGCAATGAGATTGCTGCCGTTGTCACACACCACGTTGCCGATCTCAAGCTTGTGCGGGGTCAGCCATTGCTCCACCTGTTTGTTAAGAGCAGCCAGGAGAGCTGCTCCAGTGTGACTCTCCGCTTTCAGGCAAGACATGTCTAACACTGCATGACACCGTCGCACCTGGCATGCAGCATAGGCCCTGGGGTGCTGGGGCTGTGTAGCTGGGGAGGAGATGGCGGCACCAGCCAAGGAGGAGGAGGAGGAGGATGACGACAGCGAAGCGGTGATAGCAGGTGGAGAGGAGGTGGCTGGAGGCCTGCCTGCAAGCCGTGGAGGTGTGACAAGTTGGTCCTCTGCGCAGCCACGTACTCCCTGCTTGCTGCCATCGGTCACCAGGTTGACCCAATGGGCTGTGTATGTAATGTAGTGGCCCTGCCCGTGCTTGGCAGACCAGGCATCCGTGGTCAGGTGGACCCTTGACCCAACGCTGTGTGCCAGAGATGACACCACTTGCCTCTCAACTGCACGGTACAGTTTGGGTATGGCCTTTTGAGAAAAATAATTGCGGCCTGGTATCTTCCACTGCGGTGTACCAATGGCCACAAACTTACGGAAAGCCTCCGACTCCACCAGCTTGTATGGTAATAGCTGGCGAGCTAATAGTTCCGCCACGCCAGCTGTCAGACGCCGGGCAAGAGGGTGACTGGCAGACATTTGCTTCTTCCGCTCAAATACTTCCTTCACGGACAGCTGGGTACTGCTGTGGGCAGAGGAGAAGGAACCGCTCAAGGGAAGAGGCGGTGTGGAGGAGGATGGCTGTGAAGGTGCAAGGGAGAAAGTGGATGAAGACGATGCACCTGAAGGAGGAAGAGGAGAAGGAGTTTGGCTTGTCTTTTGAGGAGTGCTGCTTTTACTCAGGTGTTCTTGCCATAGCTGTTTGTGCCTTCTCTCCAGGTGCCTTAGTAAGGCACTTGTCCCTACGTGAGAGTTGGCCTTTCCACGGCTCAATTTTTGCTGGCAGAGACAACAGATGGCTTTGCTCCGATCTGAGACACACACGTGAAAAAATTTCCAAACCGCTGAGCCCCCCTGGGGTGATGGCGCTACGGTGGCATCAGCAGCAGCTGACGTTGAAGGGCATGTGTGCTCCCTGGCCATAGCTGGCGATACATGGCACCGGACACTGCCCCCAGCTGTTTCTGAGGACGAGCTCCCTCTGCTTCTATCATGGAGTCGTCTCCTCCTACTCCTCTCTGACTCCTCCTCTGAACTGTCCCCCTGGTCATCTCCTCTACCGGGAACATATGTGGTATCCGTATAATCGTCATCATAATCCTCCTGGCCAGCTGCGCTTTCCTCAGACACCTCCTCAAGTGCACCAACTTCAGGTGGTCCACCATCATCCCCATCCACACACGTTACGACCATACTATCGCCACCTAACTCAGACGTATGAGGTGGTGTACCTGCGCCTTCTTGTTGTTGCAGTAGTGGCTGGGAATCAGTGATTTCACCACCACCACCAAATAACTCCTGCGAAGTGTCAAATGCAGCGGATGTGGTGCTTGTTGTAGCGCTGGTGGCTGCGGGAGATGAGGTGTTCTGTGTTAAATACTCAATCACCTCCTCACGATTTTGGGAAGTGATGGCACGTGCCTTCTTCTGAGCACTGTATTTTGGGGCAGGTCCGCATGAAATCACAGCAACACCACCTCGCACAGCCACAGACCTGCCGGTGCCTGGTGGCCTTCCTCTGGGTCTGCCTCTACCTCTTCCTCTACCTGGTTTGTCCATTTTGTCCATCTCGGGGGTATGCTAGCTATATGCAGTGAGGTGGGTTCTCACTCAACACAACAGGTAGTTAGATGCAGTGAGGTGGCCAGGTGGGTTCACACTCAACACAACAGGTAGTTAGATGCAGTGAGCTGGGTTCACTCAACAGTAAAGGTACTTAAGATGCAGTGAGGTGGGTTCTCACTCAACACAACAGGTAGTTAGATGCAGTGAGGTGGCCAGGTGGGTTCACACTCAACACAACAGGTAGTTAGATGCAGTGAGCTGGGTTCACTCAACAGTAAAGGTACTTAAGATGCAGTGAGGTGGGTTCTCACTCAACACAACAGGTAGTTAGATGCAGTGAGGTGGCCAGGTGGGTTCACACTCAACACAACAGGTAATTAGATGCAGTGAGCTGGGTTCACTCAACAGTAAAGGTACTTAAGATGCAGTGAGGTGGGTTCTCACTCAACACAACAGGTAGTTAGATGCAGTGAGGTGGCCAGGTGGGTTCACACTCAACACAACAGGTAATTAGATGCAGTGAGCTGGGTTCACTCAACACAAGGCTAGGTATATGCAGTGATGAGGTGGGTTAAGTAAACACAACAGGTACTGGGTAGTTAGATGCAGTGAGCTGGGTTCACTCAACAGTAAAGGTACTTAAGATGCAGTGAGGTGGGTTCTCACTCAACACAACAGGTAGTTAGATGCAGTGAGGTGGCCAGGTGGGTTCACACTCAACACAACAGGTAGTTAGATGCAGTGAGCTGGGTTCACTCAACAGTAAAGGTACTTAAGATGCAGTGAGGTGGGTTCTCACTCAACACAACAGGTAGTTAGATGCAGTGAGGTGGCCAGGTGGGTTCACACTCAACACAACAGGTAGTTAGATGCAGTGAGCTGGGTTCACTCAACAGTAAAGGTACTTAAGATGCAGTGAGGTGGGTTCTCACTCAACACAACAGGTAGTTAGATGCAGTGAGGTGGCCAGGTGGGTTCACACTCAACACAACAGGTAGTTAGATGCAGTGAGCTGGGTTCACTCAACACAACGCTAGGTATATGCAGTGATGATGTGGGTTAAGTAAACACAACAGGTACTGGGTAGTTAGATGCAGTGAGCTGGGTTCACTGAACAGTATACAGTAAAGGTACTTAAGATGCAGTGAGGTGGGTTCTCACTCAACACAACAGGTAGTTAGACTTAGATGCAGTGAGCTGGGTTCACTCAACACAACGCTAGGTATATGCAGTGATGAGGTGGGTTAAGTAAACACAACAGGTACTGGGTAGTTAGATGCAGTGAGCTGGGTTCACTCAACACAAAGCTAGGTATATGCAGTGATGAGGTGGATTAAGTAAACACAACAGGTACTGGGGTATATGCAGTACTGGGTAGTACAATGTGCATCTCCCTGTCACACACACAGGCAGTCAGTCACTGAATGTGCTGGGCTGCTGGCAGTGGCACACACACTATCAATTAGCAAGGCTGTGCATGCAACAAAAGTGTCAGAAAAAAAAAAGTACAGGTTGAGCTCTGAAAAGAGCTGTTGCTGGGTGCTTTAAAAGCAATATTAATCAGTCAGGAACAAGCAAAGCAGCCTAGAACCTAACTAATCTGTCCCTAAGAGAAAAAGTCTGCAGCAGCTGTCCCTTTCCTCTCTCTAGCAGGCACACGAGTGACTGTAATGGCCGCCGGAGGCTGCCTTATATAAGGGGGGGGTGGGGCTCCAGGGCTTACTGTAGCCTGAATGGCTACAATGTGCCTGCTGACTGTGATGCAGAGGGTCAAAGTTGACGCTCATAGTGCATTATGGGGCGAATCGAACTTCCAAAAAAGTTCGCCTGGCGCAGGCGAACGCGAACCCCCAATGTTCGCCTGGAACCGTTCGCCGGCGAACCGTTCGGTACACCTCTACCTAATACACCTTCCATGTGTGGTATATTTTGAAACGGAATGGCACAGAGGGCGACATCACAATTCGGGCAGTAGAAGCGTGATTCCTTTCAGACTTTATTCCCTTTGCTATCAGTCCTAGGAGGCAGGCAGAGAGTAGTCAAAATCCAGGCAGAGGTCGGTGCAGGCGGCAGGCAGAGAGTAGTCAAAATCCAGGCAGAGGTCGGTGCAGGCAGAGAGTAGTCAAAATACAGGCAGAGGTCGGTGCAGGCGGCAGGCAGAGAGTGGTCAAATAATGGGCAGAGGTCGGTGCAGGCGGCAGGCAGAGAGTAGTCAAAATCCAGGCAGAGGTTGGTGTAGACGACAGGCAGAGAGTAGTCAAAATCCAGGCAGAGGTCGGTGCAGACTGCAGGCAGAGAGTAGTCAAAATCCAGGCAGAGGTCGGTACAGACTGCAGGCAGAGAGTAGTCAAAATCCAGGTAGAGGTCGGTGCAGACTGCAGGCAGAGAGTAGTCAAAATCCAGGCAAAAATCGGTAACAGTAAGGCAGAAGCACTTAGCTCAGAAGCAGTTGGGAACCAAATGGCTATATTGTTAACATGCTGCGCTTTCAAATGAGCTTATCCAGCTCTGCCATGGCGGTCAGATGACACAGGGGAGAGATCAAATTACAACTGAGGAGGAATTAGATAGGCTATTAGATAGGCTAAACTCTTTATATACATGATGCGGGCAGCATTTTTCTCTGTTTACCTTCTGTCCTGTGCAGCAGATCGGGTCCAGATGGGGGGATCAGACAGTCAGATATGCTAAACTCTTCATATACATGCTGGGTACATGTCTCTATGTTTCCTACTGTCCTGTAAAGAACGGGGGTCCAGATGAGGGGATCAGACAAGCTAAACTCTATATATACATACAGGATGCATTTCTCTGTTTTCCTTCTGCCCTGTGCAAAAGTTCAGGTCCACTTTAAAAATTTGCGCTGCCTCCCCCCCCCCCCCCCCCCCCATGACATCATGCCGCCTGACGTCGTGCTGCACAGCCATCCTGACTGGCCACCAGGATCCCAGAACAAGAGTGAGGTAAAGGGGATCCTGGCGGCCGGGGAGAGAAGCCTGGGTTCCGCTGACCAGTGCTGATCGCGCACGGGATCAAGAAAATCAATGGGAGTGTCATTTTCAGCCAGCCCGAGCTGAACTTGGGCTTAATGCATCTAGCTCCTAATACCTGGCACGAGATCAGCTCGGGATTACCACCAGGGAGATTAACTGCTAAAATCAGCAATGTAAATGGCGGAATTCCGCTCAGAATTTTGAATTATTAGAGGGAATTCAGAATTTCATTGGATTCCGAATTCAGCAATTCTGACTATGCCTAGTAAAAACCTTTCATAAATCTTATAGAAGTTAATGATACAAGCTTCAAGGGATTAAAGCATTTTTTTTGCAGTTTTTCTTGGTTTCTAACAGCTGTAGGAGCTGGCATTTCCCCCCTCCCCCCCTCCCCTCTCCATTGTTCTTATTTATCCAGGGGAACATGTGAATGTAATCAAGTGTGACTTCTCTAGACTGTTTGAAGTTCAATGTGCCCCCCCCCCCCCCAAACAAAAGCCTCTAACAAACATTTAACTGTAGAAAGAAGAGGTAGGGTGGATTTTTTTAACGAGTCACATTCTTAGCATGCATTTAAATGTGCTTTTGAGATGCCCTGGAAGCTAAAGATGTTGCTCGGTTCATTTTAAGACATCCAAGCCAAAGGAGAAAAGGTAATCCTTACTTACTTGGGGCTTCTTCCAGTTCAAAGCAGTCTATCTGGTCCCTTGCTGCAGTTCCACTGCCCTCTAGTGCTCTGCCAGCTCCTCCACAAGGCCCCCAACCACAGCTGTGGGCGTAAGGATTTATCTCATGGCACACCAATGGGGCATTTCTAGGTCAGTGGTTCTCAACATTATTCCAGTTTCAAGCTGTGCTTGAAAAGATAACCCTCACTCCGAAATGTTGCATTATGTGCTGTACTGCTATGAATAAGCAATAAAAGAGCTTTGATCATTTACCTCACCTGATGATGCCGGTCCGAACCTACACATATGATTTTGATCCAGAGTCCAGCTGGTACGACGGAGGCACAACAAATGGGATAAGCAGGAGTGCTCCACCACTACCCTTTAAAGTTATTCCCCCTTTTGGAAGATGAAATATGGGGGGGTTTCTTCTGTGATTCTTGTAGGGACCAAGAATACCTAGGAAGTAGGGAGAGACCGGAAGCCCAATGGTGCAATATCATCAAGTAAATGGAGGATAAACTTATATAGATATATACTCACAAAGGTAGGTTGCTGTTCCTGCAAACACCATATAGGCCTGCAGGGAATTAACCATCCCTGCTCGGTCCTCCAGGTCCTCCTGCTTGATACTGGATAATCGCTCACCTGTAGTAGGACAGACTTTCCAGAAAAACTGCAAATTACTGCTATTACCTCCAATGGAGTTCTGACTGGTGATGGGTAGGATGGAGGCACCAAATGTGTGTTCTATTTTAGTGTTTTAAATTAAAAAAAAAAAAAAAGAGAGGGAGAGAGAGGTAATTGCTTACCTCTCCAGAAGATATAGACACCAGTTCAACTGGAAAAAAAAAAGTTTTTATTCAAAAAGCAATCTGACAACGCGTTTCACGGGTCATGACCCGCTTCCTCAGGTCAATACAAAATGGCAAAAGCAATAAATAGGGGTATATATATATATACAGTGGTGTGAAAAACTATGTGCCCCCTTCCTGATTTCTTATTCTTTTGCATGTTTGTCACACTTAAATGTTTCTGCTCATCAAAAAACGTTAACTATTAGTCAAAGATAACATAATTGAACACAACATGCAGTTTTAAATGATGGTTTTTATTATTTAGTGAGAAAAAAAACTCAAACCCTACATGGCCCTGTGTGAAAAAGTGATTGCCCCCCTTGTTAAAAAATAACTTAACTGTGGTTTATCACACCTGAGTTCAATTTCTGTAGTCAGCCCCAGGCCTAATTACTGCCACACCTGTTTCAATCAAGAAATCATTTAAATAGGAGCTATCTGACACACAGAAGTAGACCAAAAGCACCTCAAAAGCTAGACTTCATGCCAAGATCCAAAGAAATTCAGGAACAAATGAAAACAAAAGTACTGTAATTGGGATCTATCAGTCTGGTAAAGGTTATAAAGCCATTTCTAAAGCTTTGGGACTACAGCAAACCACAGTGAGAGCCATTATCCACAAATGGCAAAAACATGGAACAGTGAAGAACCTTCCCAGGAGTGGCCAGCCGACCAAAATTACCCCAAGAGCGCGGAGAAAACTCATCCGAGAGGCCGCAAAAGACCCCAGGACAACATCTAAAGAGCTGCAGGCCTCACTTGCCTCAATTAAGGTCAGTGTTCACGACTCCACCATAAGAAAGAGACTGGGCAAAAACAGCCTGCATGGCAGATATCCAAGGCGCAATCCACTTTTAAGCAAAAAGAACATTAAGACTCGTCTCAATTTTGCTAAAAAACATCTCAATGATTGCCAAGACTTTTTGAAAAATACCTTGTGGACCGACGAGACAAAAGTTGAACTTTTTGGAAGGTGCGTGTCCCATTACATCTGGCGTAGAAGTAACACAGCATTTCAGCAAAAAAACATCATACCAACAGTAAAATATGGTGGTGGTAGTGTGATGGTCTGGGGTTGTTTTGCTGCTTCAGGACCTGGAAGGCTTGCTGTGATAGATGGAACCATGAATTCTACTGTCTACCAAAAAATCCTGAAGGAGAATGTCCAGCCATCTGTTCGTCAACTCAAGCTGAAGCGATCTTGGGTGCTGCAGCAGGACAATGACCCAAAACACACCAGCAAATCCACCTCTGAATGGCTGAAGAAAAACAAAATGAAGACTTTGGAGTGGCCTAGTCAAAGTCCTGACCTGAATCCTATTGAGATGTTGTGGCATGACCTTAAAAAGGCGGTTCATGCTAGAAAACCCTCAAATAAAGCTGAATTACAACAATTCTGCAAAGATGAGTGGGCCAAAATTCCTCCAGAGCGCTCTAAAAGACTTGTTGCAAGTTATCGCAAACGATTGATTGCAGTTATTGCTGCTAAGGGTGGCCCAACCAGTTATTAGGTTCAGGGGGCAATTTCTTTTTCACACAGGGCCATGTAGGTTTTGAGTTTTTTTTCTCACTAAATAATAAAAACCATCATTTAAAACTGCATTTTGTGTTCAATTATGTTATCTTTGACTAATAGTTAACGGTTTTTGATGAGCAGAAACATTTAAGTGTGACAAACATGCAAAAGAATAAGAAATCAGGAAGGGGGCAAATAGTTTTTCACACCACTGTATATATATATATATATATATATATATATATATATATATATATATATATATATATATATATATATATATATATATATATACACATACAGTATATATATATATATATATATATATATATATATATATATATATATATATATATATATATATATATACACACAACAGAACATGTACAGATAATATTTTACATGCACTTTAGTTGCAACATTATGAATGCATGTAATTAAGAATAATAATGACTCCACCTGTACCAAAAATCAGTAACTCCATTTAAGTACCAAAAATCATCTCTGCTGAGGATCAGCATTACCTCTCAAAAGCACATATAATCTAATGCTGGGAAAACACTATAAGGTGTTTTTTTTTTTTTTTTGGCAGATGGATGGCTTGATAGATAATTTCCAAGAGGTCTGATCTGATTTTGATCGTTTTTCAGGTCGATTTTCTCATAGAGGTGAATGCAAATCGGTCAGAAAAACTAAAGTGCATGTTAAATATGTTGCAACTATAGTGCATGTAAAATGTGATTATCTTCTATTATATACATGTTCTGTTGTATACACATACATATACGTATTTATTGTTTTAGGCATTTTGTATTGACCTGAGGAAGCGGGCCATGTCAGATTGCTTTTTGAATAAAAACTATTTTCCAGTTGAACTGGTGTCTATATCTTCTGGAGAGGTAAGCGTTTACTTCTCTTTTTTATTATTTTTTATTTATATTTTGAAACACTAAAATAGAACACACATTGGGTGCCTCCATCCTACCCATTACTTTTAAAAAGATGAGGTTTGCCAAGTACCCCTGATTGTGGATACCCCATGACATGTGTACATTCGTTAGGAGTACCAAATACTTATTTATAAATGCTATTCAAACATTTTTGTTTACTTAAAACTTACTAAAATATTATTATTTATTTTGTACTTATTTTATTTATTCAGGGGAGTCATCCAACAAATAACTCACTGTAATAGATTGACTATAACAAACTTAAGTACCCCCTAAAACTAGCCCAATTACCCCCCATGGGTACAGTTACTGCAAACTGAGAACCATATTGTTATGAACATCTGGTTCATTCAAGTATGGTAGTTGAAAACTTCCTTATCTGGTGATAAACGTCCTCTTCTTAGCATAATTAATTGTAGTGGGCACTGAGCTACCAACCCCAGTCTCTTGCTAAACCAGAACTTTTGAAATGTCCTTCCCCCTACGCTTTCACACAATGAGTAAGGCCTCGTTCACATCATTTAGCGCAGATGGCTGTGCGATCGGAACGCAACGCGTCCGATCGCACGCCATCTGCGCTCCTATGCGCTGCGCTGCAGATCCCATTCATTACAATGAATGGGATCTGCGCTGCGATTTACAAAAATTCGTGCAGTACGCGATAGCGCAATCGCGCTGCCACGCAGCGCATATGATGGGAACGGTAGAAGGGCTGTCTATGCCCTTCTACCGTTCTTGCGTGTCGCACACTATGCACGCTGCCAAAATGCACACGGCAGCGTGTATAGTCTGAACGAGGCCTTAACTGAAAATGCATACATTCTGGGTAAAATCTTGTCTAAACTGATGTAAATTTGTAGGCTTATAAAAATTCCACCCAGTGGATGTTTCATTCATCGATCAATGCAGGTGGCTGAAACACTCCCTGGCTTTCTTTATCTTTGGGAAAGTCCAGTTAAAATGTTACATTTTTCTTTGTAATTTTTTAGGGCACAAGTGTCATCCTACTCCTGTCCTCTGTCCATTCTGACCCAAATTATTATGCAGACCCAAAAACATTTAATCCAAACCACTTCCTGGATGAAAACGGCCTGTTCAAGAAGAATGATGCCCTCCTGCCTTTTTCTGCTGGTACATTGATATTCTTACATTCATTATTATTATTATTGTTTATGGTATTTATGAAGCGCCAACACATAACGCAGCGCTGGACAATAAACACAATGATAGAAAGGATGACAGACAGAACAGGGTTTTACAACATCACAGAGGTATACAAGACAAACAGGGTACAAGATCATGGGCTGGTTAGGTAGGCCCAGTAATACGTACGAGGCTGTCATAGGAAAGGAGCACACGATCATGTAGAATACACTAGGGAGGGGAGGGAGTACGAGAGGAATCGCCGGCGGGAGACTTGGGCGCAGGATACAGCAGGTATGGCTTATCCTGCTCCTGCACAAGTTCTTGGCGACGTTAAATACTATTCCCCCTCCAGGTCACCATGGATGGTGGGGAATGAAATAATTCGGCGTTCTACAATTGCTGGAGGCGGAACTATAGTGTTTTATAAGTAACTTTAGCTCCGTCTTCTGACGGCGCTGAAGTTACTGACTGTGCCCCTCTATAGCTGCAATTCCTATTACGGCCTATGCTGGCGGCGGCTGCGCCCAAGTCTCCTGCGCTGGAAAGAAAGTGTTCGAAAGGGAGGACCCTGCCAAAGGCTTACAATCTAAGGAGGAGGGGGAAGGTGGACACACTAGGTAGGGCTGTGGAATAAATATGCAGTATAGTGTACTGTTTGGTAGGTGGGTTTTGAGGGCTTTTTTGTATGTGCTGAAGGTGAAGGTGATGTGGAGAAAGCAAGTCTGATGGGCGGTGGAAGGGAGTTCCACAGGGTGGGGGCGGCTCTTGAGAAATTCTGTAGGCGGCATGTGAGTGGGAAATGTGTGGGCATGCGTTCCAGGATACTTTTTAGTCATAGGTGGTATGAACAACTACCTACACCTAATACACCTTTGTAGAGGGTATAACATAGTCAAACATGTAATATGGTGCTTTAAACCAGAGTGATCTGGGGTTCTTTTGTTAAATTCGGTTTTACAAATTTCCCCACATACTACTGCCCCCACTTCTTCTTGGGCACCAGAGTGGTAATGAGCCCCTTATCCTTAAAGGGAACCTGAAGCAAGAGGTACAGTATATAAAGGCTGCCATATTTATTTTTAAACAATACCAGTTACCTGGCAGTCTTGCTGATTTTTTTTAGCTGAAGTAGCGTCTGAATCACACTCCTGAAACAAGCATGTAGTTAATAGAGTTGGGCCGAACCTCCGATTTTAGGTTCGCGAACCGGGTTCGTGAACTTCCGCGGAAAGTTCGGTTCGCGTTAAAGTTTGCGAACCGCAATAGACTTCAATGGGGATGCGAACTTTGAAAAAAAAAAATTATGCTGGCCACAAAAGTGATGGAAAAGATGTTTCAAGGGGTCTAACACCTGGAGGGGGGCATGGCGGAGTGGGATACACGCCAAAACTCCCCGGGAAAAATCTGGATTTGACGCAAAGCAGCGTTTTAAGGGCAGAAATCATATTGAATGCTAAATGACAGGCCTAAAGTGCTTTAAAACATCTTGCATGTGTATACATCAATCAGGTAGTGTAATTAAGGTACTGCTTCACACTGACACACCAAACTGTTCACTGAACAGAACAGGTATGCAGTGGCGGTTTCACTGAACAGAACAGGTATACAGTGGCGGGTTCACTGAACAGAACAGGTATGCAGTGGCGGGTTCACTGAACAGAACAGGTATGCAGTGGCGGGTTCACTGAACAGAACAGGTATGCAGTGGCGGGTTCACTGAACAGAACAGGTATGCAGTGGCGGGTTCACTGAACAGAACAGGTATGCAGTGGCGGGTTCACTGAACAGTACAGGTATGCAGTGGCAGGTTCACTGAACAGGTATGCAGTGGTGGGTTCACAGTACAGGTATGCAGTGGTGGGTTCACAGTACAGGTATGCAGTGGTGGGTTCACAGAACAGGTATGCAGTGGTGGGTTCACAGAACAGGTATGCAGTGGTGGGTTCACAGAACAGGTATGCAGTGGTGGGTTCACAGAACAGGTATGCAGTGGTGGGTTCACTGAACAGGTATGCAGTGGTGGGTTCACAGTACAGGTATGCAGTGGTGGGTTCACAGAACAGGTATGCAGTGGTGGGTTCACGGAACAGGTATGCAGTGGTGGGTTCACGGAACAGGTATGCAGTGGTGGGTTCACGGAACAGGTATGCAGTGGTGGGTTCACTGAACAGGTATGCAGTGGTGGGTTCACAGTACAGGTATGCAGTGGTGGGTTCACAGAACAGGTATGCAGTGGTGGGTTCACAGAACAGGTATGCAGCCAGGGACAAGCTAAGCCTAACCAATCTTTCCCTATGAGAGAGTGTGCAGCAGCTCGCCCTACTCTCACTAATGCAGGCACACGAGTGACCGTAATGGTCGCCGCTGCCTGCCTTTTAGTAGAGGGGAGTGGCTCCAGGGGCTAGTGTAGCCTAATTGGCTACACTGGGCCTGCTGACTGTGATGTAGAGGGTCAAAGTTGACCCTCCATGGTGCATTATGGGGCAAACCGAACTTCCGCAAAGGTTCGCCTGCGGGACGCGAGCGCGAACCACGGAAGTTCGCATGGAACCGTTCGCAGACGAACCGTTCGGCCCAAGTCTAGTAGTTAATTTTGTCATATTTTTGTCAGAAACTCCTGATCTGTATGTTTGTTTAGGGGTTATGGCTATCAGTATTAGAGGTGGAATATCAGCAAGACTGCCTGGCAATCTGCATTGTTTAAAAAGAAATAAACATCACAGTCTCCATATCCCTCTAACTTCAGGTGTCCTTTAAAGGATACCCGAACTGACATGTGACATGATGAGATAGACATGTGTATGTACAGTGCCTAGCACACAAATAACTATGCTGTGTTCCTTTTTGTTTTTCTCTGCCTGAAAGAGTTAAATATCAGGTATGTAAGTGGCTGACTCAGTCCTGACTCAGACAGGAAGTGACTACAGTGTGACCCTCACTGATAAGAAATTACCCATTTTTACCTCTTTCTTGCTCTCAGAAGCCATTTTCTGCTAGGAAAGTGTTTTATAGTTGGAATTTCTTATCAGTAAGGGTCACACTGTAGACACTTCCTGTCTGAGTCAGGACTGAGTCAGCCACTTACATACCTGATATTTAACTCTTTCAGGCAGAGAAAGAAAAAAAAAGGAACACAGCATAGTTATTTGTGTCCTAGGCACTGTACATACACATGTCTATCTCATCATGCCACGTCAGTTCGGGTATCCTTCAACAACATGACAGTATGCTTTGCATATTCTTTGCAGATTTTTTTGCTTCCCCCACTGGTTACCCCCGTAATAGAGAAACATTTTCAAGACTGGCCTACCGACATGTATATTCTTGCACAATGTAGGCCCTGGTACTGTGGGAGAAAGTTATGTTGAATCTTTGGACATCAAGCAGTGGCGTAGCAATAGAGAGTGCAGAGGTTGCAGCCACATCGGGGCCCTTGGGCCAGAGGGGCCCCAAGAGGCCTTCCCTCAACTATAATATTAGTTATCTATTGGTCCTGGGCAGGTAATAGTGACTTCTATGGATACTTTGAATAGTAGTGATCATCAACAAACTGTTCCTCATCCCCTTCTTGCACCCCTGATACTGTGGTTGTCCGTGGCAGGTTTTGGTGCGCCCAGGGCCGGATTTGTACTTTTTACCGCCCAAAGCCCACTATCACCAGTTGCCCCTTAAACCGATAGCATCCTAAACTCCCCCCCACCCCCACCCCACACACGGCAGGGATTTGATTAGGTGAATGACTGGCAGCTCGGAGATCACCGCCCCTTCATTACCCCGAGTGCCAGATCCGGCTGTTGATAGCCACCCACCGCTATATGTGTAGCAAGAGGAATGTTCAGCAAGCTAACTGCTGCTTCCGCCCTGCTGCCTTCTGCCTGCCATTTTCCTGGTGCCCTAGGCCATGGCCTTTGTGGCCTTGCCTGAAATCCGGGCCATGGGTGCGCCATATCAACTGTTATGTATAGAGTGCTTGGGGGGGGGGGCATGTAAAACTCGCACCGGGGCCCATAGCTCCTTAGCTACAACACTGACATCAAGCAAGCCGTATTTATAATTGTACTACCCAATGGCCAACTTTTTTGAGGCTCTCTTTCCATGTTGAGCCCCCCTCTACCCTCTGCAACAGCCATGAAAAGCAGCCTCTCTGTTTTATGTAGAGTTCCATTGTGCATAATCCCCTCTTCCATTTATGGTTTCCCATTTGCAGTCTCCCTTTGCATCCACAACCCCCTCTTCTAAATGTAGCTATTCGTTTTCCATGTCTGGCTGACCAAGACCTGGACCTTTCTGGCCTTAACAGAAATCCAGCCCTGGTTACAGATTGTTTGTGTTATTGAATTGGTTAAATTGTGGTATCGGTTGACTTTTTTGTAATTGCTTTTCTTTCCCCAGGAAAGCGAGCGTGTCCTGGAGAAAGTTTGGCCCGGATGGAACTCTTCCTGTTTTTCACATCTCTGCTCCAAAACTTCAAATTCAAACCAGTCATTCCAAAGGAGGAGATAGATGTCACCCCTATAGAGAGTGCCCTGGGCAATATTCCACCAGCATATGAGTGCTACATCATACCCCGATCACCTGATCATCTTCAGTCTGACACATGATGTAATCTTTCTTATACAGCAAGACGAACATTTGCAATCCATCCACTTACATATTCCACTTTATGTATATGCCTAAAGGTTAAACTGTTCTCTGTCTCAGAGGTGGGATCTCTGCGCTTAAAGAGTACCTGAAGGAGGAAAAAGTGCACATAGGGAGGGGAAGCATCTGGAACCTACAGAGGCTTCTTTGTAAGGACAACTGAAGTGAGAGGGATATGGAGATTGACATATTTATTTCCTTTTAAGCAATACCAGTTGCCTGGCTATGCTGCTGATCCTCTGCCTTTAATACTTTTAGCCTTAGACCCTGAACAAGCATGCAGCAGAACAGATGTTTCTAACAATATTTTCAGATCTGACAAGATCAGCTGCAAACTTGGTTCTAGTGTAATTCAGACACTACTGCAGCCAAATAGATTAGCAGGACAGCCAGGCAACTGGTATTGTTTAAAAGAAAATAAATATGTCAACCTCCATATGCCTCTCACTTAATTTTCCCTTTGACCTAGGCTTGAACTTTATCCCAGTCAGTGATACCCCCTTTCTCACGAGAAATCTTTGCCGTTTCTCGAACAGATCATCAGGAGTAGAGATGGCCCGAACCTCCGATTTTCGGTTTGCGAACTTCCGCAAAAGTTCGATTTGCGCAAACTTTCGCGAACCGCAGTGGACTTCAATGGGGAGGCGAATTTTAAAAACTAGAAAAATGTATGCTGGCCACCAAAGTGATGGAAAAGATGTTTCAAGGGGTCTAACACCTGGAGGGGGGCATGGCGGAGTGGGATACACACCAAAAGTCCCGGGGGAAAATCTGGATTGGACGCAAAGCAGCGTTTTAAGAGCATTTTAAGAGCAGAAATCACATTGAATGCTAAATTGCAGGCCTAAAGTGCTAACATCTTGCATGTGTATACATCAATCAGGGAGTGTAATTAGAGTACTGCTTCACACTGACACACCAAACTCACTGTGTAACGCACCGTAAACAGCTGTTTGTGTAGTGACGGCCGGGCTGGACTGGTGCACACCATGGCTAGAGTGCAGGCCATGGCAGTTTTCAAGCCCATATGGTCGCCGGGCTGTGGTAGCTCAATGATAGAACAACAGTGACTGTCCAGCTGATCAAATTTGGTCTGTCCACAATGAAGCAACGACCTTATTATCTTTTGTGTGCCACCCCCACTCGAGACACTCAAATAGCCGGCGGTCATTGCTTCATTGTGATGCGCAAGCCCCTTCACCGCGGCAAGGAAATTATCACGAAAGGGAATGGGCACATGTACATGCCTTTTGTTTTGTTGTTGCAGTGCAGTGCACCCAGAAAAATTAGGCAGGCATGTACACGCACCAGAAAAATCATTATAGCGGCCGCTAGCAGCGGCCTTAAAAATTCAGGAATCCGCCTCCGCCACCACCAACAGGGTGTTGGTGGTGGCGGAGAAGGCAGTCAAGCGGCCTGCAGGCAGAGATGCTGTGTGGGGAGCGACATAGTCTTTGGGCGGGCAGTAGTCCTCCGGGATCCATGCCTCATTCATTTTGATAAAGGTGAGGTATTGAACACTTTTGTGACTTAGGCGATTTCTCTTTTCATTGACAATGCCTCCAGCTGCGCTGAAGGTCCTTTCTAACAGGACGCTTGAGGCAGGGCAAGACAGAAGTTGGATGGCAAATTGTGACAGCTCTGGCCACAGGTCAAGCCTGCGCACCCAGTAGTCCAAGGGTTCATCGCTGCTCAGTGTCTACATCCACACTTAAGGCCAGGTAGTCGGCTACCTGACGTTGGTGGAGCGCTAAGGCGAGGCGTTGGACTAAAGAATGTCCGCATGTCCGACATCACCATGAGATCGCTGGAACGTCCTGTCCTTGCCTGCGTGGACATGGGAAAAGGATTACTGGCAGTGGTACCTTTATTGCGTTGTGCTGTGACATCACCCTTAAACGCATTGTAAAGCATAGTTGCCAGCTTGTTCTGCATGTGCTGCATCCTTTCTGCCTTCTGGTGAGTTGGCAACATGTCCGTCACTTTGTGCCTATACCGAGGGTCTAGTAGCGTGGCCACCCAGTACAGCTCATTCCCCTTGTGTTTTTTCTATACGGGGGTCCCTCAACAGGCTGGACAGCATGAAAGATGCCGTCTGCACAAAGTTGGATCCAGACGTACTATCCATCTCCTCTTGCTCTTCCTCAGTGATGTCAGGTAAGTCCTCCTCCTCCCCCCAGCCACGAACAATACCACGGGAACGTCGAGCAGCACAAGCTCCCTGCGGACGCCTGCTGCGGTTGTTCTTCAGCCGCCGCCTCCTCCTCCAAATAAACACCTTCCGCATCATCCAAGTCTGATTCCTCTTCCCCACACGACTCTTCCTCCTCCTCCCCCCCCCCCCCCCTCTGTGCTGCTGCAGGTGTTGAGAAAACATCTGATTCTGATGAAAATTGCTCCCACAACTGTTCCTGCCGTAACTGTTCCTGTTCACACTCCTCCACAGCTTGATCCACCACTCTACGCACGGCACGCTCCAGGAAGTAAGTGTACGGGATCAAGTCGCTGAAGATGCCTTCACTGCGACTCACCAGGTTGGTCACTTCCTCAAACGGCCACATGAGCCTGCATGCATTTCGAATCAGTGTCCAGTTGTTGGGCCAGAACATCCCCATCTCCGCAGATTGTGTCCTTTTACTGTAATTGTACAGGTACTGGGTGATGGCTTTCGCCTGTTCTAGCAGGCGAGAGAACATGACCAGGGTCGAATTCCAGTGAGTCTGGCTATCACATATCAAGCATCTCACCGGCAAGTTGTTTTTCTGCTGAATGTCCGAAAAGCGTGCCATGGCCATGTAAGACCGCCTGAAATACCCATACAACTTCCCGGCCTGCTTCAGGTTGTCCTCTAAGCCTGGGTACTTTGACACAAATCTTTGAATGACTAGATTGAGCACATGTGCCATGCAGGGTACATGAGTCAGCTTTCCCAAATTCTATGCAGAAAGGAGATTGCTGCCGTTGTCACACACCACGTTGCCGATCTCCAGCTGGTGCGGGGTCAGCCACTGATCCACCTGTTTGTTAAGAGCAGCCAGGAGAGCTGCTCCAGTGTGACTCTCCGCTTTGAGGCAAGACATGTCTAGGATGGCGTGACACCGTCGTACCTGGCATGCAGCATAGGCCCTGGGGAGCTGGGGCTGTGTAGCTGGAGATTGCAGCACCAGTAGAGTTGTACTGCCACTTAGTGTTGGGCGAACAGTGTTCGCCACTGTTCGGGTTCTGCAGAACATCACCCTGTTCGGGTGATGTTCGGGTTCGGCCGAACACCTGATGGTGTTCGGCCAAACTGTTCAGCCATATGGCCGAACTACGAGCGCATGACCGAACGTTACCCGAACGTTCGGCTAGCGCTGTGATTGGCCGAACGGGTCACGTGTAGTGTTGGGCGAACATCTAGATGTTCGGGTTCGGGCCGAACATGGCCGAACTCCGAACATAATGGAAGTCAATGGGGACCCGAACTTTCGTGCTTTGTAAAGCCTCCTTATATGCTACATACCCCAAATTTACAGGGTATGTGCACCTTGGGAGTGGGTACAAGAGGAAAAAAAAATTAGCAAAAAGAGCTTATAGTTTTTGAGAAAATCGATTTTAAAGTTTCAAAGGGAAAACTGTCTTTTAAATGCGGGAAATGTCTGTTTTCTTTGCACAGGTAACATGCTTTTTGTCGGCATGCAGTCATAAATGTAATACATATAAGAGGTTCCAGGAAAAGGGACCGGTAACGCTAACCCAGCAGCAGCACACGTGATGGAACAGGAGGAGGGTAGCGCAGGAGGAGAAGGCCACGCTTTGAGACACAACAACCCAGGCCTTGCATGAGGACAAGAAGCGTGCGGATAGCAATTTGCATTTTGTCGCCATGCAGTCATAAATGTAATACAGATGAGAGGTTCAATAAACAGGGACCGGAAACGCTAACCCATCACAGATGTTCATTGTTCATGTTACTTGGTTGGGGTCCGGGAGTGTTGCGTAGTCGTTTCCAATCCAGGATTGATTCATTTTAATTTGAGTCAGACGGTCTGCATTTTCTGTGGAGAGGCGGATACGCCGCCGATCTGTGACGATGCCTCCGGCAGCACTGAAACAGCGTTCCGACATAACGCTGGCTGCCGGGGAAGCCAGCACCTCTATTGCGTACATTGCCAGTTTGTGCCAGGTGTCTAGCTTCGATACCCAATAGTTGAAGGGTGCAGATGGATTGTTCAACACAGCTACGCCATCTGACATGTAGTCCTTGACCATCTTCTCCAGGCGATCGGTGTTGGAGGTGGATCTGCACGCTTGCTGTTCTGTGTGCTGCTGCATGGGTGTCAGAAAATTTTCCCACTCCAAGGACACTGCCGATATCATTCCCTTTTGGGCACTAGCTGCGGCTTGTGTTGTTTGCTGTCCTCCTGGTCGTCCTGGGTTTGCGGAAGTCAGTCTGTCGGCGTACAACTGGCTAGAGGAGGGGGAGGATGTCAATCTCCTCTCTAAAGTCTCCACAAGGGCCTGCTGGTATTCTTCCATTTTGACCTGTCTGGCTCTTTCTTCAAGCAGTTTTGGAACATTGTGTTTGTACCGTGGATCCAGAAGGGTATAAACTCAGTAATTGGTGTTGTCCAGAATGCGCACAATGCGTGGGTCGCGTTCAATGCAGTCCTAGGCCGAAGAGGTCATAGCCTAGGGTCACAAAACTTGTTTATTTGGGCAATTTCAATGGTGGCGAGTCTGACGTACATAAATCGCAGCAATGGCCGTTAGCAACGTCTGAATCTCACGAAATGTCTCATGCAGGTAGAAGACATATTGTTAGACTTGGGCTCCAAAGATGGGTTCCCTACATCTCTGCAAACCAGAGTTACAGGGCTCCAAATTTGGTAAAATCACCCATAGGCTTTCATTGGGCCTCCTATTTACAGTTCCAAAATCTCACATCTTTTCAAAGGGCAATTACTCAGCAGTGGCAAATTTTCTAGCATTGTAGGGACCCTTAGGGGGAACATGACTGGTGAGTTTCGGGCCCCTAGGCCAAAGAGGTCATAGCCTAGGGTCACAAAAACCTGTTTATTTGGGCTATTTCAATGGTAGTGATGGTGGCGTACATAAATCTCAGCCATGGCCGTTAGCAAAGTCTGAATCTCACGAAATGTCTCATGCAGGTAGAAGACATATTGTTAGACTTGGATTCCAAAGATGGGGTCCCTACATCTCTGCAAACCAGAGTTACAGGGGTCCAAAATTGGTAAAATCCCCCATAGGATTTCATTGCCTCCCTATTTCACTTTCCAAAATCTCACATCTTTTCAAAGGGCAATGGCTCAGCAGTACCAAATTTTCTAGCATTGTAGGGACCCTTAGGGGGAACATGACTGGTGAGTTTCGGGCCCCTAGGCCGAAGAGGTCATAGCCTAGGGTCACAAAAACCTGTTTATTTGGGCTATTTCAATGGTAGTGATGGTGGCGTACATAAATCTCAGCCATGGCCGTTAGCAACGTCTGAATCTCACGAAATGTCTCATGCAGGTAGAAGACATATTGTTAGACTTGGATTCCAAAGATGGGGTCCCTACATCTCTGCAAACCAGAGTTACAGGGGTCCAAAATTGGTAAAATCCCCCATAGGATTTCATTGCCTCCCTATTTCACTTTCCAAAATCTCACATCTTTTCAAAGGGCAATTACTCAGCAGTGGCAAATTTTCTAGCATTGTAGGGACCCTTAGGGGGAACATGACTGGTGAGTTTCGGGCCCCTAGGCCAAAGAGGTCATAGCCTAGGGTCACAAAAACCTGTTTATTTGGGCTATTTCAATGGTAGTGATGGTGACGTACATAAATCGCAGCAATGGCCGTTAGCAAAGTCTGAATCTCACGAAATGTCTCATGCAGGTAGAAGACATATTGTTAGACTTGGATTCCAAAGATGGGGTCCCTACATCTCTGCAAACCAGAGTTACAGGGGTCCAAAATTGGTAAAATCCCCGATAGGATTTCATTGCCTCCCTATTTCACTTTCCAAAATCTCACATCTTTTCAAAGGGCAATGGCTCAGCAGTACCAAATTTTCTAGCATTGTAGGGACCCTTAGGGGGATCATGACTGGTGAGTTTTGCCACTGCTGAGCCATTGCCCTTTGAAATGGTGTGAGATTTTGGAACGGTAAATAGGAGGCCCAATGAAAGCCTATGGGGGATTTTACCAATTTTGGACCCCTGTAACTCTGGTTTGCAGAGATGTAGGGACCCCATCTTTGGAATCCAAGTCTAACAATATGTCTTCTACCTGCATGAGACATTTCGTGAGATTCAGACGTTGCTAACGGCCATGGCTGAGATTTATGTACGCCACCATCACTACCATTGAAATAGCCCAAATAAACAGGTTTTTGTGACCCTAGGCTATGACCTCTTCGGCCTAGGGGCCCGAAACTCACCAGTCATGTTCCCCCTAAGGGTCCCTACAATGCTAGAAAATTTGGTACTGCTGAGCCATTGCCCTTTGAAAAGATGTGAGATTTTGGAAAGTGAAATAGGGAGGCAATGAAATCCTATGGGGGATTTTACCAATTTTGGACCCCTGTAACTCTGGTTTGCAGAGATGTAGGGACCCCATCTTTGGAATCCAAGTCTAACAATATGTCTTCTACCTGCATGAGACATTTCGTGAGATTCAGACGTTGCTAACGGCCATGGCTGAGATTTATGTACGCCACCATCACTACCATTGAAATAGCCCAAATAAACAGGTTTTTGTGACCCTAGGCTATGACCTCTTCGGCCTAGGGGCCCAAAACTCACCAGTCATGTTCCCCCTAAGGGTCCCTACAATGCTAGATAATTTGGTACTGCTGAGCCATTGCCCTTTGAAAAGATGTGAGATTTTGGAAAGTGAAATAGGGAGGCAATGAAATCCTATGGGGGATTTTACCAATTTTGGACCCCTGTAACTCTGGTTTGCAAAGATGTAGGGACCCCATCTTTGGAATCCAAGTCTAACAATATGTCTTCTACCTGCATGAGACATTTCGTGAGATTCAGACTTTGCTAACGGCCATTGCTGAGATTTATGTACGCCACCATCACTACCATTGAAATAGCCCAAATAAACAGGTTTTTGTGACCCTAGGCTATGACCTCTTCGGCCTAGGGGCCCGAAACTCACCAGTCATGTTCCCCCTAAGGGTCCCTACAATGCTAGAAAATTTGGTACTGCTGAGCCATTGCCTTTTGAAAAGATGTGAGATTTTGGAAAGTGAAATAGGGAGGCAATGAAATCCTATGGGGGATTTTAGCAATTTTGGACCCCTGTAACTCTGGTTTGCAAAGATGTAGGGACCCCATCTTTGGAATCCAAGTCTAACAATATGTCTTCTACCTGCATGAGACATTTCGTGAGATTCAGACTTTGCTAACGGCCATTGCTGAGATTTATGTACGCCACCATCACTACCATTGAAATAGCCCAAATAAACAGGTTTTTGTGACCCTAGGCTATGACCTCTTCGGCCTAGGGCCCCGAAACTCACCAGTCATGTTCCCCCTAAGGGTCCCTACAATGCTAGAAAATTTGGTACTGCTGAGCCATTGCCCTTTGAAAAGATGTGAGATTTTGGAAAGTGAAATAGGGAGGCAATGAAATCCTATGGGGGATTTTACCAATTTTGGACCCCTGTAACTCTGGTTTGCAGAGATGTAGGGACCCCATCTTTGGAATCCAAGTCTAACAATATGTCTTCTACCTGCATGAGACATTTCGTGAGATTCAGACTTTGCTAACGGCCATTGCTGCGATTTATGTACGTCACCATCACTACCATTGAAATAGCCCAAATAAACAGGTTTTTGTGACCCTAGGCTATGACCTCTTTGGCCTAGGGGCCCGAAACTCACCAGTCATGTTCCCCCTAAGGGTCCCTACAATGCTAGAAAATTTGCCACTGCTGAGTAATTGCCCTTTGAAAAGATGTGAGATTTTGGAACTGTAAATAGGAGGCCCAATGAAAGCTTATGGGTGATTTTACCAAATTTGGAGCCCTGTAACTCTGGTTTGCAGAGATGTAGGGAACCCATCTTTGGAGCCCAAGTCTAACAATATGTCTTCTACCTGCATGATACATTTCGTGAGATTCAGACGTTGCTAACGGCCATTGCTGCGATTTATGTACGTCAGACTCGCCACCATTGAAATTGCCCAAATAAACAGGTTTTGTGACCCTAGGCTATGACCTCTTCGGCCTAGGACTGCATTGAACGCGACCCACGCATTGTGCGCATTCTGGACAACACCAATTACTGGGTTTATACCCTTCTGGATCCACGGTACAAACACAATGTTCCAAAACTGCTTGAAGAAAGAGCCAGACAGGTCAAAATGGAAGAATACCAGCAGGCCCTTGTGGAGACTTTAGAGAGGAGATTGACATCCTCCCCCTCCTCTAGCCAGTTGTACGCCGACAGACTGACTTTCGCAAACCCAGGACGACCAGGAGGGCAGCAAACAACACAAGCCGCAGCTAGTGCCCAAAAGGGAATGGTATCGGCAGTGTCCTTGGAGTGGGAAAATTTTATGACACCCATGCAGCAGCAGCCCACAGAACAGCAAGCGTGCAGATCCACCTCAACACCGATCGCCTGGAGAAGATGGTCAAGGACTACATGTCAGATGGCGTAGCTGTGTTGAACAATCCATCTGCACCCTTCAACTATTGGGTATCGAAGCTAGACACCTGGCACAAACTGGCAATGTACGCAATAGAGGTGCTGGCTTGCCCGGCAGCCAGCGTTATGTCAGAACGCTGTTTCAGTGCTGCCGGAGGCATCGTCACAGATCGGCGGCGTATCCGCCTCTCCACAGAAAATGCAGACCGTCTGACTCAAATTAAAATGAATCAATCCTGGATTGGAAACGACTACGCAACACTCCCGGACCCCAACCAAGTAACATGAACAATGAACATCTGTGATGGGTTAGCGTTTCCGGTCCCTGTTTATTGAACCTCTCATCTGTATTACATTTATGACTGCATGGCGACAAAATGCAAATTGCTATCCGCACGCTTCTTGTCCTCATGCAAGGCCTGGGTTGTTGTGTCTCAAAGCGTGGCCTTCTCCTCCTGCGCCACCCTCCTCCTGTTCCATCACGTGTGCTGCTGCTGGGTTAGCGTTACCGGTCCCTTTTCCTGGAACCTCTCATCTGTATTACATTTATGACTGCATGCCGACAAAAAGCATGTTACCTGTGCAAAGAAAACAGACATTTCCCGCATTTAAAAGACAGTTTTCCCTTTGTAACTTTAAAATCGATTTTCTCAAAAACTAGAAGCTCTTTTTGCTAAAAAATTTTTCCTCTTGTACCCACTCCCAAGGTGCACATACCCTGTAAATTTGGGGTATGTAGCATGTAAGGAGGCTTTACAAAGCACAAAAGTTCGGGTCCCCATTGACTTCCATTATGTTCGGAGTTCGGGTCGAACACCCGAACATCGCGGCCATGTTCGGCCTGTTCGGCCCGAACATCTAGATGTTCGCCCAACACTACTGCCACTCAGCAAAGGAGGAGGAGGACGACAACAGCGAAGAGGATGTAGCAGGAGGAGAGGAGGTGGCAGGAGGTCTGCCTGCAAGCCGTGGAGGTGTCACAACTTGGTCCGTTGCACAGCCACGTACTCCCTGCGTGCCATCCGTCACCATGTTGACTCAATGGGCTGTGTATGTAATGTAGCGGCCCTGGATAGATATAGATTTTTTTTTCTTTGAAGGAGGGGAGGGGGCATAAGACTCACTTTTTCTCCTGTAAAACTGGGGGGAAAAGTCACTGTGTCTTATAGTCTAAATGCAGGGAGTTCCTGATTTGTGAAGCCTGCCAATACGAACCTCCAACCTGCAACAATGTCGGGGGCTCTCTGCACTGTGCCCATGCAGAGGAGTACACAGGGGGAGAAACGGAGGGGGACACAAAGGGGCATAGAGGAAGACACAAGGGGTACACAAAGGAGCATAGAGGAGGACACAATGGGTACACAAAGGGGCATAGAGGAGGACACAAGGAGGACAGAGGAGGACACATGGGGAACACCGAATGACACAAGAGGGGCAGAGGAGGACAGACGGAGACAAGAGGTACAAGGGGACATGAGGTACAAAGGAGGCATAATCCACAAAATGCCCCTTCACCATGGATGAACCAGGTTTAGTATATATACTTTTCCCCTGGTTTATGTCCTGTAAACCTAGGTGCGTCTTATGGTCAGGATCGTCTTATAGTCTGAAAAATATGGTGTATATATATATATATAGTAGAAGGTGATGTGTTTTTAATTTCATTTCTCCCATTTAGTTAACCCTTGGGCTTTTGGCTAGAACGCTGATAAAAACTAGCATTTTTGCCTGGTTAGAGTAGGACTCACCAGATCGGGGACACTTTTGCGCAGTTGGTGAGCTTAAACGCGTTAAAGCGTAACCAAGAGCCCCTGTTACGGTTTTCCTGTTGTGTGCTGCAGCCCCTCTGTATTTATATATTTCTTATGGAGATTGGGGTTCTCCAGTGCTGCGTGCATGCTTTGCACAGTATTGCATAAAATTTGGTTTGTGCTGCTAATCCCCTGATATATATTAATTTCCCCTGTGAGCGTGTATAATCACGCCCACCTCTAGCACACAGCGGAGCTCATAGTTCAGTTAGTAGCTAGTAGAAGGTGAGGTGTTTTTCATTTCATTTCTCCCATTTAGTTGACCCTTGGGCGTTTGGCATGGTTCCCACTAGAATGTTGATAAAATCTAGCATTTTTGCCTGTTTAGAGTAGGACTCACCAGATCGGGGACACTTTGGCGCAGTTGGTGAGCTTAAACGCGTTAAAGCGTAACCAAGAGCCCCTGTCACGGTTTTCCTGTTGTGTTCCGCAGCCCCTCTCTATTTATATAAATATATATATATTGTGATGGTCAGAGCAGATGTCTGCTTGATACTGGTCTGGAATTGAAGGAAAAGGTCCTGGATAGTGTTAGTTGTTGCATGTTTGCAGCAACGCTATCCTGTAGGTTAGTATGGGATCCAGGACTGGCATGTATTGGGAGAAGGGTTGGCTTTACACGCCACTCCTCCAAGTCCAGGCCTGAGTCTGACAGAGAGGGGGTTAATGAACTTACCTGTGTTATTTGCATAAAAAGCTGCATCACCAAGTATGCAGTGGGCTGTGTATGTGGAGCAAGGAAGGCTCCGGAAAGGTTGTGCAGCCACGAGGGCTGCCAGGCCTGTTGCAGCAGGGAAGCTGCGGAAGTGCTGGTGGGAGTTGGACTCCAGTACTGGTAATCCAGGAGAAGCCTAGAAAAGGTGAGTGGCCCAGGACTGCCATTAAGCCTGTGGCAGGGTGTCTCTAAAGAGTCAGTGTGGCTGTTAAAGTACAGAGGGGTGGTATGCAGTAACCCCGAAGGTAACCCGAGGTCAGGGTTGACACAGAAGCAGAGTGCTGTACATACAGTGTGATAAATACCCAGGGCCTGATTCACAAAGCGGTGCAAAGTGTTTGCACGCCTGTGAAAAGCCCTTTATCACACCTAAACTCAGTTTAGGCGTGATAAAATGAAACTCGCGCGAAATTCCCGTGCGCAATCGCACAGTGCAGTGCGCACGATGCGCCCATTAAACCCTATGGGCGCTGCACGTGGAATTGCGCGATTGCGCGCGCGGGACTTTGCGCGCGATAACCAGTACAAAGCGATGCTAACTCAGCGGTGCAAAGGTTATCACGCCTAAAGTCTTTTAGGCGTGATAACGGAGCTATCACCGCTTTGTGAATCAGGCCCCCAGTGTGGTGGATTTATGTTTCTGTTTTGGACATTGTTTGTCTGGCAATAAAAGATGTACTGTTTTATTTTAACCTTAGGAAGACTCACTGTCTGGTATATTGTGACCCTTGATGATGCTGCTGACCTACTCTACAAATGAGCTAAAAAAAAAACCCAGAATATCACTATATGTATATATATATATATATATATATATATATATATATATATATATATATATATATATATATATATATATATATATACTCGCTGTAGACCCGGTGTTGCTGGGGTATGTATTTGGTTGTTGTTGGGTCAATCTGATAGGCTGTTTGTGGCTCCAATTTCAACCCCAGTCACCCGATGGTGACTGTGGCGGGTTTGAGGCCTTTGCCATTAACAATGTAAAAATGGCAGCTTGATCAGTCGGGCAGATCCCTTGCGGGATGGGGGTCAGGGGCCGCTGTGCACACGCCTGACTATTGGCTAATGCAGTAGTTATCAGCTGCCTTAATCAGGTGTGTGTATGGGCCTTAAGGGATGACGTTAGATATAAAACACACTTTGCATTCTTATCTTACACTCTTTTATACATTATCATGAATCTTACACCTCTATGATTAACTATAATAACCATAGAAAACACCAAGTCAACATTGTACTTTTTGCCATTTATTTAGTTAGTGGAATACATTTGGTTTCCTGCACTTGATATACGCAGTTGGGAGCCTGCTGTGATCTTCAGTGCCAGGATGGTGATGCAGTGTTCTTTAGATAGTGAAGTACACTGAGTTTCCTGCCCCTCAAATAGTTGGGAGCCGCCTGATATCTTCAATGCCAGGATGGTAATACAGTGGTATTTGGTAAGTGGTGTACACTGGGTTTCCCGCCATTTATATAGCTGGGGCCATCTGAGATCTTTAGTGCCAGGATAGAGATACAGTGGTATTTAGTCAGTGGAATTTACTGGGTTTCCTGCCATTCTTATAGCTGGGAGCCGCCTGAGATGTTTAATGCCAGGATGGTGATGCAGAGGTATTTAGTGGAGTACACTGGGTTTCTTGCCATTGATTTAGCTGGGAGCTGCCTGAGATCTTTAGTGCCAAGATGGTGATGCAGTGGTGTTCAGTTAGTGGAGTACACAGAGTTTCCTGCCCTTCATATAGCTGGGAGCCGCCTGAGATGTTTAGTGCCAGGATGGTGATGCAGTGGTATATGAATACTTAAATAAACTAATTAATACTTAAAGAAATAGATAAATGCTTAAAGAAATAGATAAATACATAAAGAAATATATAGTTAGTGGAGTACACTGGGTTTTGTACTCTTTAGTCACTTGGGAGCCTCCTGCGGTCTTTAATTCCAAGACGATGGTGAAATGGTAAAGTCTCTGGAACATTCACACGCAGGACTGGCCATTTAACCTCCAGCACCTGTATAATAAGGCGCGCGTTGCTCCTTGTAGCCTCATCACAGCTGGCCAGTGCAGTCATCATGTTCTGATGTATTTGCTGTATGTCCTCTAGAGGTAAGTCATGTGCTGCTATGCTCTGTTTCAGGTGGTTTATGAGCCTCCATAAAGCTGGTTTGTCTGCCGTTTGTAACAGTTTGTGGCAGTTACACAAAACGGTCTTCAACAGCTTTAAGCTATTCAGCTTTGAATAAATGTCTCGGATTGCCTCTAGGCCAGCGAGTTGCTGTGCATCTTGTTGTCGTTGGCGAGGTCTGAAAAGTCGCCTCCACCAGGGAGCTCTGGTACACTTCAGATGGCGGATGCACTCGAGGAGAGTACGTTGGGCAGCTTCACTCGGTGGTATTTTGCTGCTTTCCAGCTGAAGCATCAGGAAGGGCAGATGTTCTTCAATGGCATTTATCCCAGAACTGCGCAGAGGCCCTGAGATTCTGCGCAGAATCTCTCCGGAGAGTTCGATAGCCAGCAGCTCTCCGTCAGCCTGTGTGGTAAGATATTTGCTGCTGAGCATAAACAGGTCTTCCATGTTTTCAAAGAGTAATCGGTAGTCCAAAGCCAAAGGTCAGTATCAGAAAGTTCAATCCAAGCTGGGTCGTCTAAGCCAAATCGATATCCAAAACCGTAATCCGTAAACCAAAGCCAAGAGTTGAGAAGATAAGGTAAGTCAGTGCCGGGTCGTCAAAACAAAATCAATATCCAAAGCCGTAATCCGTAAATCCAAAGCCAATAATCAGTATCAGTAATTCACTATCCAAATCGCAAGCTAGAGAGTCTCTGAGGTCTGAGCTTGGGAGGTCAGGTGCAGTGGTAAATATGTGTCTTGGCTTGTGATGTCACTAGGGGACAAGGTGGGTGGGGCCACTAACAGCCAATGAAATGTCACCTATTGATCAGCAGGCTGGAGCCAGTGAGCTCATGCTCATGCTATATGTCATGTTTGCTTGCATGAGCTCACTGGCTCCAGCCTGCTGATCACCTGACATCTAACTGCTAAACAGCCACCAGCACAACTGCCATCTTCGTGTTTGCTGTTTACCTGCATCAGTGTTTTACTAGAGCTTACATCTGGAAATATGCCTGAAGAAGGGGAATAGATCCCAGAAAGCTTGCATTATTTACCTTTATCAGTTAGCCATTAAAAGGTATTGCTTTTACAAGACTGTTTTTTTCTACCTACATACAATTGAGAAATGAAAACTGCTGCCATTTTTGTGCTTTGAATGCCAGGCTTCTTTAACATTAAAGTGTTGGTCACTGGGTGACTGTGGTTTACGGATTGGAGAAAAAAAGGAGTGGACCAACAACAGCCAATCGGATGTCACAATGGGACAAGGTTGTAAAAGTGGGTGGAGCTAATAACAGCCAATTACATTTCACATTGATTTACAATGGGAATATATAAATTGCTGCTAATCTTAAACTGTTATTAATGAAAGGTTCAGCCATTGTCCTTAATGAGAAAATATATACTGCTGCTACTATTATAGTGTAAATGACAAGTGTACCAAACTTACAAAAAATTAATTACTGAGTGACCGCAGTCAAAATTTAGGAAAAGTGGGTTGGGCCAGAAACAGCCAATCAGATTTCATCTATTAAAGTAAAACTGAAAATTTAATATACTGTTATTCTCCCAGTATTAAAGATTCACAATTGGTTAAAAGGTCACTGGAGTGAAACATTTTTTTAAAAGTGGGCGGAGCAACCAATAGCCAATCAAATTTCAATCATTGACTTGAATGCAAAATTTTAAAATGCTACCATTTTCACAGTATTAATGCCAAGGACCTCAAGGCCCTTTCACACTGGGGCGGGGCGGTGCAGCATTTTTACCACACCCCACTGCAGGGCAATGTTAGTCCATGGGGCCTTTTATAACGACACAGTGCGGCGCGATGCAAGTGACGATTTCACCACATCCCCAACCCAAGGGCAAACCTACATTACCGCACAGTTCTGCGGCGACGTATGGCAGACCGGAAGTCATGTAGGTCTATAATGACGCATGTTTGTTAAAATGCCAAACGCAATTTTTACATGTCGTGCATGCGCAGACGTGTATTTTAGCGATGAGCTTTTGCGCACGTGATCGCTTCAGACATAGGAAGTGAGCATCACTTCCTGCTTGCCCAGCTGCCAGATGGGGATGACCGTGTACTAACTAATCCCCGAAGACCTGCTTTTGGTGGTACGTCCTCTGGACACACAGTTGGTCATTGGGTGACTGTGCTTCAAAGTTAGAGAAGGTGGGTGGAGCTACCAACAACCAATCAAATTTCACTTATTGACTTCAGTGGCAACATTTAGAAAGATTTTACTCTCACAGCAATAATTCCAGAGTCGCCAAACTTGGCACAGATGGTCACTGGATGAGTGGGTCTAAAAAAATTAGAAAAAGTGGGTGGACCCTATGACAACCAATCAAATTTCAGCCATTCATTTTGTATGAAAAAATTTAACTGCAGCCATCCTTAGACTGTTAATGGCAGGATCTTCAATCTTGGCACAGTCGGTCATCAGGTGACTGGGATGCAAATTGAGAGAGGTGGCTGGAACCACAAACAGCGATTCAGATTTGATTGATTTTAAAGAGAAAATGTAAAATGCTACTATTCTCACATTATTGATGCTAAGGACACCAAAGCCCACAAACTTGATCATTGAGTTAGAAAAAGTGGGCGAAGCCAAAAACAAACAAATACCCGTGCAACGGTGGGTCTTCAGTTAGAGTGTGTGTGTGTGTGTGTGTGTGTGTGTGTGTGTGTGTGTGTGTGTGTGTGTGTGTGTGTGTGTGTGTATGTGTATGTGTATGTGTATAAATATGGTATAGTTTATAGTATAAGTATTCGGCCCCCTTGAAGTTTTCCACATTTTGTCATATTAATGCCACAAACATAAATCAATTTTATTGGAATTCCACGTGAAAGACCAATACAAAGTGGTGTACACGTGAGAAATGGAACAAAAATCATACATGATTCCAAACATTTAAAAAAAAAATAACTGCAAAGTGGGGTGTGCGTAATTATTCAGCCCTGAGTCAATACTTTGTAGAACCACATTTTGCTGCAATTACAGCTGCCAGTCTTTTAGGGTATGTCTCTACCAGCTTTGCACATCTAGAGACTGAAATCCTTGCCCATTCTTCCTTGCAAAACAGCTCCAGCTCAGTCAGATTAGATGGACAGCATTTGTAAACAGCAGTTTTCAGATCTTGCTACAGATTCTCGATTGGATTTAGATCTGGACTTTGACTGGGCCATTCTAACACTTGGATATGTTTTGTTTTAAACCATTCCATTGTTGCCCTGGCTTTATGTTTAGGGTCATTGTCTTGCTGGAAGGTGAACCTCCGCCCCAGTCTCAAGTCTTTTGCAGACTCCAAGAGGTTTTCTTCCAAGGTTGCCCTGTATTTGGCTCCATCCATCTTCCCATCAACTCTGACCAGCTTCCCTGTCCCTGCTGAAGAGATGCACCCCCCGAGCATGATGCTGCCACCACCATATTTGACAGTGGGGATGGTGTGTTCAGAGTGATGTGCAGTGTTAGTTTTCCGCCACACATAGCGTTTTGCATTTTGGCCAAAAAGTTCCATTTTGGTCTCATCTGACCAGAGCACCTTCTTCCACATGGTTGCTGTGTCCCCCACATGGCTTGTGGTAAACTGCAAACGGGACTTCTTATGCTTTTCTGTTAACAATGGCTTTCTTCTTGCCACTCTTCCATAAAGGCCAACTTTGTGCAATGCACGACTAATAGTTCTCCTATGAACAGATTCCCCCACCTGAACTGTAGATCTCTGCAGCTCGTCCAGAATCACCATGGGCCTCTTGACTGCATTTCTGATCAGCGCTCTCCTTGTTCGGCCTGTGAGTTTAGGTGGATGGCCTTGTCTTGGTAGGTTTATAGTTGTGCCATACTCCTTCCATTTCTGAATGATCGATTGAACAATGCTCCGTGGGATGTTCAAGGCTTTGGAAATCTTTTTGTAGCCTAAGCCTGCTTTCAATTTCTTAATAACTTTATCCCTGACCTGTCTGGTGTGTTCTTTGGACTTCATGGTGTTGTTGCTCCCAATATTCTCTTAGACAACCTCTGAGGCCGTCACAGAGCAGCTGTATTTGTACTGACATTAGATTACACGCAGGTGCACTCTAGTCATTAGCACTTATCAGGCAATGTCTATGGGCAACTGACTGCACTCAGACCAAAGGGGGCTGAATAATTATGCACACCCCACTTTGCAGTTATTTATTTCTAAAAAATGTTTGGAATCATGTATGATTTTCGAACCACTTCTCACGAGTACACCACTTTGTATTGGTCTTTCCCGTGAAATTCCAATAAAGTGTGCGTGCGTGCGCGTGTGTACAGCCAATTGAATGTCAATTATTGATTTGAATGGGAAGATGTAAAATGCTGTTATTTTGACAGTATTAATGCCAACAACCTCAAAGTCTACACAGTTGGTAATTTGGTGACCGTGCTTCAAAGTTAGGAAAAGTGGGTGGAAAAAGCAGAGCCCAATCCGGGTCCAAGCTATTGCGGCTCCAGAGATGTCCATGTTTAACTTTTTTTTTTCCCTTTTCAAAAAAATTGTCTCAGGTACGCTTTAAATGTATATTATCCGGTTCAGCCTCACAGCTATTTTCACCTTAAAGGACTTACGAGGCCAAGTCCATCAAAAAAAATAAAAAAAAGTTAGCTACCTTCCTTAGCTTGTAAGGCACGGAGGACGCCGTCCGCGCCCTCCGTGCCGTTCCGCCTGGTCCCCGCCGCTGCACAGCCCCCCGAACGGTCCCCGACCGTGCGGCCCGGGTCGGGCTCCCCAGCCTGTACCAAGATGGCCGGCGGAGCTGGCCGCGGCTGCGCAGTCCGCATAGCCGCCAGTGCGGCTGCGCAGCTCTAAGGCCAACCCCCCGATCCACGCTACTGTTGCGTGGATCGGGGGTTGGCCTTAGAGCTGCGCAGCCGCACTGGCCTTGGCCTCGTAAGTCCTTTAAGGACTGAAGCAATTTTCCCCTGTCAGCGCTGCTCTCATTCATTCGCTAATAGCTTTATCACTACTCATCACACATAAATTATTTAGATCTTGTTTTTTTCACCACAAATTTGGCTTTTGGGGGGTGACATTTGTTTTTAGTAACTACTAAAATGTCTATGTATTTTAAAGAGAAAAACGAGGGGAAAAATGAAAAAATACACTATTTCTCCAATTCCAGCCTCTATAGTTTTAAAATGAACAATGCTACTGAACATTTTACCCACACATTTTATCTGCCTGTTTGTCGTGGTTATCACAAGATTTAAAGAGGAACTCCAGTGAAAATAATTTAATAAAAAAAAGTGCTTCATTTTTACCATAAATATGTATAAATGATTTAGTCAGTGTTTGCTCATTGTAAAATCTTTCCTCTCCCAGATTCACATTCTGACATGTATTACATGGTGACATTGTTACTGTGGGCAAGTTATGTAGCTGTTTTAGCTGCTCTGGCTGTTACAGACAGCTTTAAACAGCCATTTCCTGTCTGTGAACATTGTTACATTGTGGCAGTTTGCCCAGAGTACCGCGGTATTCAGAGCCTCTTGTGGTAGGGGTTTCAGCACAAAATTAGTCACACAGCGCCCCCTGATGGTCTGTTTGTGAAAATCATTCTATTTCTCATGTAAAAGGGGGTATCAGCTACTGATTGGGATAAAGTTCAATTCTTGGTTGGAGTTTCTCTTTAAATTATGTCCCTAGTACATAGTATGGTGACAATATGTTATTTGGAAATAAAGGTGCATTTTTTCTATGTTGTGTTTTTTGTTTTCTCATTGCACACTACCAATGATTACAAGCCTTTATTTGAAAAAAAAAAAAACAGTAATACATCCTCATGACATACATATTTAAAAAGCTGAGTCCCTAAGGTAACTATTTAAGTATTAACTTTTCAATTCTGTCACTTTTGGTGTTTTTTACAAGTGTATTAGTTTGGTGCAGAGTATATGAAAAAAACAATTGCATTGCTTTTCATTTCATTTGCTGCTAAAACAAAACCACATCACATATGCCTAATCTCTCAAAGACCCCAAATACTATTCTCTTGCTTGTCCTGGTAAAAATGATACCCTATACACATAATCAGATAGCTTCTTGGCCACGCAATACTCTGTTAACTATGAGCAGCACTAATGCATTTTTCAAGGCCATTTTTTGCAACAAAAGTAATACAGTCATTCTTTGTTCGCAAAGCCCCTGGAGTGTCAAAACATTTGAAACAGGTCACAAATGTCACCATTCTGAAAACTAGAGACCCAGGCCTACTGAGATATACATATTTTAAAACAATTGGACTTCTGCGGTTTTGCTAAAATTGAATCATAACTTGGAAAATGGTATTTTTTTACATCTTTTTTCACTTTGGCACAAAAAAAACAAACACTTGACATAGTT
Source organism: Hyperolius riggenbachi (assembly GCF_040937935.1). Classification (NCBI taxonomy): domain Eukaryota; kingdom Metazoa; phylum Chordata; class Amphibia; order Anura; family Hyperoliidae; genus Hyperolius; species Hyperolius riggenbachi. The sequence goes on from NC_090653.1 coordinate 79,553,537, forward strand.
TTTGTCTCTCAAAGACCCCAAATACTATTCTCTTGCTTGTCCCAGTGAAAATGATACCCTATACACATAATCAGATAGCTTCTTGGCCACGCAATACTCTGTTAACCATGAGCAGCACTAATGCAATTTTCAAGGCCATTTTTTGCAACAAAAGTAATACAGTCATTCTTTGTTCGCAAAGCCCCTGGAGTGTCAGAACATTTGAAACAGGTCACAAATGTCACCATTCTGAAAACTAGAGACCCAGACCTACTGAGATACACATATTTTGAAACAATTGGACTTCTGCGGTTTTGCTAAAATTGAATCATAACTTGGAAAATGATATTTTTTACATCTTTTTTTCACTTTGGCACTATAAAAAAATCTGATGACTTAGGCCTCAGTCCTAAAACACACCAAAATGTATTCTACAGCTCATCACGGTTAAAATGATACAACATATGCCTTACTTAGTAACAAATGGTTGTGTGCAGCAATCAATTATACCCAATGTGCACTATTTTTTTTTTGCACTAATTGTTGCAGAGCTATTGTTTGTTTGCATATTCTCAGGAGAGATTGGAATCAAACAAAGACTGCACATGACACCATCATAGAAGGCTAACAACCAGGGCTATTCATCAGTAGGTATTTTGTGAGCTACCTTCTCAAAGGAACACTGCAAAAGGAATTTTCACATTGCCCTGGTTATAACAAATCCAAAATGTGGCTAATTTGAATATATCACTTCTCTTCACAGTGATAACAAATACATTGGAACTTACCATTGGATGTCTTGCAGAATTAGAGAAAAGCCAGAGGCCATAAGTCAGGGGTCAAGCAGATCCAAGAGTCAGAAGATGGGAGCAGCAGGGTCCAAAGTTCAATTTTGAACTTACTTTGTGTTTTCTTTTTCCTCAAAAAATTCAGTTTCCGCCAACACCCCAAAAACATAGGGGTATGCCAAATGTGAGCTCCTTTGAGGGTCTGTAAGTTACATGAATATATAGGAAGGGGGAAAATGCCAGTCAAATATGTCCAGGTAAAGAAAAAAAACCCACAAAAAAAAGAAAGAAACAAAAACACAAAAAAAGGGAAAAAATAAATTAGTAATCTGCAAGTATGTGGTATGCCCTAAAGCACTTGATAACACACAGTGCTGGGGCTGAGGGGCAATCTGGGCAAAAATACCGTGACTCACACCGTCTCTTGTGTTTCACACACACTCTGCATCTTCTCAGGGGGGCTTTTTTTACTTCATTGGGGGGAATTAGTTCAGGGAAATGTCTCTCCCTCAGTCTAATTGAGTTCTCCAAATAGATAGGATCCTGTTGTGAAATTTGGCCAGGGGAATACATTAGGGACTTGTGGACTTCAATCTGGAACTCAAGAAAGGTCATCTGTTGGCTTGTTGGTGTTGTGGTGGTTTTTAGATAGACCACAAATGCATTGTGCATGGTCATCTGCAACAAGAAGAATGTTATTTTTTTGTACCATGCTTTCCTTCTTCTTCTTAATAAATAAGGCGCCAAGACTTGGTCTGATAAGTCCACTGCTCCCATATTTTTATTGTAGGCGACTATGGCCTCTGGCTTTGTACGTTGTTCCGTTCTGGATGTGGCAAGAACTGTGGCCTCAGTATGGATGGTGGATAGCATCATCACCTCCCGCTTGTCGTGGAACTTTAATGCCAGGAGCTCTTCAGATCTGAGTGCGTAGGACTCTCCTCTGCATAGTTTTTTATTTACTACCTGTGGGGGGAGGCCTTTACGGTTTGCTCTCACCGTCCCACATGCGCCAGTCTGGACTGAGAAGAGGAACTTGAACAGTGGCACACTTGTATAAAAGTTGTCCAAGTAGCCTTGGTAGCCTTGGTGGAGAAGTGGATTCAGTAGGTCCACCACTATTTTGCCACTGGTGCTAATATACTCAGGGCACCCAGCTGGCTGCAGAATGGAGTCTTTGCCTTCATAAATTTTAAAAGTGAAGGTATAGCCAGTGCCACTCTCGCATGCCCTATAAATTTTCACCCCACATCTTGCCCTCTTGCTTGGGATGTACTGTTTCATGGAAAGTCTCCCATGAAACGGTACCAGGGATTCGTCCACAGCTATTTCCCAGTGGGGTATATACATCCATGAACACTGCACTTAGGTGGGTCAACAGGGGTCTCAATTTAAACAGTCTGTCATGGTCAGGGTCGGTATGATTCACACTTTGCGTGTTGTCATTTAGGTGAAAAAACTTTGACAACAGCTCAAAACGCTGCCTGCGCATTATTGCTGGATAGAGGGGTGCATTATGATAAAGGTCCCTGGACCAGTAAATTTTTATCTGGGGCTTTGGGGTGATGCTCATGCTGAGCGTGAGGCCTACATAAGCCTTCATTTCAGGCACGTTGGTGGGGTGCCATTTTCTGGTGATATAGTTGGTGGGGTGGTCAGCTAAAAATTGTAGCGCAAATAAATTCGTTTGCTCTACTAAATGCTCCCACATTGCCTCTGTCATGAAAAGCTGGAAAATGTCAATTGGTGCCTGATTGACAATGGGCACTGACACACCAGCGGTGGCTGTGAAGGGTGGGATGTTGGGCGCAGCATAATTAGGGGGTTCCCAGGTGCCATTTAACATATGAAGCGGTACCTCCTGCCTGCGATGTACCTGTGGCTGCCTACCCTGTCTGCGCCTAGCTCCCCCTGGCGCACTGCTGCTAGCAGCAGCGGGGTTGCCCACAGAGCCCTCTGCTGGGTTGCCCACGGAGCCCGATGCTGGGTCGCCCATGGAGCCCGATGCTGGGTCGCCCACGGAGCCCGATGCTGGGTCGCCCACGGAGCCCGAAGCTGGGTCGCCCACGGAGCCCCCTGCTGTGGACAGTCCTGATGGTCCCTCATCAGCGGACTCAGGACTTGGGTCCCTCCTCAAGCGGCGTGATGGCGGCCCTTCGGACTCTGAGGATTCAGATCCTGAACCAGAGCCGGACGGAGGGAGCCAATCACTACCTGACTCATCTTCGCTGCTGCTCTGCTGGAGGATGGTGGCTGCCTCCACCCCAGAATAGAGCCTCCTTGCCATTATTTAGAAAGGGATAGATAAAGATGAAAAATATAAAGCGATAGAAAGATTTTTTTTTAAAGTGACATTTTTTTTTTTTTTGGGGGGGGGGGGGGTATAGAGGGGGGTTGTAGAGGGGGTAGAGAGAGGGGGGGAGGACAGTAGAGTATAGATAGTAACAGATAGGAAGAAAAAGATCACAATAGATCAGTGATCAATAGATCTGTAGGGAATAAATGGCCGAGGAGAGGGAGAATCAGGGATTCTGGGCAGTTATGGGGTTAAAAATTCAGGGATGGGGGGCAAATTTTATTAAGAGAAAGTCCTACCAGTTTATCTGTCAGTCTGTCTCTCAGCTCCTGTCACCACAGAACAGTGATTGATCTGTGTGACAGGAGCTGAGAGACAGAGAGAGGGAAACGTTTTATTTACAAACATTATTAAGAATTCACATTGTTACTGGATGTAACTATGTGAATTCTTTACTTCCTTTGCTCTGATTGGCTCCTGGCTCCTCTTCACCAAACAGCACGGCTTGTAAGCCGTCGGGGACGAGCACGCACCGCGCGCACCACGCGGCCATGCGCGCGCACACGCGGAAGTGCGCCTGGACGCGGACTCTCGTCCAGATAGGCTTCAGCTGCCGCTGCCTGGACGAGCTTGCTCGTCCATATAGGCTGAAGCGGTTATAGTAGAATTGAATGTCTTTTTAAAAAAGGAAAATAAAGCCTCTGATCGTCCTGTAATGTACTAGTTCTTTATCTTTTGCAGAATACACACTGCAGTTCTTTATCTTTTGTAGATTACACACTGCAATGTGTCACAGAATGTATGCTGAGTGGTTTTCCTATTTTAATGTTTTTGGAAGAGGGAACTTTGCCTATTTAAGTTTGGAGATTTAAGAGGGGACCCTGTTATGTGTGGAAAATAAAGTGGATTATGACAGTTTAGGTTTGTAGATGTAAGGGGACACTCTGCTTACTTATGTTTGGAGATTTTAGGGGGGTCCCTGCCCAATTATGATTTTAGGGATCTCAAACTAATTATGGATTTGTAACGATCGGTGTAACACAGAGAGGATCTGATTACCGGTGATCTGCAGTATCACCGAGAATACAGATATACAGGATCTTCTCAAAAAATTAGCATATTGTGATAAAGTTCATTATTTTCTGTAATGTACAGATAAACATTAGACTTTCATATATTTTAGATTCAAATACACACAACTGAAGTAGTTCAAGCCTTTTATTGTTTTAATATTGATGATTTTGGCATACAGCTCATGAAAACCCAAAATTCCTATCTCAAAAAATTTGCATATTTCATCCGACCAATAAAAGAAAAGTGTTTTGAAAACAAAAAAAGCCAACCTTCAAATAATTATGTTCAGTTATGCACTCAATACTTGGTCGGGAATCCTTTTGCAGAAATGACTGCTTCAATGCGACGTGGCATGGAAGCAATCAGCCTGTGGCACTGCTCAGGTGTTATGGAGGCCCAGGATGCTTCGATAGCGGCCTTAAGCTCATCCAGAGTGTTGGGTCTTGTGTCTCTCAACTTTCTCTTCACAATATCCCACAGATTCTCTATGGGGTTCAGGTCAGGAGAGTTGGCAGGCCAATTGAGCACAGTAATACCATGGTCAGTAAACCATTCACAGGTGGTTTTGGCACTGTGAGCAGGTGCCAGGTCGTGCTAAAAAATGAAATCTTCATCTCCATAAAGCTTTTCAGCAAATGGAAGCATGAACCCACTTTTGAAACAGAAACAGCGGCAGAAGCGCCTGACCTGGGCTACAGAGAAGCATCACTAAACTGTTGCTCAGTGGTCCAAAGTACTTTTTTCGGATGAAAGCAATTTTTGCATGTCATTCGGAAATCAAGGTGCCAGAGTCTTGAGGAAGACTGGGGAGGGGAGAGGGAAATGTCAAAATGCCTGAAGTCCAGTGTCAAGTACCCACAGTCATTGATGGTCTGGGGTGCCATGTCAGCTGCTGGGGTTGGTCCACTGTGTTTTATCAAGGGCAGGGTCAATGCAGCTAGCTATCAGGAGATTTTGGAGCACGTCATGCTTCCATCTGCTGAAAAGCTTTATGGAGATGAAGATTTCATTTTTCAGCACGAGCTGGCACCTGCTCAAAGTGTCAAAACCACTGGTAAATGGTTTACTGACCATGGTATTACTGTGCTCAATTGGCCTGCCAACTCTCCTGACCTGAACCCCATAGAGAATCTGTGGGATATTGTGAAGAGAAAGTTGAGAGATGCAAGACCCAACACTCTGGATGAGCTTAAGGCCACTATCGAAGCATCCTGGGCCTCCATAACACCTGAGCAGTGCCACAGGCTGATTGCCTCCATGCCACGCCGCATTGAAGCGGTCATTTCTGCAAAAGGATTCCCAACCAAGTATCGAGTGCATAACTGAACATAATTATTTGAAGGTTGACTTTTTTGTTTAAAAAACACTTTTCTTTTATTGGTCGGATGAAATATGCTAATTTTTTGAGATAGGAATTTTGGGTTTTCATGAGCTGTATGCCAAAATCATCAATATTAAAACAATAAAAGGCTTGAACTACTTCAGTTGTGTGTATTTGAATCTAAATTATATGAAAGTCTAATGTTTATCAGTACATTACAGAAAATAATGAACTTTATCACAATATGCTAATTTTTTGAGAAGATCCTGTATACTTCATTATTGATGATCTGCAGTATCACCGATAATCAGATATATCTCTAACCTCTGGACACCTGAGTAATATGAGTGTTTTGGTGCAACAGTAATACTTTGAGGAGGGCCCCCGTAAAGGGGGTACAAGGCAGTATGGGATACTGCCCAAAAGGACAGGCTCCTTCCAAGGCCTGAGGCTCCCAAAGGGGAGGAGTCAGGCTGAGTGTGGGAAGGACCAGAGTGTGAGTGATACCAATGGTGGAGTGTCACTGACAGATCTGTGAACTATCTCTAAACAGAGGAGATAGTTCTCGAGGTCGGACAAGCCAGGTCGGCAACAGACAGATAGATCAGATACAGAGGGAAAGACTGATACGGGATCCTAAAACAAGCAAGGTTTGGCAACGGAGTATCAGAAATAGCGAAGTACAAAATTAGTAATCAGAAGAGAGGTCAGGAAAGCAGAAGGTCATAACAGATAATAAACAATGCCTAGTCTTGGTGTGAGCTCCGTGATCATCAACACCCTGGAACTAGTCTGAAGTATAACAGAATGATAATACAATTCCCTAGTCTGGGTGTGAGGTCCGTGATCATCAACACCCTGGAACTAGTCTGAAGTATAACAGAATGGTAATGCAAGTCCCTAATCTGGGTGTGAGGTCCTTGATCGTCAACACCCTGGAACTAGTCTGAAGTATAACAGAGAATCTGACAAAAGGTCTGAGCGCTTCCACGTAGTGATCGCAACGGCAGACAACCAGAGAATGACCAGCACCCAGTATATATAGCAAAGCACTCTCCAGCGCCTCCCCTAAGTGCTGGACCAATGGGAACTGGTTGAATCGTCAGCTGACCGGCTTGGTCAGCTGACTCCCTTCTGGCTGTCATAAAAGTTCTGCCCCTTGGCGCGCGCGTCCTTCTGAACCTGTGAGGACTATCAGTCCCAGCCACACCAGACATGTGTTGCAAATCACCCGCCGCGCTGGACGCGGAATCTGCTGCACCGCTATTAAGGCATGCGGCGGTTCCTCCGCGTTCGGCTATAATACTGGATGTAGGCCTATGCGTGCAAACCGCCGCGTTGGACGCGGAATCAGCCGCCCTGTTCTGAGTACACGCGGCGGCTTTTCCGCGTTTTCTCACAGGATTGGATTTGGGTAACCGTGCTTGGCAGACCAGGCATCCATGGTCAGGTGGACCCTTGACCCAACGCTGTGTGCCAGAGATGACACCACTTGCCTCTCCACTTCACGGTACACTTTGGGTATCACCTTTTTAGAGAAATAATTGCGGCCTGGTATCTTCTACTGCGGTGTCCCAATGGCCACAAATTTACGGAAGGCTTCAGAGTCCACCAGCTGGTATGGTAACAGCTGGCGAGTTAACAGTTCCGCCACGCCAGCTGTCAGACGCCGGGCAAGGGGGTGACTGGCAGAAATTGGCTTCTTCCGCTCAAAGATTTCCTTTACGGACACCTGGCTGCTGTGGGCAGAGGAGCAGGAACCGCTTAAGGGCAGAGGTGGAGTGGAGGAGGGTGGCTGTGAAGGTGCAAGGGAGAAAGTGGCTGAAGATGCTGCACCTGAAGGAGGAAGAGGAGAAGGAGGGTGGCTTTTCTTTTGTGTGCTGCTTTTCCTCTGGTGCTCTTCCCATTGCAGTTTGTGGCTTTTCTCCAGGTGCCTTCGTAAGGCACTTTTCCCTACGTGAGTGTTGGCCTTTCCGCCGCTCAATTTTTGGAGGCAGAGAGAACAGATGGCATTGCTCCGATCTGAGGCAGACACATAAAAAAAAATTCCAAACCACTGAGCCCCCCTGGGGTGATGGCACTGTTGGAATGAGAACATTAGGCAAACACTCCAAGTGAATAGTGCTTTACCCGTGCTTCACTCTGTGCAAAAATCCATACACATCCCCTTTAAAATATCAGCTCACCAGATGTCAACCACCTCACATCCAGGTGGGTGTAGAGTTTGGTTTCAATGAGTCAATGGCGTCAATTCACCAGAGGTTACCAACCTATTTATCTCTTGGGAGGTAATTTACCTCCTGTGATATCTCCAAATAACAATTCTCCAGAAGTATAGGGGAAAATATCGACAGAGAGAAATGCAAGAGATAAATGTGAGATAAGTATGAGATAAATAAGTGATAGTTAGTAGTTAGTTTTTCTCCAAATCACAATTCACCAGGGAAGAAAGGGGGTATGGCCATTCGTTATTTTTTCATCTCTTTATCCCCTGAATGAACCTGGAGATATCGTGGTTTTCACACAGCAGCTGCTGCTGTGGAAGATGGAGCCTTTTGAGCTTACTCTGTTAGGCCTGGTGCACACCAAAAACCGCTAGCAGATACGCAAAATGCTAGCAGATTTTGAAACGCTTTTTCTTCTTTTTCTGTAGCGTTTCAGCTAGCATTTTGCAGTTTTGTGAAGCGTTTTTGGTGTAGTAGATTTCATGTATTGTTACAGTAAAGCTGTTACTGAACAGCTACTGTAACAAAAACCGCCTGGCAAACCGCTCTGAAGTGCCGTTTTTCAGAGTGGTTCGCGTTTTTCCTATACTTAACATTGAGGCAGAAACGCCTCCGCAATCCAAAATCTGAAGCAGCCGGGAGTATGCGTTTCTGCAAAACGCCTCCCGCTCTGGTGTGCACCAGCCCATTGAAATACATTACCCAAGCGTATCCGCAGCCGCAAGCGGATCGCAAAACGCAGCCGAACCACTCTGGTGTGCACTAGGCCTCAGAGCTTGCTTCTATTATGAGGAGACAAAGGCGCAGGAAAATGGTCTGTTTAATCGCCCCTCGTATTTTTCATGAGAGAACAGTTCTTGATAATTTTACTGAGACAGAGGTGGTGAAGAAGTTCAGACTCACTCGTGACATGATTTATGATATGATCCGGCAGTAAAAGGCGGGAATATTCTGGTCACGTAGTGGTAAAACTCCGCCTCCTACCCACAATGCTTCACTTTCAAGCTTACAGAGAGGAAAAGTATCCCATGTAAATCATTAATACTGATTACCTAACTCTCTGCTTTCTCACACTTTCCTCATGCATATCTCTCCATTATCCCCTGCTATCGAACGCTTTTCTCTCTGTCCTCTCACACTGGTGAAGTGACTCCAGAGTGTTAAAATACCTCATGAGATAAACTACCTACCTTTTTTCTCTTAGTAAATCCTCTCTGGTGAATTGACGCCAATCTGTGGCAGCCCAGTAGTAGACAATTCTAGTGTTTAATTCAGTATCCTCATAAAAAATATACAATATAACAACCATAGCGATTTTTTTTTAAATATTTAGCACTGTCCTGCGCTATATGGAACACTCACGTGGTCAGTAGTAATGAAAGCCTATCGGGCTGATAGCCCAGCGGTGTCACCCTCAGTGTGGCTCCGGTGTCCTGTGTCCACTCCGGCGTATCCGCTCATCTCCCTCGTACTCAAACCGGCCGGCAAGTTCCATGTCCAGTGACGTCAGACACACCTTGCTCCGCCCTACGTGTTTCATCCGTGCGGACTCATCAGGGGCCCCTGATGAATATTTAAATTGTTTTACGGTATGATTGTTTTATTGTATTTTTTATGAGGATACTGGATTAAATACTTGAATTGTCTACTACTGGGATGCCTCAGGTTGACTCATTGAAACCAAACGCTAGACCCACCTGGATGTGAGGTGGCTGACATCTGGTGAGCTGATATTTTAAAGGAGACATGTATGGATTTGTGCACAGAGTGAAGCACGGGTGAAGCACTATTCACTTGGGGTGTTTGCCTAATGTTCTCATTCCAACATTAATGCACTATGTTGAGCTCTTTTAATTTTACAGATTGTGCAATAGTGATGAAGAGGAGCACTGTCATTTTATATTAATTTTGGTGATCATTGGACTTTGTTGATAGCGAATACTTGGACTATTTAATAGGCTGCAGAGGAGAGTGTTATGATCGGGCAGGCGCAGTTTGTATACTAGAGGTTATCTGGGGCTCCTACCAGCCCCTGCAGCCGCCCTGTGCCCACGCCATTACTGAACATTCCTCTGGTCCCCTGCAGCACTCTTCTTGCATGGCCCCGGTCTGTGCACTTCCTGATCACACTACAGTGGGCGGGAGTGCTCTGCACAGTATAGACAAATCTCTCCCGAGGATGCGCGCAGTGGCCGTTGACTCGCCCCGCTGGAAGTGGGGCACTGTGGGGGACCAGAGAATTGTTCAGTGACGGCGTGGGCACAGGGTGCCTACAGGGGTCTGGTAGAAGAACCAGGTAAGTTAAACTTTTTTTTAGCTTAGGCCTCTTTCACAGTGCGACGTTAAGGTCGCACGTTAGAAAATGTTCCAACGCAGACCAACGCACAGCAATGCAAAGTCTGTGCAACATTCACAGTGCACACGTTGCGTTGTGTAATGTGTAGCAATATTTAGAAAGTACTGCATGCTGTGCGTTTAGCAATACATTTGCTGCGTTACGTGTGTTGCACATGCTCAGTAATGTGGTTTTTTTTTTTAAATGTAACGCATGCGCCGTTTTCGTTCCATCAGTATGCAACGAAAACGGCGCACCAAGAGACACATAACGTAGTACAAAATAATGTCCAATTTTAAAAGCTACATGCGCTGCGTTAGGGGCACGTTGTGCGTCTTTAACGTCACATCAAATGCACCGTCAAACTGTGAAAGAGGCCTTAAGGTTCCCCTTAAAGGGACTCCGAGCTCTGGTTAAAATAAAAATGTTCACTTACCAGGGGCTTTCTGCAGCCCAGTGCTGGTCGGGAGGTCCCACGCCGGCCTCCTGGCTCTTCTCCCCACGGATGTCCATATAGGGCTGATCGGCGGCTTCCCGGGCGACACTGGCTTAGTGTCGGGGCTCCTTCTTCCGCAAACCTCCTCAATGACGTCGCACGCCGGCCGCCTCGCGTCATCACGGTGGCCGGCGTGACAGCACGGCGCATGCGCGATTAAATCGGCGTGGGACGTCCCGACCAGCACTGGGCTGCAGAAAGCCCCTGATAAGTGAACATTTTTATTTTAGCCAGAGCTCGGAGTCCCTTTAAATAGAGCATCAGGGGGCTCTGTATGGCTGATATTGTGGTGAAACTCCTCCCACAGTGTGATGTCAAGTCCATGGTCCTGACAGTTTCTGTCTGTGAACCTCGTTGCATTGTGGGAAATAACGGCTTTTTCCAATTGCCAAGCCAGCAATACCTCCCTCTGTGCATAGAACTCTCAGTAATGAACATTCCATACAGCTCACCTGGCAGAACTAAATATGTCACTACCAGTGATACATTTCAGAATGTATATCAGGGAGAGGAAAGATTTTACAAAGGGCAAACACTGACTAAATCATCTATAAATGAATATTGTAAGAAAATAAATAAGCAATTTTATTCATGATGTAATTTTCACTGCAGTTCCTCTTTAAGCTAACCACGCACATGCACTACATATTGTCAACAACTGAGAATGAGGGTAACCTCAGAAAAGCGTATGTACCCGTAGAGGTCTGCGTGTACTCTGGACTATGCCCTCCCTGCCCTGGACTCCATGCCAGGATAAAGCTTTCCGACAGGGCCAGAAATACTTTCCTAATCCTATTGGCAAACCAATGCAATCATTCCCTGAACATCTGGAGAGATTTAACAAATTAAAGAGGCTATTGGGCTGTGCTCACAGAGCCCAGATTACACTGGAGCAAGCAGATTCCCTTCACAGGAGAATGATACAATAGCTATGAACTGAGGAGCTCTCCAATCATCTGTGGCTGGCTCACAAGCACAGGACACCACAATGGACTTTTCTCTGGTGGATGACCAGGTAAAGGGGATCCATACCTACAAGCCTACAAACAATAGTCTTCTTTAGGGCTGGTGCACACCAGAGCGGTTCTGTAGCGTTTTTAAAAACACTTCAGGATAGAAAACCACTTGGCTAATGTATTTCAATGGGATGGTGCACACCAGAGCGGGTCATTTTTTCCATAAACGCAAACTCGGGGGCTGCAGCATTTTTTAGATTTCTGAGGCATTTCTGCCTCAATGTTAAGGTATAGGAAAGTGGAAAAACGCTAGATCAGAGCAGTTTTCCAGGCGTTTTTCTTACAGAAGCTGTTCAATAACAGCTTTACTGTAACAATATATGAAATCTGCTACACAAAAACGCTCCAAAAAACGCTATGCATGTTTAGAAAACGTCTCTAAACATGCCTAAAATCGCTCTGAAATCTGCTTCAAAAACCCCTAGCGTTTTTGGTGTGCACTGGGTCTTATCGCTAGATTTAGCCTGTAGGATTTATTTCACAAGGCAAGGCAATGAGCAATGATTTGCACAATTCCAAATTCATAGCACCAATTGGATTTCAGCTTAATTTTGGCTTAATAATTCTGAAATCTGTTTCCCATCTGACTACTAAAAGGAACCCGAAGAGAGAGAGAGACATATGGAGGCTGCCATATTTATTTCTTTTTAAACTATACTAGTTGCCTGGCAGCCCTGCTGATCTTTCTGGACAGTAGTGTCTGTATCACACACCTGAAAAGAGAATGCAGCTAATATTGTCAGATTTGTGACAAACATCTGATCTGCATGCTTGTTCAGGGTCTATGGGCTAAAAGTATTATGCTACGTACACACATGCGACAACGATCGTTCGTTGTGAACGACGAACGAACTTTTAATTTATGAAAGAACAACCTGAGTAAAGTTAGTTTTTAAATGTGTGTAACGATCTGATCGTTAGAACGAACGTTACATCACGTAAAGCAACTATTGTGCTTGCACATAAAAATGAGAAGTTTCATAGAGAAATAGCGAAATGCGCATGTCAAGCCTAGTACGAACGCCAAGCTAGATCGTTCGGATTTAACGATCTAGTTAGTCCGTCGTTAGTTGGTTTTTTTGATCGTTGGTTGCTTTTTTTTAAACGATCGTCGTTTGAAACGATCGGGGAACAATCGTTTGAAACGACTATAGTCGCATGTGTGTACGCACCTTTAGAGGCAGAGTATTAGCAGGACAGCCAGTCAATGTGCATTGTGTAAAAGGAAATAAATGTCAGCCTCCATATATCTCTCACCTCAGGTTCACTCTAAAGGACAACTGAAAGGACAACTATAACGAGAGGGATGTGGAGGCTGCCATATTTATTTCCTTTTAAACAATACCAGTTGCCTGGATATCCTCCTGATCCTCTGCCTCTAATACTTTTAAGGCTCATACACACATCAGACTATAGTCTTTGGAAAATGAAAGATCACAGACCAATTTTACCCCCTTCCATGTAGTATGAGAGCCATACCTTCACAGTCTATTCTATGGAGTCGAACTCCCCATCAGACAGAAATCTTTGCAAGATGCTGCACACAAACATGCTGTACACATTCAAAAGATCAGTATCTGCAAAAGATCTGTTCCTGCAAAAGATCCATTCCTGCAAAATGCATCCATAGTCTATGAGATCTGCAGATCCTCATACACACCTTGTTTAACAGACATTCATCTGCAGATCAGATCCACCGGGATGGATTTTCAGATCTGCAGATGAATGTCAGTTAAACAAGGTGTGTATGAGGATCTGCAGATATCATAGACTATGACTGCAATTTGCAGGAACAGATCTTTGGCAGGAACAGATCTTTTGCAGATACTGAGCTTTTGTGTCTGTACAGCATATGTGTGTGCAGCATCTTGCAAAGATTTTTTTCTGATGGGGAGTTCAGCTCCATAGAAAAGACTGTGTAGAGTATGGCTCTCATACTACATGAAGGGTGGTAAGATTGGTCTGTGATCTTTCATTTTCCAAAGACTATAGTCTGATGTGTGTATGTGGCCTTTAGCTATAGACCCTGAACAAGCATGCAGCAGATCAGGTGTTTCTGACATTATTGTGAGATCTGACAAGATTAGCTGCATACTTGTTTCTGGTGTGATTCAGATACTACTGTAGCTAAATAGATCAGCAGGGCTGCCCGGTAACTGGTATTTCTTAAAAGGAAATACATATGGCAGCCTCCATATTCGTCTCACTACAGTTGTCCTTAAAGTGGGAGGTGTATGGAGGCTGCCATATTGCTTTCCCTTTAAACAATACCAGTTGCCTGGGAGCCCAGCTGATCATCTGAACCTAGCGTAATACTTTTAGCCATAGACCCTGAGCAAGCATGCAGCAGATCAGGTGTTTCTGGAAAGATTAGCTGCATACTTGTTTCAAGTGTGGATTCAGATTCAGACACTACTGATGCCAAAAGAGATCAGCAGGGCAGCAAGGCAACTGGTATTGCTTAAAAGGAAACAACTATGTCAGCCACCATATACCTCTCACCTCGGGTTCCCTTCAAAGCTTTGTGCCTTGCCTTGTTAAAAATGCCACTATGACTGCTTACCGTACATTTAATGGGAGTTGATGTAATGTGCACTGAAGTAAGCCGGTGTTCAAAATCCAATCACATGTAGAGCAATCTGTTGAATGAATTTCCTCTGCAGTAAACACAGTCCGACTTCCCTGCGGTTTTTTGCATTAAGTGATAATGCTGCTCGTATCAGCCAATCAGTTCTTTAAATTCATTCTCTAATCTAATCTGAAAAATGACATCTAGAACTAGATTTGCTGTAATCAGCTGTCCCAGTAGCTAATATCTTTTTCTGTATAACTGTGGCCATAAACTTATCGATTTTACTGTCGAAATCCAGCCGATTCAATCTCTCCGATCAAATGCAATAGAAATGGATGCAGCGGGCTGCTCGAGCTATCAAACCAATTTTTGCCTGACATTGGTCAAAAAAATTGATCAGTCCAGGCGGAAAGTCTAGGTCAATCGGCAGCAGGACGAGAGCGGTGGCAGATCAGGACCAATAGTGTTGCACTGGGTTGACCAGTGAATGCTGTGGTTTGGTAGATTTTTTTATAGATTTTATTCTGAAATGTATTGAAAATCTGTTCCTAGTGTGTAGCTCATATCCGATAGACCCGTCAGATTTGATCTGACAGGATTCTGATGTTTGTATCTGATGGCATTCTATAAGTGTATGGCCACCTTTAGATCAATCGGTACACCTATCTGCCGATCTCTTTATGTAGCCCACTAGAATGTATTTAGCATTGCAGCCTTTTCTCTGGCCACAGCAGGAAGTCCAGAAACCAGGAGTTAGCTCACCTGGTAACGACATTTTAGTAACACTCCAGGACAGGTACACATTGAGACTTGGCTCCTCCCAGGAACAGGAAATATCCGAAAGCCTCTCTATAAATTGAACATGGACCAAGGGTCAGGCAGTATAATATCAAGGAACAGGAACAACATACTAACATAACCCTATTATATTACATCTAAATACATATAACATAACATGTATATCATGCAATATTTGATATATATGGGGGTGGGTACCCCCACCTGTCCTGGAGTGTTACTAAAATGTCGTTACCAGGTGAGCTAACTCCTGGTTTTTCCATAACACTCCAGGACAGGTACACATTGAGATGATAAGCAAGAAATCAATCACCAACCTCAGGGTGGGCTAACTGCCCTTA
Source organism: Hyperolius riggenbachi (assembly GCF_040937935.1). Classification (NCBI taxonomy): domain Eukaryota; kingdom Metazoa; phylum Chordata; class Amphibia; order Anura; family Hyperoliidae; genus Hyperolius; species Hyperolius riggenbachi. Next base: position 79,568,778 of record NC_090653.1, read on the forward strand.
AGACAGTTCTTCCGAAGTCCTGATCGGCCTCCGTTATTCGATCCAGACGGTAGTGCCTCATGAAGGTCCCCAAATTCTTCCAGGTCGCCGCCTTGCAGATATTCAACGGTGATGTACCTGCCCTGTAAGCCCACGTAGTTGCGGCTGCCCTGGTGGAATGAGCTTTTAGGTTTACTGGAGGATCCTTCCCCATGATCTTGTAGGACTCAAAGATACAATCTTTAATCCATTTGGCTATGGTTTTTGTCGATGCTTTTAATCCCTTGGATTTACCTGCATAGTTGATAAATAACGATTCCGATTTTCTGAATTCTTTGACTTTTTCCAGGTAAGAAATTAAATTCTCTCGAACATCCAGTTTGTGTTGTATAATTTCCTTTTCTGTTGTCGGATTCATACAGAACGAAGGTAATATTATCTCTTGTGTCCTGTGGAACATGTCTCCCACTTTTGGTAGGAATTCTGGACTTGTTCGAAGAACAACCCTATCATTAAAGAAAGAACAATACGGTTCGTTGCATGAGAGAGCTTGAAGCTCACTAATGCGTCTAGCTGACGTAATTGCCACTAGAAATACTGTTTTCAGTGTAATCATTTTTAAAGAATCTTCATCAAACTGGTTGTTTGTTAATGCTTGCAAGACCAAGGGTAGATCCCACTTCGGAAACTGTCTAACTGACTGGTCTATTCCTTTCAATGGATCTTACAAATCTGATTATCAAAGGGTCTAGTGCTAATTTTTTGTCTAAATAAACCGATAGAGCCGATATCTGGACCTTAATGGTGCTTAAGGCTAACCCTTTATCAACCCCCTCCTGCAGAAATTCTAAAATTGTCGCCATTTCTGTGGAGTGGAAGTTTGAATTTTCTAGCCATAAATTAAAAGTTTTCCAGTACTTCTGGTATATTAATCGAGTGTTTTCCTTCCTACTTTTTAATAGGGTATTCACTACTCTAGAGGACAATCCTTTACCTTCAAGGACTGCCCTTTCAGAAACCACGCCGTAAGTTTCCATTTTCCTAGATTTCCTACAGCTTGGTCTTGGACCCGTATCATATTGTCTGATACTGGTATCTCCCATGGCTCCTTTACTAACATTGATAGGAGAAGCGGGTACCAGGCCCTCCTGGGCCAGTTCGGAGCAACTAGGATCAAATGACAGTGTGACTTCATTAATTTCTGCAATACTAGGGGTATTAGATTTAATGGTGGAAAGGCATACAGTATCTCCTGATTCCAGTCTTGTGCCAGGGCATCTATGGCTACTGGATTGTCCATCATATTGAGGGGAAAAAACTGCTCGCACTTCCTGTTGGACCGACTTGCAAATAAGTCCAGTTGTGGCTGCCCCCATTTGCTTACTATGGTCTGGAATAGATCTTGGTTGAGAGACCACTCCGTGTTGGTTACTTGAACTCTGCTCAACTGATCCGCTAAATAGTTCAATTCCCCTTTTAAGTGGACTGCTGTTAATGATAAAAGCTCTTGCTCTGCCACCTCTAGAATTTCCAGGGTCAGGAATAGCAATCTCCTCGACCTGGTTCCCCCCTGGCGATTTATGTATGCTACCACAGTTGCATTGTCTGAACGAATTTGTACGTGACAATTCCTGAGCATGTGGATTGTACTGATTAATGCTAACTTCACCGCCATCAATTCTCTGAAGTTGGATGACTGATCTGCTATTGCCTGATTCCATAGACCCTGTACTTGGAAAGTGTCCACATGGGCTCCCCAACCCGCCATACTTGCGTCTGTTGTCAAGATTTTTTGGACAGGTAGGGACCAGAGTCTGCCCTGTGTGAGGTGCTGCGATGTCTGCCACCAATCTAGACTCTCCTTTATATGGGAATCTACAGCCACTGTACAGTCTAGTGCATCCTGCTGTTTGTTCCATCTGGCTAGCATCCATGACTGCAAAACTCTGGTGTGCTTCAAGGCCCACTGAACTGCTGGAGCCACTGAAGACAGGAGACCTAGAAGCTGCATGATCTGTCTGATCCTTACTGTTTCGTAAGTCTTGAATTTCTCCACTTCGTTTACTAATTTTTGTATTTTCTCTTGTGGAAGAAAAATTCTCTGTTGTATTGAGTCTATTATAAAACCTAGGAACAAGATCTTCTGGGTTGCAGATAGTTGTGACTTCTCCCTGCTTACAATCCAACCTGACTGCTGTAGCTGACTCAGTACAATCTGTTTGTGTTGCTCTAGTTCTTTTAAAGTTCTTGCTACTATCAACAGATCGTCTAAATAAGGGATTATAATTATTCCTTCTCTGTGCATGGCCGCAATCAGCTCTCCCATTACCTTTGTAAAGATTCTTGGGGCTGATGTTATGCCAAATGGGAGGCAGCGGAACTGAAGATGCTGAACTCCCCTTTCCATCTGAACTGCGAATCTTAGAAATTTTTGCGATTCGAGTTCTATTGGAATGTGCCAATAAGCGTCCTGCAGGTCCACACTTGCCATAAAGCCGTCTGGTATCAGTAAATTTCTTATGGAGTAAATTGACTCCATTCGGAATTTTTCGTATTTTATATATGGATTGATTGGTTTTAAGTTTAGAATTATTCTGAACATTCCTGATGGTTTTTGTACCAGAAATATTTTGGAGTAGAAGCCTTGGCCTCTTTGTACTACTGGTACTACTGATACCACATGTCTTTCCAGCATGTCTGCAATGATCTCTTTCAACGCTTGCTGATGTTGTGGCAATATTAGTTTCTTGGTCACTACAAACTTTCTTGGGGGTCTCTTTTGGAATGCAATGTGATAACCCCTTTTTATCAGATCTAGAATAAATGGGCTTTTTGTTAAAGTTTTCCAATGTGGAAAAAAGTAGCCCAGCCTTCCTCCCACTTTTAAACTGTCATTGTTTGGTTTGTGCAGGGGTTTTAAAACTTGGCCCTGGTCGCTTTTGATCTTTATTGAAGGACCAGGTTCTTCTTTTATTCTGACTATCAGACCTGTCTGTTTGCCGGTTCTGGCGAAAAAACCTCTTCCCTGCTTTAAACTGTCTCTTTTTGGGGAATGATTTTTTCTTGCTGGCTGTTCTTTCCAGCACTTCATCCAATTCCGGTCCAAAGAGAGTGTCTCCTACTACTGGAATCGAGCACACTCTATTTTTGGAGGCCATACTCCCCTGCCAGGTTTTGATCCACAGATTCCTTCTGGCCACATTAGAAATGCCTGCTGCCTTTGATGTCAATCTTATAGACTCAGACGCGGCATCAATAATGTAGGCTATTGCCTTATGCATAACAGTCATTGAGTTAATTAGCTGATCTTTTGGTGTATCCTTATTAATATTTTCCTCCAACTGCTGCATCCATAAAGCAAGCATTCTTGCCACACATGTGGTTGCGGCTGAGGGTCTAAAATTTGCGCAAATGGCAGGCCATAACCTTTTTAAAGCATATTCGATCTTTTTATCTGATTGATCTTTAAGGTGTCCTAGGTCTTCAAAGGCTAATTCATCCTCTTTATTAACTTGTGAAAAGGCAGAATCCAATTTAGGACTTCTATCCCATATTTTACAGTCTTCCTCTGAAAACGGAAAACGTCTTTTAAACCCTCTTGACAAAAACAGTTTCTTGTCTGGATTTTTCCACTGACTCGCAATTAAATTCTTTGTGGATTTATGCACTGGAAAATACAACTCCTGCGGATTTTCCATCCCTTCATACAGTTTATCATGCATAGTTACTGGCTCTGTACTCGCTTTAGTTAAGCTTAAGTCTTCATAAATGGCTGTTAAAAGCATCTCAGTTTCTGCCACAGGAAATTTAAACTTGGAAAGCTTATTTTCTATTTCCTGTGGTTCTGCAGAACTTGCTGACACATCCTCATTATCGCTAACTTCCTCTTCATCTGAAATTATAACTGCTTTATTGGTTTTGCCTGTGGCCTTTTTATGTGTAACGACCTCCAATTCCTTAGGCTGATTAGTCTGATCAACTTGAGTCTCAGCTGATGTGTCAGATTTGGAAGGTGTTGCTGAGGCTTTCAACTCTTTCAATGTATCTTTTAAATCCTGTCTCAAAGCTTGTATATCTCTTTGAGAAGCGGATTCATGTTTCATCACTTTATAGGTACAATCCTTGCACAAGAGTTTTGTTGATGCAGGATTGACCTTTACATTGCACACAGGGCACCGCTTAGTGGTCTTTGCAGGGTCAGGTACATTTGTAGAAGTACCCTGAAATGACACAAAATAAAACTAGCTTGTCTCTTTTAAATAGACATCTGCCTCCAGCAATCTTACTTTTATATATCATAATCATTATCTAAAAATGAGACTATGTGTAACATACATTTCTAACATCTCATCACACATAATCTATGCATTTGTTTAAGGAAAAAAACACTTTGCATAATCATAGTCTTTGATTTAAAACATAATGACCGTATAATAGACACAGCCTGTGAACAACCACGTGTAGCAGAGAAAGACACTTATTACAGCCCAACCAATGCTGTATACACCACTTTCTGTACAAAGGCTCACTGCAGCCATCATTCCGTAATGCTGCACGCGGAATCATGCTCCCACAGGAGTCACCACCGCTGCCCAGGTCCCAGCAGAGCAATCTTACCTTTCCTGGCTCCTGCTCTATCTCCGACATCCTTCCGCACTGCGAGACGCCGAGACACTGAGCGCTGGGACTCTGGGCAGCCGCACCTCTTCACCCGGCAAACTGGAAGTGACGTCACGCAACCCGGAAGTACTCCCCGAGGTTGCGGCCGGAAGATTTCCGCATTACGCCTCCGCATTGCATCTACCGGACGCCATCCTCCATGCCGCCGCCTCCGCGTGGTGGGTCCTCGGTGCAGCTCTCCCTGAAGCGGTGCCTTAGTTTAGGCCACATGCAGGCCGACCAACAGGGTGAAGGAACGCTGGAAGCCATTACCAGCCGGCCATCCCACAGGTACCTTCCAGCCATAGTGGATCCTCTGTGTGTAGCAGGATCCCCATTTGTGCCAACACCTTCCCTAGACACCCAGGCTCTCCGGGACAGCGAGCACATAGAGAGACCTGGTTCCTGGACCAGGAAATATCCAATACTGCCTGACCCTTGGTCCATGTTCAATTTATAGAGAGGCTTTCGGATATTTCCTGTTCCTGGGAGGAGCCAAGTCTCAATGTGTACCTGTCCTGGAGTGTTATGGAAAAAAGCCATTATCTAGGCAGACAGGTCAGAATATAGAGGGGACTCTCAATGTATGCCAGGCTTGCGTTCCACCTGCATGCTGGAAATTGCACGCATATGCATACAATTTTGAGTGTTTTACAGCAAACATTTGCATGTGCTTTCCAATTTAAGTACTAGCTAGCGACAAATTACCATATGGCCTGGCCTTACTTTCTGTGTAAAGCTATGCAATTTTCTGCACAAACCTCCACCAGACAAGCGTTTCTAAACAGAACCCTAATAAATCATTACTCATGATTTGCATATGTTCAAAACAGTGCTGTATGCTATCAGAGTTACAGATTACCTGTCAAGCTCATGGCGAACCAGAACTCCCAGGAGTGTATAAGGAGCTACAAAGGACCACAAAGCCCTCTTACCAAAATGCTATGGGGAAACAAAAAGACGGTTTGCCTTCTTAAAACAGAAGGTATCTGCCATTATTCAGTTAGGAGTGAGCATATGTCGTCTCCCATAATGCATCACTGCTGAATATGCACATCATCCTTTGTTGTCCCTGTAAGCTAACTGCACCTCCAGAACCGCTGGAAGGCAATGATGAGTCAGCTTGTTAATTGTACATAACCGCAATAAGCCAACATGCATACTTGCCATGCTTAATATAATACTTGCATTTCTGCTGTTCTTCCTGCTCCAACACAAAGATATTGACCATTTAAACTTTTATTTGCTATCCTGCTAGGTTTAAAGAGTTTGCACAACCGCACAAAATTTACTGGCCCACAACTGGGTTTTAGAAGAACTTCAGGTGTAGTTGGAGGAATCTGACTGTATAGACAAAGCTCTGCTTTATTAACCCTAGCAATGAAAAAGAAGAAATCTCAGAGCCAACTCCAATCTGAATTATTGCAAAAACTTTGTTTTAAGAAAGCAATCTTTTGTTTTCCTAGCATTTTAGTAAGAGGGCCCTTTGGTCCATTGTAGCCCCATACACACTCCAATGAGTTCTGGTTCACCATGAGCTTGCTGGGTAGTCTGTAACAATGAAACAAAAACACAGACACGTGTCTAAGTAGGATTGGTATTATATGTTCACGCGTTTATCTCATCATGCCAAGTTTCAATGCAGGTTACCTTTAAAAACTTTGAGAATGGCCAACGTAGGTCTTCAGTGAGAAGCTATATATAGTACTAAAAGAAAAAATAACTAAACCAAAGGCACATTGAGAGCCCTTGTACACTTGCAGGTAAATCCTGCATTGCCGCAAGAGCAATGAAAGTCTATGGAGACTTTCACACCTAATGCGGTCCGTTGCGGTGGGCAGGAAGTATCAGTCAACACAAGGGTAGCAGTGTGTTACCGCAAGCATCGTGCTTGGGGCAATAGAAGTCTATGGGCAACGCAGTAACTGTAAATGATGGTTCGCAGTGCGTCGCTGCACGCATGCGCGGACTTGACGGGAATTCCAGTGACATGCGTCCTATCCAGCTGAGAATAAGTCACTGAGCAGGGGCCGGCGTTATGCTGTTGGTGCATTCTGCCGCAGGTTCATATGATTGTCATTTTTTACGTTACGGTGGGATGTGGCAGGTGCATCGCTTCGCACCACAATGCAAAAAAAAATAAAAAAATAAAAAAATGCAAAACCGCCCTGAGCAATAAGCAGAATATTTCATCACACTATACTGACATACGAGTTTCTGTAATGTGCGTACACAGATTTGACCACACCTCTGCTTTCCTTTCCTACCTCTTCCTGTAAGAACCGCAGAGTATAACGGAGATAAACAAAAAGATGGACTGAAAATTCTAGATCAGTACCCTGAAGTCACAACTGCAGGATTGCAAAAAAAAAAAAAAAAAAGGTTCATAAAACTTGTGTGGAAGTGTAATTTTTCAATCCTCCCCCAACTAACTGCTGCTTTTTCCTGTAAGCGAAGTGAAGTTGGCAGTGCCTTACTCGGGCGTGATTTTTTGAAAAGGAGGAAAAACAAAAATTAGCAGGAGGAGAAAAGACACTTAGGCCAGAAACCCACTCGGAGCCATTTTCCGAGCGCTTTGCGATTTCAAAACTCTTGCTAATGTAATGCTGTGGGTGTGATCCAACTTGAGCGATGTGATTTCATAAAAAATCCCCACTTGTGATTAGAAATCGCTCCTAGTGGGTTTCTGGCCTTATGCAGCAAGGTAAGGACAACGTTTCAAGATAGAGTGTAAACAAATTGTAATAATAGTAATAATAATCGGCCATTTGGATTTTAGCCTGACACCTAGGAGAGCAATCCTGTCCCATTTCTCTGCCCAGGGGTAATTGTCCTTTTTGTCACCAACAGCTGTCGGCAATGAGTGGGCTATTCCTTTACGCATCCTATAAAGAGGACCTGTCTTTCCAATCATCATTATCCACTCTCAGCACAGGAGCAGGACAGCGGATGGATCAGAGTGACAGGGGACAGCCAACAAGTGATGACGTCTGGTTATGGATTGCCATTCTGGCCACGGTGGGAAACATTATGGTTCTGGGGGTGGTGTGTGCCTGCACCTTCTGATAGAACAGCCATGAACACAATGCACAGGACATCCCACCAAATGTGCTGTACAAGGTATACAGAATTCTACCACTGGGGGCAGTGTTCCATTCCGATTCAATGAAGGCCATAATGCTAAAAAAATGAAAACATCATCAATAATATTTTAAGTTTTTTTTTATTACTATTGTACAAATAGCTCAGTTACAGAAAGTATAAATCATATTAAAATGTGTTAATGTAAATGTGTTGCACCAGCTGGAGATTACAGACAACAAAAAAACACAAATAAAAAGATGTTCAAGTCCTAACAAAATGGCTGCATATTTATTGACCTTGACATTGTAAAGTTCACCTACATCACTTTGCATCCATGAACTGGTTACATCTTTCTCTTACATGCTTGTTTTTAACGGATTTCATAAATCCCACCTTGTATTAACCACCCTGGCGTTCTATTAAGATCGCCAGGGAGGCTGCGGGAGGGTTTTTTTTTTTAATTAAAAAAAAAACTATTTCATGCAGCCAACTGAAAGTTGGCTGCATGAAAGCCCACTAGAGGGCGCTCCGGAGGCGATCTTCCGATCGCCTCCGGCGCCCAGAATAAACAAGGAAGGCCGCAATGAGCAGCCTTCCTTGTTTCGCTTACCTCGTCGCCATGGCGACGAGCGGAGTGACGTCATGGACGTCCTGACGTCAGCCGCCTCCGATCCAGCCCTTAGCGCTGGCCGGAACTTTTTGTTCCGGCTGCGCTGGGCTCAGGCGGCTGGGGGGACCCTCTTTCGCCGCTGCATGCGGCGGTTCGCCGCACTGCAGCGGCGATCAGGCAGCACACGCGGCTGGCAAAGTGCCGGCTGCGTGTGCTGCTTTTTATTTGAGCCAAATCAGCCCAGCAGGGCCTGAGCGGCAGGCTCCGGCGGTACTGGACGAGCTGAGCTCGTCCAGACCGCTCAGCTGGTTAAAGGACAACTGAAGCAAGGGGGGATATGGACACTGCCACATTTGTTTCCTTTTAAGAAATACCAGTTGCCTGGCTGTCCTGCCGATCCTCTGCCTCTAATACTTTTAGCCATAACCCCTTAGGCTTTGTTCACATGATAAATCGCCAGTGCTATCGCAAGCGCTAAGCCCTTTATTGAGCTTTTTTTTAAGTGCTTTTCCCTGCACTTTGCGCTTAGAAAAGCGCTTTTGCTCAGCGATGATTTTTTCACTTCCTGACGTTAGTCAGGAAGTTCTTGTAGCTGGAAATGAATAAATACAATGCATTTATTCATAAAAGCGCTCGGGAAATCGCTATACAAAGCGCTTTTTCAAGCACTTTTGCCATTTCCATATACCTTCCATTGAGCCAAAGGCTCAGAAAACGGTACATGTAGCGCGTTTGCCAGAAGATCGAAACGCTTAATGTACATGTGAACAGTCATAGGAAATTATTGCACAAGCGCTCATAGTGTGAACTAGCTCTTATTGTCAGATCTGACAAGATTAACCACATGCTTGTTTCTGGTCAATCAGACACTACTGCAGCCAAATAGATCAGCAGGGCTGCCAAGCAACTGGTATTGTTTAAAAGGAGATAAATATGGCAGCCTTCATATCGCTTTCATTACAGCTGTCCTTTGAGGGCTCGTTTCCACTATTGCGTTGCGAAATCGCTGCGGCAAAATTCGCATGCAGATGCGAATTTTGCATGCGTGTGCATGCGAATTTTCATGCGAATTCGCATGCGAATTCGCACGGATGATGATGCATGCGAATTTAACCATGGCAATGCCGGTGTGCTTTTCCATTGATTTCATGCGAATTCGCATGAAAATTCGCATACCAAAACAGCATGCGAATTTCCTATTAAATACATTAGCGGCGATTCGCATGCGTTCCACTCTCAGGCGAATTCGTTGGCTCTTTTGTGCGTTTTTTCACCGCTGAAAAAAACGCACCTCAACAACGCTACAGTGGAAACAGGCCCATCCACTTGCATTACATGTGCGAATCTGCATGCGTTGGACGCATGCAGATTCGCGATAGTGGAAACGAGCCCTAAAAGATCAGCATGACAGCCAAGCTATCCTCATTTTGTTTCTAAAAATCAGCAATAGCAGCTTTCATTATCTCTCAGTGTAGATTCACTTTAAATTACAGCGGGGAATTAAAATATAAAATACTTTAGTAAAGTAAAACAGCACATTAAGATGATAAGACTTGTGAAATCCCTATTATATAGGGTGTGGGGTTTTAGAGCCCTTACTCAAATACTCAGACATAAAAAATAGTAACAGTCTCCAGCCAGGTAATGATAAAGACATCAGAGAAGCTCCATCTTCCTAGACTGTATTGCCCTACCTATGTAGTTAGCTCACTGCTTTTCCCAGAAGAGTGCACAGAATTCGACGTAACATTACAGATGTCCCTTAAATAGGAATTTCCTCTTTGGTGAAATACTAGTTTGAATTTAATAAATTATCAGCGTAATTGTGATTATATCACTTAATGGAATGGCCTTAAAGGAACACTATCGATTAATACATTTTTTCAATTGAGATAGGAATGGTTTGGGAAGTGCTGGTGTATACATATCACTGCTTACATCTTTATTTACTGTTATCAAAATACTTTCACACAAAACTGACTGCCAAGCTGAGCAGGGTGATGGGCCAGTAAATCATGAGGGGAGAGGGAATTCCTCACACTACATCTGTGTGTGACTGCAGCTGCCTTTCTCTCTGACTGAGCTGTATTCCGGAGAACAGAGGAAATGTTTCTTGTTTGTAATGGTGTGCGAAATCGGACACCACAGCTTCATATAACTCTGTAGTCTCACCCCATGCAAAGAACAGCACTTGCAGTGTAAAATTGAATTACCCCTTTCCAATGAATTGTTCTATTACTGCTAAAACCTATACACAACAAATTACAGCTTTTGCCTCTGATATTTAATATTAAAAATAGGAAAATGTTTACACAGCTACTTAGACATTATTTATACATTGTCATTTTATAACACTTTTATATTGATAGTGTTCCTTTAATAGTGGGGGTTGACAATGAGATACAAATAATTCTGAGTTGGTGCAAATTTTTTTGCTGCATGGAAATGCACCAGTCAGAAGCTTACTGCATTTGATTTCTCTATTTCCAGGTTGCATAAACTTAGCATCAACTCAAAATTATTAGCATCTAACTGACCATCCCCACTTAATATCCAGACAACAAAAACAGAAATACAGGCTGATAAAATCCTAGTTTTTGACTGCATAGCTGAGGTAGAGGGCATATTGTTGCACACAAACAGGAAGCTGGAGTATCTTTGACCATGACGCCTTAAGCCACGTACACACGCGACAACGATCGTTCGTTGTGAACGACGAACAAACTTTTAATTGACGAAAGAACGACCTAAGTAAAGTTGGTTTTTAAAAGTGTGTAACGATCTGATCGTTAGAACAAACGTTACATCACATAAAGCAACTATTGCGCTTGCGCATAAAAATGAAAAGTTCCATGGAGAAATAGCGAAAAGCGCATGTCAAGCCTAGTACGAACGACCGTTTTCCAACGATGTACTACTTTTGCACACGATTGTCATTGGAAAAAATCCACCAAACTAGATCGTTAGTTTTCTAGCTCGTCCGTCGTTAGACTTAATGGTCGTTGGCTGTTTTTTTTAAACGATCGTCGTTTGAAGCGATCGGGGAACGATCGTTTCAAACGACTATAGTCGCATGTGTGTACGCACCTTTAGAGGGGATCTAATTAACATGTATAAATACATCAGAGGGCAATATAATAGCTTGGCGGTGAGCTATTTGTCCCTAGGCCTTCACAAAGGACTAGAGGACATGATCTGCGCATGGAGGAAAAACATTTCAGCCATTTATTTAGGAAAGGGTTCTTTACAGTAAGAGTGATTAAGATGTGGAATGCATTGCCACAGGAAGTAGTTATGGCAAATTCTATATCTGCATTTAAAGGGGGTTTAGATGCTTTCTTTGCATTGAAAGACATTCATGGCTATAATGACTAGGTAATACCCAGTGATGTGGATCCAGGGACTTTATCTGATTGCCATCTGGAGTCAGGAAGGAATATTTTTCCCTTTTGGGGCTAATTGGACCATACCTTGTAAGGGTTTTTCGCCTTCCTCTGGATCAACAGGGATATATGAGGGAGCAGGCTGGAGTTGTGCTTTGCTTTCTGGTTGAACTCGAGGCTCCATTTCCACAGGCATTTGAACTGTGTACTCAGCAAGCAGTTGCCAGGCAGCAGCAAGCAGTTTTACTGCCTATCAACTGCTTGTGGAAAAGGGCCCTTAAGACCCATTCACACTTGCAAAACGCCGGCGATTTTTGCAGGAGTGATTTTTCCGCGATTTCATGTGGAATAAAATCACTGAACACTGCGGCGATTTTTCCGCGATCGCTTCTATAGCACTGAAACGCAATCGCGGAGAAATCGCCTGAAAATTGTGCAAGCGACGCGTTTCACGATTTTGGGCGATTTACCCAAGCTTTTTAAAAGTGCTAGCGTTTGAGCGTTTTGCCGTAATCGCGGCAAAACGCTCTAGTGTGAATGGGCCCTCAGACCCCTCTTCTACAAGCAGTTGATAAGGCAGTAAAAAGCCTCTCAAACTCTCACAAACTCTGCTTGCTGCTGCCTGGCAACCGAGCACTGTACAAACAGCACAGGGGATTTGGGTGCAGCCGGTGCCACCATAGGCCGTAATAGGAATTATGGCTATAGCAACGCTCAGTGAGTGATTTGGGCGCCGTCAAAAGACAGAGCACAAATTACTCGAAAAACACTAATTCGTCTGCCAGCAACAGCTGGAAGCCGAATTAGGTCTTTTCCCCACTGTCCATGGTGGCCTGGAGGGGGAATAGTAATTAACGCCGCCTGGACTTGTGCAGGAGCAGGGTGAGCCTTTTAATGGCTTTATCCTGCGCCCAAATCTCCCGGCGGCAGTCTGGTAACTGCTTGCTGAGCACACAGTACAACTGCCTGTGGCAGTTGGCAGCAAGCAGTTGTGAGAGTTCGACAGTCTTTTCTCTGCCTCTCAACTACTGTGGAAAAGGGCCCTTACACAAATCAAGTCTTGTCCCTCCTGGGTCTATGCGCCGATGCGTCTCCTCTCTTTGCCAGCAAACACACGGCTTGTTCACCAGCGAGCTCGTCACCTTTCACGTCACGTGTGCGCGTGCTCACGTGATCAACTAGCGGTGACAGTCCGCGGCCGTCAATGCACACGTCATTCTGCCTGCCAGATTTCGGGAAGAGGAATGGGAGCGCTTGTGCACTGAAGTTGAACAGTGCACGAGCAGGGAATGTGATATTTGCAGAGCGGCTGCCGCACCATATTGACAGAGCCATGGGGGGGGGGGGGGGGGGGGGGGAATCAGCCATACAGTCGCCACAAACAATTGGGAGCGGCAAAAACATGCCAAATAGGATTAGCAAATTGAAAAGGTAATTAATTCAATTAGGTAATTTTGGTTTAGGTTTCCTTAAGGCCTCTTTTCCAGGGGTAGTTAAATTGTGTGCTCAGCAAGCAGTTACCAGGCAGCAGGAAGTAGTTACCAGGCAGCAGGAAGCAGTTGTGAGAGTTTGAGAGGCATTTCACTGCCTATCAACTGCCCATGGAAAACATGGACTACAGTACAAATTACAATGAGAAAGCAATCACAATCACAGAGACCCCACCTTGGCTAGGTTGTAATTTAACCCACCATCAATGAGGTGCGATTTTTTTTCCAGCATGCATGCAGATTTAATGCAGCCTGGAACTGGGCCAATCAAACACACTTCACTGGTCCCATTACAGGCTGCATACAATTTGCATGCGAAAAAATAGCATCTTCTAGTTTTCACTGACAAACGTGTTGCTACCGCACACTACAGGCCTGATACCATCTTTGCACTGCTAATGGAAACAGTAAAAAGAACAGGCTATGAATTTACAGAACAACTAAATTCAATATTTTTACAATGCACTTTCTATGCATTTGAATTCTCCATTTACAAAGGTATATTGCATGTTGCATTAACAATATGTTCTGTACACACAAATGCTTATGCATCAACTTTAAAGGGACACCTAAGCCTGGGGGAGGACCAGTTTTACTTACCTGGGGCTTCTACCGCCCCCCTGCAGTCATCCTGTGCCCACGATGGTAATAAACAGGCCTCAGGTCCCGGCTGCAGCTTAGTTTTGGTGCCACGGCGCCTGCCCTTGTTCGGGCTCCAATCGCTGAGGGAGTTCTGCGCAGGCACAGTATGAGAACATCTCTATTGTGCTTGCGCAGGATGCTCCCGGCCATGGGAGCCCGATCGATGATGCGCGCAGCCAGAGCAGCGCCCAGTGACAGAGCCAGTCGCCAAAACCGAAACTAAGCTGTGGCGGGGAACCTGAGGTTCGTTTAGTACCGACACGGGCACAGGTCAACTGCAGGGGACTGGTAGAAGCCCCAGGTAATTCAAACTGGTCCCCCCCCCCCCAGCTTAAGTTTCACTTTCAGGGAATGTGTCAAGTGACAGACATAGCACCTGGTAAAGATATGCCATCAATAACAGATACATCCAGGGGTTAATCACGCATCCAGAGCGAACAATACAAGCTCAAAAGAAAAAAGGTTCTTATTCAATTAAGGGTCGGTTCACGCGGACGCTTGGCGGCATCCTCCGGCCTTCCGTTCTGCGTCGTCATGTTCAGGGCGGCGCCGGGCTTCCTTCCCATCGCGATCGTTGGTTTTCATGAAAACGCGGCGGTGGATTGACCATAGAAGTTGCATGCGGTTTCTAGAGTTGCCAGAAATGATGCGTAAAATCGGGATCGGAACGCCGCGTTTGTGCAATCGACAGTAACCGCGCGATGCTAAATGCTCCTATTCACTTGAAAAGTAAATCCCGCCAAGCGTCCGTGTGAACCGGCCCTAACTTTATCGCCTGAGTCGTCTCCTAGGTGATATTTTCACATCCTATCAAGAAGATACATTAAGCAAGCAAGACAATACTATTGTCCGTACCGGACTTGCAAAGTGCTGAAAAGATATTTTAACCACTTCACCACTGAGGGGTTTTACCCCCTGACCACCAGAGCAATTTTCACCTTTCAGCGCTCCTTCCATTCATTCGTCTATAACTTTATTATTACTTATCGCAATGAAATGAACTATATCTTGTTTTTTTCGCCACCAATTAGGCTTTCTTTAGGTGGGACATTATGCCAAGAATTATTTTTTTCTAAATGTGTTTTAATGGGAAAATAGGAAAAATGTGGGGAAAAAAATAATTATTTTTCAGTTTTCGCCCATTATAGTTTTTAAATAATGCATGCTACTGTAATTAAAACCCATGAAACATATTTGCCCTTTTGTCCCGGTTATAAAACCATTTAAATTATGTCCCTATCACAATGTTTGGCGCCAATATTTTATTTGGAAATAAAGGTGCATTTTTTTCAGTTTTGCGTCCATCCCTAATTACAAGCCCATAGTTTATAAAGTAACAGTGTTATACCCTCTTGACATAAATATTTAAAAAGTTCAGTCCCTAAGGTAACTATTTATGTATTTTTTTTAATTGTAAATTTTTTAATTTTTTTTTAATTACAAAAAAAAAAAAAAAAAATGGGGAGTGTGGGAGGTAATGAGTTAATTTTATGTGTAAAAGTCATTTATTTGTATGTGAAAAATGTGTAGGGTGTAGTTTACTATTTGGCCACAAGATGGCCACAGTAACTTTTTGTTTTAATGCGACCTCCAAGCTTCCTTCCGGAAGCTTGGAGGAAGAATAAGGAGGCTGGACACGTGAGTTTTTTCTCACAATGATCGCGCTGCCCATAGGAGAGCAGCTGATCATTGCGGGGCTTAGATCAACGAGCGGGAATGGATTTTCCCGTTCATTGATCTCTGGGCGAGCGGGCGGCGGCGGTTTTACTAGCGGCGGGCGGCGTGTTTACGAGCGGGAGCGCGGGCAGCGTCAGGAACGCGGAAAGTACGTGTTTCTCCATCCCTGGTTTTTAAAGGATGGAAAAAGGGGCGGAGAAATACGTACGCGCGGGGGTAAAGTGGTTAAACAAAAGCTGAAAAATTATCTTTTAGGAGAAAATTCAGGATAAAAAGTAAATTGAATAAGGGCCAAAATGTCCTTTTGTTTGCATAAAGGAGGAAATGTAGTGAAAATAATGAATACATTTTTTTCTTAACAATATTCATTTATAGATTATTTAGTCAGTGTTTGCCCTTTGTAAAAATTTTCCTTTCCCCGATTTACATTCTGACATGTATCACGGCTGGAGACATATTTAGTTCTGCCAGGTGGGAGGGGTTAAAGCACAATATCTAACACCCCCCTCCCCTTCCCCATGACCTATTCAAAAATAGGTAATGATTTCACGTGGGAAAGGGATATCTGCTAGTGATTGGAATAAAATTTAATCCTTGGCTAAAGTTCCACTTTAACTACATGTTACTTGATTTATTTGGATGCCGCCAATCATAGGCATTAATCCCCTCTAATCTCTTTCTGTATAGCTATAGTGAATCACGTTAACTGAACGTCAAGAAATAATCCGTATTCATCAACCATACTAAGTAGAAATGGGGTTCCCAGTTTTAAGCATCTCTTCAGCCACACTGTCGCCCAGACTGGTACTAATAGCCAGGAAAATATAAGAAAGAATCCATGCACTAAAGTCATCCAGCTCAGTTCCCCATGAACACTGGCTGAACATAAGAGACTACATCAAAAACTAAAGGGAATGCGAAAACTACGTAGTAGCCTCAACACTAAGGACTCTTTTCCATGGACTGCTGAGCTGTGTGCTCAGCAAGCAGTTACCAGGCAGCAACGAGCAGTTTCCAGGCAGCAACGAGCAGTTACCAGGCAGCAACGAGCAGTTACCAGGCAGCAACGAGCAGTTACCAGGCAGCAACGAGCAGCTACCAGGCAGCAACGAGCAGTTATCAGGCAGCAGTGAGCAGTTGTGAGAGTTTGAGAGGCATTTCACTGCCTATCAACAGTCCGTGGAAAAGAGGCCTTAGAAAAGTGACAACACAATCGCAAGGGTTATGGCGGAAACAATAGCAGTCATATTGCCTGCTGTAGGGTAGGCCTGAAAGATAAATCGAATTTAAACCGAAATCGCTATCACCAAGATCACAATTTCGGAATCATCAACGGCAATTATCGCGATCATGTCATTTCCACATGGGGAAGTTTGAAGAAGTGGCTTCAAACTTCCCCAAAGTCCCGGCGCGTGCGGCCCGCAGCGTTGGACATACCTTCCGCACGAGTTGAAACGCTGTCCGTCCTCTACCTATTTTTTCTTAAAATCGTTCAGGCCTACTGTAGGGTGTATCTATAGTATTGATGCGGTCGCCAGAACCCTGAATAACCCTTGTGCGGGGTGCACATTATGGCATTACTGCTATAGATGCGCACAGTTTCGGCGCTGAACGCCCAAATAACCCACTTTGCCCATAGGGCCCCCTCAAGTAAAGGGGAGGCCCAACAGGTTCTCAAGTATTCATGAGTATTATTTCTCTCCACAGGGTGTCTTTACATCTCTACGTCAATGTCCTGTATGGATTGTACATTACATGTGAGTGTATTAGTTCACCAAGATCCATGGATTAGGGAAGTTGCCGTTACTCAAGTGTGCCTAGATCTGGGGGCTCAATCAAAAATGTATGTACAGGGCACTGTTATTACTAGTTTATACCACCGGAGAGAGGCATGTGAAGTCTTCATTTTGCAGAAGGAAGAATCCCAGGAAGGCGAGAATGGCAAAACAAAAGAAAAATCAGGAACCAACAGTGATTAAAAGGAATACCAAGGTGAAAAAACTATGAGATAAATGTGTATGTACAGTGCCAAGCATTCAAATAAAGCAGTGTTCCTTTTTTCCTCTTTCTGCCTGAAATAGTTAACATTCAGGTATGCAAGTGACAGTTTCTCTCCAGTCAGACATAGTAACACTCACTGATAGGGAATTACAGCCATAAAACACTTTTCTGGCAGAGATCAGCTTCTGAGGCAGGGGACAGATAAATAAGGGTCAACAGTTCATTGATTTCGATTTTAGCTCTGGCATACTTTAAAGAGTCTGAAGGGAAATTTAATACAAAAAAAAGACACTTATCTAAGGGAAGGCTTATAGGGACTTCCCATTCTCCTCCCAGTCCCCGCATTACCACGCAGGTTGCCATAATAAACTGCCCTTACTGAATTCAGGCCATTATATTGTTCTGAAGCTGCTCAACCCAAACATCAGATTCCCAAAGTTACACCTCCTCCGCTGATGTTAACCAAAATGACTGTTTGGAGTGCAGCGTCAGAATACAATGACAACCACAAAAGGTATTACAATCTTTCCTTATTAATGTCCTTTGTAGCTCCGTCACATTAGGGAAATGTAAGTTCAGCACACATTTTGAAAAACGGATAAATTGACATATAAACAGAACAGAGATGTCCTGAGCAAATTCTTACTGTACCCAAGACAACAAGTCTCTACACAATGTAACAGTAACACATTATCGCAGTCACAGTGGCATAATGCCCACAAAGATGGCACTTATAAAAAGGCACCATATGGTAATTCCAATCAGGCTCGCAGTTGTAACAAGGCACAATGGCATCCAGAATCATGCACAGACTGTGTGTGTTCCTGAATCAGTGCCACAGGGCACAACGGTCCCTTTCATGTCCTTCATAGGAACTACTTTGGCAAAAGTAAATAGTTAAGAACGCTAATATTTTAGATAAAAGGAATCCAAAATAAATAAAGGAATGGACAGAAGTAAGAATCATCTAATAGCTGGCTTTAAGGACAAAATCCAATATATTGTGAAAGCACCTTGTATTTATGAGCCGTTAAGGTGCCCATACATCTAGCAATTATACAATCGACCATCCGATCTGACAATTTTATCAAGTTGGAAAAATCTGTGCCGCAACAAGCATGCCCAGTCGATGATTCAATCAATTTCGGGCTAAAATCAGTTGAATATTTCAGTCTGACATGGTCATTCAGATGCGCAGCGGTAATGGCATTTGATAACCGTAAAGACCCCGACATACACAACAGTCCCCCAGCCACTGTTGTCACCCCCCCCCCCCCTCACGTGTAAAACATCCATCCGTCCCCCCTGTTGCCTGTCTGTAGTGGTGCACATGGTGCTGCTCGTGGTAAAGGCAGACATGAGGTTAGCAGCCAGAGGAAGACCAGGAGTTGCACCAGTAGTACAGGCCATAATTTACACAGGGGTGCGGGGGTGGGTGGACATTTTACATTGGGGAGGCAGGAGAGTCGGAGATGGCGCTGTAAAGGCAAATACAGATAGATTTCATGCTTAGGATTGGGCATCCAACAACTTTCTATCTATTAAAACTTGATCAGAGTGAGATCTGTCTGGAGGTCGAGCTGCCCATAAATCGCTAGATGTATGACCCCCTTTACTCAGCAATGTTGGATAGTAATCCGGCATCCCAGCAAGAATAGGAATAAGATAGCCGTCGCTACACATACTTCCTGTACACATCAGTCATTATGTTCCTCTGCAGTACACCCAATATTAGAAGGATGTCTCATTCAGCCTAGGTTTCTGTATAGCTTTAGGAGGGGAAGGTGAAGGAGTGGAACTGTCTGCTGCTGCTGCTGGTGGAAGAGATGGTGAAGGAGCCACACAGAGAGGTGGTGGAGGAGGAGGGGCAGGCGAAACCGGTCGCCTCATTCCTGCAGAGGATCTCGGTGATTTTATTCTGTTGCTCGTCAGGTCGATGCTGGAACGGCGAGAGTCTGACTGGTGCGATTCCGTATAACGGGCAAGCTCTTGGCAGCGCTCCACAAAACTGCCACTCACACGGGGAGAAGGAGGATCAGATATCATGGGTGAGGCTTGAGCCTCCGGCCGCAGCTGGTTGCATTGTGGTTTAACAGATCTCATGACGGTGCGAGGGAGGGAGTCCGACTTGTTTAAAGAGCTGAAACTGCCAGATATGTGCGGCTGCAGGCTACACATGGAGGTCCAGCCTTCCGTAGGGCGGGTAGACACAGCTTGGGGACGGTGAGAAGAGGTTAGCGCAAGTCTGGAGAATCGATCCCGTGTGCTGTCAATCAGCTGAGACTGCAAGCTAAAATCAAAACAACAGATGGTTAAATGGGCCTTCACTTACTAGGCATCTCCAGTGAGGATTGCTCAGATCTAAGGCCTGGTTCACACTACAAGAGCTTTTTTAGCGCGAATGATTTGAAAAGCTCTTGCTAATGGAATGCTGTGGGGGATTTTTAATATCACATCACTCCAGTGTGAACACACACATAGCATAACATTAGCAAGAGCTTTTAAAATCACAAAGCATTTAGAAAAAGCTTTTTCAGTGTGAACCAGACCTAAATTTAGACTGGATTAATTAAAAATGATTAAGTGATTTGGGTTTTCACAAGCTCACCTGGATCAAGTCATAAAAATGTTTGAGTTTTTTGTGTGTGAATTTTTGCTACCGCAGCCACATGCATGTACCCACATTTTAGGGTACCCGCAGCCTCCTCCTCTACCAGGCCCCTATTAAATCAAAGCTTTACCTACAGCTCTTTGGCAGCTTTAAGGGCTGGAACCCACTAGGGCGTTTTTTGGCAGCATTTTGGGACCACTGACGATCGACTCCCAAAAACTTTTTGCCAATGAAAGTAAGTGAGGGGGAACCCATTAGTGTGATTGCGATAGGAGTAATCGCAATTGCAGAACATGCAGCATTTTGAGTGCCTTAGCACTCAATGCAAAGTATATAAGCGCTGCATAAATCACTTTTCAAAGCGATTATGCATTGTTTTAGGGGGCCGAGCTATCGCGCTTTGAATAAAACTTGAAATACTTACCCGATGTCTTGGTTACCTTCTTAGCTCCACCCTACAGGAAGAGGTCACAGGTGCTTCTCTGATTGGTCCTAGAGAAGCACCTATGACCTCTTCCTTTAGGGGGTGGGGCTACGGACGGAAGAAGGACGCCGGGTAAGTATAATTACGTTTTGTAAAAAAAAAAATAGAATTGTAAATCGGAAGTGCTGTACAGTTTACTATACAACACTTCTAAGCGCCGGGGAATCACAAGCGCCTTAGGAATTGCTGCGGTTATTTTAACGTGCTGCAGCGATTACTAGTGGGTTACAGGCCTCAGACAAATCAGAGCTTCCATCTGCTAACACTACGTGGTTTGTGTGCATGTCCGTGTTACCTAGTGGTAGTCTATGCCACAGGTGTACCTCCTAATGCGGCCCTACTTGCCATTTTATGTGGCCCTTGAGACCTTCTAATGTCCATTGTAACATTGTAAGCAAGTAAGGAACATTTCAAGTTTCAACTAAGTTTCAAAGCAGCTAAGAATCTTATCCCCACCATAGTCATATGTTTATTGTAGTCTAGGGCCAATTTAGGGGGAAGCCAACTAACTTATAGTATGTTTTTGGGATGTGGGAGGAAACACACACATACACGTGAAGTACATACAAACTCTGTGCAGTTAGTGGCCTGGCTGAGATTCAAACTGAGCGCTGCAAGGCGAGAGTGCCATCCACCATGCTGCATACCTGGCTAATGATGAACGAGGGTTGGCGCCGTGGGTGAAGGATGTGGCAGGGCTCATCTCTGGGGTGCGGGTGAGAGCCAGGTCACACTGCTCCAGTTGTTCCAGCAGCTCTTCCTGAGTGAGGCCTCCTAGCTCTGCTGTAGAGAAACATAAGAAAACATTATTGGTTAGTATAAGCAACGAAGTTCATTTCCACAGAAAACATTGGCCAATAATGAAAACTGCCTCAGGCAAGGCCCCCGAGATTAAAAGTTGCTGGACAAACTTCACTTAAAACATGCTGAACCTTGGCTGAAACACTTATGCCTGGCTTCAATATTTTCTGTATCAGTGTTGGATTACAGTGGACCCGAACTCTTGCACAGGACAGAAGAGAAATGCACCCTGTATGTATTTAGAGTTTAGCCTGTCTAATCCCCCATTATCTGTGACTAAACACAAGTTGTAATTTGATCCCTGTGCTGTGTCATCTGACTGCCATGGCTGAGAGCTCATTTGGAAATTCAGGATGTTAACAATATGTCTGCTTCCATGATAGTAGACAAACTGCAGATTTCTTGCAGGATTTGTTTAATAATAACCTTGTTTAAAGGTGGTTATGCTGTTTGCTCATCTTTTAGAGCAGGGAGGAAGTTCTGAGTTCAGGTCCACTTTATGGCTGTTTACACTAGCAGGGTAAACCTGAGGTGCTTTACCGTATTTTGCCACAAGGGGCTGCAAAAGCAATAAAAGTCTATGGAGACTTTTTCACCTATTGGGGTCCATTGCAGTGCTTTAGAAGTGTCCGATCTGACGCACTGGCAGCAGCGTGTTACCGCAAGCACCGCGCTTAACGCACTGGTGCTTGCGCTATGGGGGGGGGGGGGGGGGGGGAATATACATATGATCCTGTTGCCACACTCTGCCGAAGGGTCATATGCTTGTAATTCTTTGTGTTGCAGTGGAATGCAGAGCATCGCATCCTTCCATGCATTGCAAACAATAGGTGTAAAACCAACCTAAAGCCCCACTCACAAAACAGAATGGGTTAGTAAGTCAGGGATGTGCAAGGAACTTGCTGCATGAGCAAATATTCCGCATCTTAAAAATAGAATCTCCCCCCAAAAAATCAGACAGCCACTTACCACCACTCTCTCCTTTGTTTGCCACCTCCTTAGCAGTAGTCAGATCCCACATTTGCAAGCAGCCACTAGCATGGCCAGTGAAGAGGTAGCGTCGTGGGCGTGAGCCTATGCGGCTAGATCCCTCACATTCGTGAACAGTAAAGGAAGTAATGGGGGTGCCATCAACAGAGCGGACCTCACAGACCCTAAACAGAGAGCAAAATTAACTAAGGCAGATCAAAAGATGTAGAATACATTTATATACTGCTGTCTAGACTCTAGAGTCAGATAGCTTCTCACCTTTTTCCAGTGGAAGACAGGCGGACATAGACAATGTTAGAATCAGGGACCACTCTTTGGATGAAGACCTGTTGATCATCCCTTTCTCCGAACGGTCCTGCAGAGACAGTCACAATGACCAATATAGCAAACAGATACAACTTTATAAAAGGAACATCAAACATCATAATGATGTCCCACTGAATGTTGTTCAGGTTACTTTGCAGCTATTAGGGATAGTCAATGAGATGCAAATAACTCAGAGTTGATGCAGGATTCTGAAAATATTGTATGCACATTTATGCAGTCTGAAAATGGTTCAGTTAAACTTTGCCACATCACATCAGACCAGGAGAGGCTAGGCGGCAGCTTTGAGAAAGGGGATCACACCCTGAAACAATGGAGGTCCTTATTAGTCTCTCTTGGTCTGACATTTGACTTATTTATAGCTCACTTTATGGTTATTGTAAATTTCTTTGCAAGATCTTTCTATGCATCAGTATACTTTGCATACCCGTACTGCTGCTATGCTTCAATGTTTCCTCCTGTTATAGTGTCTGCATGTTGCAACTGTTACTATTTTCTATACATTTGCCACTATGTATTTTTAAACTAAAATACACCATATTTCCAAAGCTGGAACGAGCGGACCAGAGACTGCTCACTTCAGCTGCTGCGGGTGGCTTTGGCAATCTTCGGGAGCCCGAAGCTTCTGAAGACGCGACGCTCTGTACTGCGCATGTACAGTTCTGGAACGCTGGGACCATAGGAGACTAAGGAAGGCTCTATATGACCCTGAGCCTTCCCTTTCCTTAGGCGAGTATGGCCTCGATTCATAAACAGCAGTGCGATAAAAAAAATCTTGTCGGGAAAATACCGCACTCGGTATTTTCCCGGTCTGTGTGCTAATTCATAAAGATTTCCCCAGCTGCCCTTGGAGGTTGGTAAATTACCACAGCCCATTGAGCGGTAGAGTAGAGCAGTGTCTCGATTCTCTCTTTGCCCTGCAGAAATGACTCACACAGACGGCTCTCTCCACTAATGACTCAGAGAGATGAGTCACACAGTCTGTCCCTGCCAGCTCAAATGACTCAGACAGACGGCTCTCTGGCTCTCTCCACAGATGACTCAAACAGACTTCGGCTCTCTGCACTTTGCATTCATCAGAGCTGTCAGAGCTGTCGGTAACTTGTTAACGCCTCACTAGAGGTGTCGGTAACTACCGCCAGGCTTACCGCTTGTTGAAGACTTTATGAATTGGCATTTGCTGACAATTTACTGACATGTAATGACGGTAACTACAGCCAAGTCGGTAATTTATCTCCCTGGTCGGTAATGTCAGCTTTTCATGCGGTAACAGCCTTTATGAATTGACATTTTGCTAAGTAGTCGGTAAAGTCTGCTGTTTTCAGCATTACTGCATGAGGTAATGCTTTATGAATCAAGGCCTATGTGTTTTGTTGTTGTTGTTTTTTTATTTGGCTTCAGACTCCCTTTAAAGAGGATTGAATTTCATCCTAATCACTAGCGGATACCCCTTCAGTGGGGTCTGTATGGCTGATGTAATGATTTATTTTTCTTCTCCCTTTTTACTTAAAGGGAACCTTAACCGTGGGCCCCCAAAAAAATTCACTTACCTGGGGCCTTCCCAAGCCTCCTGCAGCCGTCCTGTGCCCGCGCTGGTCCTTCGGTGCCCTCCGGTCTCCCTCCGTGGCTAAGTTTCGTTTTCGGCCGACCGCCAGTCGTCCTCCGGCAAAGCGTCCTATTCTTCCGGATTCCCCGTCGTAAAGAGCCGTAAAGCTCGTCCGCATGACGCAAGATGCGTCATGCGGACGCGTTTTACGGCTCTTTACGACGGGGAATGTGGAAGAAGAAGAACTTAGCCACGGAGGGAGACCGGAGGGCACCGAAGGACCGGCGCGGGCACAGGACGGCTGCAGGAGGCTTGGGAAAGCCCCAGGTAAGTGAATTTTTTTTGGGGCCCACGGTTAAGGTTCCCTTTAAGTTCCTCTTGAAGTCTGAAAGGATTAGCTGCATGCTTGTTTTCAGGTGTTTGATTCGGACCCCACTGCACTCAAAGAGATCAGCAGGATTGGTAGACAATTGGTATTGTAGAGAAAATAAATATAACAGCCACTATATCCCTCTCACTTGAGGTGTACTTAAAGTGGATCCGAGATAAAACTGTTACTCATTGCATAATTGTGTTCCTTTCATATAGTTTATAGGGCATTCCTCAAGCCAAATACTTTTTTTGTTTTGTTTTAATACTCTAATTCCCTATAAACTAAACAAGCCTCGCCCACAGCTTTTCAGAGAGCCTTGGCACTCACTTCCAGGTAGCAAGGGCTTATGGGAGCTCACTCTGGGCAGGAGGAGGTTACTAGCCATTGATTTCAGAGGCAGAGGGGATGAGGGAAGAGGAGAGCGGACTGAATTTACACACAGGCAAGCTGATAGCATCTCCAGCCCTCAGGCCTGTGACAATGTGACAAACACAACATGGCTGCCCTCATTGTATCACAGCAATAAATAATCATAAACTTTTAAAGCTGTTTGCAGCTAGATTTGCTGTGTAAACTATCTAAACTTTAGATAAGATATATAGACAAGTTATTTGTTCGTTACTTTTCCATCTCGGATCTGCTTTAATTAAACTTTTAGTTTTTTCAGTAGAGGTGGACTTATTCTTGTGCTTCAAATTGTTGTCATGATGCATAACCCATCTGAGCTTCAGATCATGCACTAAAAACCAGACACTCTTCACTACTTTCCGGCAGAGATGAAGTCATACTTCCCTCATGTATGCCAAGCTGCCCAGAATGTGAAGCAGGAAGACATCTGGTGAGGTTTTTGCTATTTAACACCGCTTCAAGCAACCGGAAAGCACATGTATACGGCATCAGGCAATCCCTGCCTGGTCCGGATACCAGGGGCCTTGCTGTATTGTGGTAAACAGTGTTAGCTTAACACCAAGTGAAACAAGATCTGTGACCTCCAAAATGTTTGACTTTTCAGTCTTCAGTCCACAGAACATTGTCCCAAACCTCGGCAAGTGTTAAGATGAGTGTTTATGTAATTTTATCAGTGGAGCATATACAAACACAACTTTATTGATCCAGAATCTGAAAACTCATAATTGCAACACTTACGCTCTATCTTGTGTTACATGTAAATTCATTGAGGGACATTCTAAACTCCTAAACAAAAGTTTACGGTGTGATGGCACCAGCCCTTTTCAGATCCACATAGAGCCTCTCTCAATCACATGTATCAGTAAGCACATAGTGGAATGGAATATTTATCAAAGCCAGTTCTTGTCTGATGAGCGACATAGTATCCATTATCTATGTGGGCGAGCATGGCACAACTCAATAGTGGAGACAATATGGCTGTCACCAATCTAGTCTACTTTACTAAGTTAAACTGTCGTTGACTGATGCAGTTGGCTGATGGTGTAATGGTTAAGGGCTTTGCCTCTGACACAGGAGACCAGGGTTCGAATCTCGGCTCTGCCTGTTCAGTAAGCCAGCACTAATTCAGTAGGAGACCTTTGGCAAGTCTCCCTTACACTGCTACTGCCAATAGAGCGCGCCCTAGTGGCTGCAGCTCTGGCGCTTTGAGTCCGCAAGGAGAAAAGCGCAATATAAATGTTATTTGTCTTGTCTTGTCTTGAAATATGGATCATCGGTTGATTGAGTAACGTAAGGGGCGATTATGCTTTCACATGTTGGATATGGGTATTGGCGATTTAATTTTTTTCTTTAGTAGCCCTGATTTAATAAACTTTTTTTTTGAATCATCTCACAGGAGGAGTTTTCACACATACATGTAATTAGGATGCAAGAAAATTTGGGTGCAGGTTGAAGCCGAAAAACGGCTCACATTGCTCCGGAAAAAAATCCCAGCGGGGTTAAGTACTATACCCTTCCCCCTCCCCCCACCCGGACCGCCATTGACACTGGGGTAAGACATCATTCAGCTTTTAGCTATTGCTGGCGGCCAAATTACCATTTCTATCATCATTTGGGCTCCGTCTTTTTGATGGCGCCCAAATTACTGACTGAGCGGCTCCATAGCCGTAATTAACATTACAGCCTATAGCGGCACCCAAATTTTTGCCCCGTTTTTTTTCCGGACTCGATTTTCACACCTTTTGTATAAAACACTGTTGTCACGGTTTTCAATGTGCTTTGACTACCTAACGACCGCCCCACGCCAATGGGCATGGCCGCAGCGGCAGCCCCAGGACCGCCTAACGCCAATTGGCGTCAGGTCCTGGAGCCGGCTATTGCAGGATATTACGCGCAGGCTGCGTGCGCATCTCCTGCTTGGGGGGCGGAGCTCCGCCCCCCGCCTTCAGTCTCCGGGCGGTGATCACGGGGCACCAGAGAGTGATTGGCTCTCATAGGCTGAAGCCTAGGACAGCCGATCGCCGTGATTGGCTGACGGGGGTGGGCGGGAGGGAGAGGGGGACAAAAAAAAAATCACCTCTATTTAATAAAAATAAATATCTGTAAAAAAAACAAAACAAACAACTGGGGGGGCGATCAGACCTCACCAACAGAGAGCTCTGTTGGTGGGGAGAAAGGGGGGGGGGAGAATCAGTTGTGTGCTGAGTTGTGCGGCCCTGCAGCTTGGCCTTAAAGCTGCAGTGGCCAATTTGACTAAACATGGCCTGGTCTTTAGGGGGGTTTAGCACTGTGGTCCTCAAGGAGGTTAAAGAGAGTCTGAAGTCTCATAAAATTCACGTTTTTATTTTAAAAATCACTTTAACATCATTGCCCTACCTAAAACGCTGCATCTCCGTGGCTGAACACTAACTAAATCCTCCCAAACTCCCCTGGGCACACTGCAGGGAGCGCTTCCGTGAGAGGCAGAGCTTTCGGCTGCAGCTCTGCCTCTACATGCGTCTGTCAGCACGTAGCGCCACATCCGCCCACCCCTCAGTGTTCTTTCACTAAGAGGGTCGGGGGAGAGGCGGATATACGCGCTGATTGACGCGCATGGAGGCAGAGCTGCAGCGCGGGGGGGGGGGGGGGATTTAGTTAGAGTTCAGCAGCGGAGATGCGGCGTTTTAGGTAGGGCAAAGATGTTAAAGTGATTTTTAAAATAAAAACGTGAATTTTATGAGACTTCAGAGTCTCTTTAAATTAGTTACAACAGTTTAAACAATAATGTAATATATAATAAAAATATATAAACACAGTTCAGTATTTTTTGCACAGAGACCTTTGTAAGTCAACTTGTTTGTAAGCAGAGGACCATCTGTACTTTTTCATTTGCACACACTGTATCTGAGTCTAAGGCCCACCTCCAATACTCACCAATATCATTGCCTGCACTACAGCCAGCATGACCATCAATGTCTTCTAGAGAGAGGATTTTGAAAGATGCCAGAGGAGTGGATCCAGGCTGGGTGGAGATCATGCCACGGAAGCGAGTGACAGTCCATGTTCGTACATGGTTATTATCTGCACAAACTAAACAAAGAAAAGCATTTAACGAATGTTCATCTAGAAAGTACAAACAATAATGGCTCTTCGATGCATACACGGAAATAAAAGTGCAGTTATTAAAATACTAAAGTTTTAAGCAACCTCACTGTGTTCTAAAATGATCCAGGAAAGGGGTACAAATCTTTGCTTTGTAATACACACTTCAAGGAATCTGTTCCAGATTAAGAGGGAAATGTGCTATGCCCTGTGACAGAACACAATGGACATTACAACAGATGCGAAAAATCAGATCCATTCAGACATGTTCTGAAATATCCGTGAGCCTCATTGCAGCGGTACATGCTAGAATAATGGACGGTCACAGCAGACCATACATTGGATCCGATGTGACCGACCATCTAGCATAATATGAATCCAGGCTTCATTCTCTCCCCTGGGAGCTGAATAAACCAGATTCTACCTCACACTGTCATGGCTACTGTTTACACTTTTCATTAAAATTGCTCTTATGGTGCCCACTAATGATACAACCTTCATTGTACAATTTTACTGCTTCTATGTAATAAGAGGGACTCTACCTAACGCATCCATTCAGAATATATTCAAAGTTTACCCTTCTACTACATGGATTTGGTAAGATCGTACAATAAAGATTGTATCATTAGTGGGAACCTTTAAACTGAGGATAAGAATGTGAGACTGCAGGAAAGTTTTATTAGGGCTCGTATACACATGCAACTTTTCCGCCCAACTATCGTCCAAACTTGGTCTGTTGGTCTTGGTCTGTACGCACGACAAAGAACTAGATGAGCAACTGTTAACAGGCGGTTTGCCCTATCCAACGGGCGGAGTCAATTGAACAACTGTTGAGCTGTTGACCAGGTGTGTACAAGTCATTTGAACGACTTGTATTTGTTTTGAATGTGGCCATATCATGCAGTCCGTTGTTTCGCTTGCAGTATGCAGATGAGTTGGTCATTCAGTTGGTTGGTGCGCAGAAAATACAAGTCTTGCAATTGCTTGATTTTGCAGTTGGTAACGTCGTTCTCGCTTTTTGTTGGACCTGGGTATGAGCCTTTAGACATACCATTACCGTATATCACCACAGATAAGCCGATCTGCAGATAAGCCCAACCAACTCTTGCTTTGAAAATGTGACCAAAATGTGTGAGCCGCACATCAGCCCACCACACGTCGTCTTACCTCAGCCCCCTATGCAGAGTATGCATAGGACTAGGGTTGCTCGTAATCGAAGTTACAAGTAGCAATTACTGGCCGCGGGAGAGAGGGGATAAACTTTTCCACGCTGCTTAATATAGCCGATGTGCTCCACGACGCTCTCCCATGCTTCCTCCTTCAACCCAGAAGAAGGGAACTATGGGAGTGACATGGAATACGTGTGGAGCACCTTAGCTATAAGCAGCGCCATGGGTAAGTTAAACCCCTTCCTCCCGCGGCCAGTAATTGCTACTCGTAATTTTGATTAAGAGCAACTTCTACAGAGTTACCTCTCCAGACTCCTGCAGCAGTTTTCAAGCTTCTCCTGCAGCTTTGAACTCCCTGTTCCGTGGCTCAGTGTCATGTGACCACAGAGCTTTGTGGATTGAGCCCACACTCTGAGGCAGGGATGTCGAACTCCAGTCCTCAAGGGCCGAGGTCCTCACACATTTTTTGGCAAAACTCAAATTCATTGATGGGACTGAATCAGGAAAGGTGTGGTTCATCAAGCAAAACAAAACCATTTCTCCATTACTTAGTCCACCCTAAACACTGGCGTGGATATGGCCCCTGAGGACTGGAGTTCCACATCTGTGCTATCAGGGCTGGGTCCCACTGGAGTGATTTTCAGAAGCATTTCAGCTCTTTGCTGATCGCCAGCGATCGGAATAGCTCGTTAACAATGTACGCCTATGGGACCATTCTCACTGCAGCGTTTCCAATAGGTGTAAATCCCAAACGCACTGCATGTAACATTTCAGACATAGTCGCCATTCCATTCTCGTTCACCCGGAACGAGAATTGCAAAATGTAGCCATGGGGAAATTGCCAAATTTTTGAAAATCTGTTTGCCATCCCTTTTGTTGCTTTGATACATTTTTTTCTACAAGGAAAAGACAAGAACATACTATGCAAATTGTACACTTGAAGTGAAAGGCATATGGAGGCTGCAATATTTATTTCGTTTTAAAAAATAGCTTGGCAGCTCAGTTGGTCGCTTTGGCTGCAGTAGTGTCTGAATCAAACCTGAAACAAGCTTGCAGCTAATCCAGTCAGACTTCAGTCAGAAACATCTGATCTGTATACTTGTTCAGGGTCTATGGCTAAGAGTATTAGTGGCAGATTATTAGCAGGACTGCCAGGCATTGTGGATTGTTTAAAAGGAAATAAATATGTCGGCCTTCATATCCCCCTCAGTTCATGTGTGCTTTAAATTACATTTAAAGTGACTCCGAGCTCACCCAAAAAAAGAAAGTTGTACTCACCAGGGGCTTTCTCCAGCCCAGTGCTGGTCGGGAGGTCCCACGCCGGCGTCCTGGCTCCTCTCCTTCTCCCCACTCCGGAATGGCTGACAGGCCGCAGCCCGGGCGACACTCGCCCGAGTGTCGGGCTTCTCCTTCCGCGTATGACGCGGATTACGTCACACGCCGGCCGCCTCGCGTCATCACGGCGGCCAGCGTGAAAGTACTGCGCATGCGCGCTTTAATCGTGCATGCGCAGTACTTTCACGCCGGCCGCCGTGATAACGCGAGGCGGCCGGCGTGTGACGTCGGCCGCGTCATACGCGGAAGCTGCAGCCCGACACTCTGCAGAGTGTCGCCCGGGCTGCGGCCTGTCAGCCATTCCGGAGCGGGGAGAAGGAGAGGAGCCAGGACGCCGGCGTGGGACCTCTCGACCAGCACTGGGCAGGAGAAAGCCCCTGGTGAGTACAACTTTCTTTTTTTTGGGTGAGCTCGGAGTCCCTTTAAGGGTGAAACTGGATGCTCAGCTTTAAAAAATAAATAAATCTACGATTGTTACCTGAGATGAGGTGTCTTTCGGAAAGCATTATTTTGGTCACAGGACTGCGGTGAACAGTGAATGTCTGGAAGAGCTGAGGGCCGGACCCAACAGTCTCTGGATGCTGAACAATAACTCTTACAACACCAGAGCTTGTGCCGTATGCAATCTCAATCCAGTTACCGCTGTCACCTGAAGGAGAGAAGATAAGCGTTGAATCTGAACTGTGTCAGTGCAGAGGGACAGTGTCATTGCCAAAGACAACAACTCTAAATATACATCAGAATCACCTTTATTTGCTAAGTACCCAGCATGATGTACCTGGAATTGTTTACGGTTCACATTGCAATGGCACAAATGTCAGACAAATATAGCATTTACAAACCATAGCAAGATATACAATGAAGCAGCAACATTACAAGCAATGGACCATAAAAGCAAAGGGGGTACGCATTAAGAGCTCTAATGACGGCCTAATGGGAGGAGCTCAAAGAAGCAACTGCCTGGGTGGGAGATGTCGTTTGAGATGCTGGTGGCCCTTGTTTTCATCCTAGCAGTATAGATGAGGTCTAGTGGTGGCAGGGGAGACCTCCTCCATCAAGGCAATGAAAAAGTATAACTGCAACACTTCATTTTCCATACTACATGCTATTCCGATTTACGATTTTGACCCAATTTTAAAGAGGAACTGTAACGGCAAAACGTCCCCTGGGGGGTACTCACCTCGCGTGGGGGAAGCCTCAGGATCCTAATGAGGCTTCCCACGCCGTCCTCTGTCCCACGGGGGTCTCGCTGCAGCCCTCCGTACAGCCGTGACGTAATATTTACCTTCCTGGCTCCTGCGCAGGCGCTCTGACGGCTGTCGGCTCCGAAGTAGGCGGAAATACCCGATCGCCGTCGGGTCCGCTGTACTGCGCAGGCGCAAGTCTCCGGCGCCTGCGCAGTAGAGCGGACCCGACGGAGATCGGGTATTTCCGTCTATTTCCGAGCCAAAAGCAGCCACAGCGCCCCCGCTGGAGCCAGCAAAGGTAAATATTGAAATTACAGTCGGGCCTGTCGCAGGCTGTTCAGAGGGCTGCAGCGAAACCCCCGAGGGATGGCGTGGGAAGCCTCATTAGGACCGGAGGCTTCCCCCACCCGAGGTGAGTACCCCCCAGGGGATCATTTTGAAGTTACAGAGTCTCTTTAAATGCGATTCCGCCTGCCTGATGCAATATTTTACGTTATTCTTCTTGTGTTGATAGCACCCAGGGAAAATCGGAATCGTAAATCGGAATTGTGATTTACAGTGTGCAAGAGGCTAAAACTGAGTCCCATACCTATGGAGAGGGAAGGCTCTGGGATTTATAGAGCCTTCCCCGTTCTCTCATGGTCTCCTTGTTCCTGTGCTGTCACTCCCATTGCATGTATTCGACCGACTGGTCGAATATGCCTTTAGGGATCCTCGGAAGCACTCGTGTCCCCCAGTGCTTCCAACTTACTTACGCACACGCAGTATGGAGCCACCCGTCTTTAGAAGCACTTGGTGACAAATTCGGCAAATTTTAATCTGGAACAGCGCTGGAGTTCAGACACTGAAAGAGGACAGAGAAGGTTCTACGAGATACAGAGCCTTCCCTAGATAGGCAAGTATTTGACAAAAAAAAAAAAATCACTACAGATTTTCTCTAATAACAAATAAAAAAAGAATTACTTGTTTTGGGTGTGAGGTAGACACTAAGTGCAGTGATGGCGTCTTCGGATGGA
Source organism: Hyperolius riggenbachi (assembly GCF_040937935.1). Classification (NCBI taxonomy): domain Eukaryota; kingdom Metazoa; phylum Chordata; class Amphibia; order Anura; family Hyperoliidae; genus Hyperolius; species Hyperolius riggenbachi. Next base: position 79,601,628 of record NC_090653.1, read on the forward strand.
TCACGGTAAAGCTCAGTTACAAGCAAGTCGTTGTCTTTCATGCGCAGAGGAAACTTTTGGACATCTGGAGAAAAATATAGTGGAATGAGGTTAGAACAAAATGCAGAAAATATCCATGAGGCCCAGAAATGCCCAGAAACAGCCCTGCACTTGCCTACATAGTAGATGGATCCATTGTTACATCCCAGTAAGAGGAATGAGCCAGCTGTGTCATAACTGTTGATGGGAACCACATCCTGGATCTAAAACAAGGTACAATTTATAATTTTTTTTTTTTTTTAAAAAGTGGTTTTCAGAAAAAACAAAGAAAACCACTTTGTAGATATAAGCTCTAAAAATGTCAAAAAATGAGGCTAACAGAAGCAGAAGTGGTGCAGGATTCAAACACAATCTGGCCTTGGGGCTGGTTCCCACTGGGGCACGCTTGAGGAGCGTTTCAGTGCTTTGACACTGATCAGCACAGCACTGTAACACTGCATCCCTATGGGATCATTCTAACTGCAGTGCTTGCAATTTGTATAAAGTGCAAACACACTGCATGCAGCATTTCAGATGCGATTCTCGTTCCCCTGAACAAGAATTGCGAAACAGAATTGCCCAAAAATTGTGCCACAGAATTGCGATTGTGTTTTGCGAACCAAGTGTGAACCAGGCCTTGTTTACATTACAAATCGCCAGAGCTATCGCAAGCGCTGAGCAATTTGGTTAGAGATTTTAAAAGAGTTTTTCCCTGCCCTTTGAGCTTAGAAAAGCGCTTTTGTGGAGCAATGCTTTTTTACACTTCCAGACATCAGAGAACTTTTTGACCCGGAAATGAATAAATATAATGTAATTATTCAAAAAAGCACTCGGGAAATCACTATTTTAAGGTGCTTTTTCAATCGATTTGCGCTTTCCCTATACTTTCTATTAAACACAAACGATCAGAAAATGGTACAGGAGCCGCGTTTGTGATTCAATAGAAAGCGGAGCGCTCAAGTATGAACACTCATAGTAAATCATTGCACAAGTGCTTTTAGGGAGATTTAAAAAATTGCCAGCACTTAAAAAAAATGAAAACGCTCAGCATGAACAAGCCCTTACAGTGGACCAATAAGATTGCATTGCTTTACAAGTGGACAGGGTGATAGCCCATAGCCTGTTTTATTTACTGAAACTCAACTATTGCTGATTACTTCAGGTTCCAGGTTTTTGTGTGTACAGGTGTCACCTGATATCAGCTGTCAAGCAGCGCATGTGTACAGTGATCAGGCGTAAACTGTTAAAGTGAACCCGAGGTGAGAGGGATATGGAGGCTGCCATATTTATTTCCTTTTAAACAATACTAGTTGTCTGGCAGTCCTGCTGATCTATTTGGCTGCAGTAGTGAACTGAATTACACCAGAAACAAGCATGCAGCTAATCTGGTCAGTTCTGACAATATTGTCAGAAACCCCCGACCTGCTGCATGCTTGTTCAGGGAGAGGCAGAGGACCAGCAGGACAGCCAGGCAACTGGTATTGCTTAAAAGTTAATAAATATGGCAGCCTCTAGGGCTGCACAGTTTTGCGGTTTTAAACCGAAACCGCGATTCACGTGCAGACGATTTCAGGATCGTCAGTAGCTTCGGTTTTGGGAGCCACTGATTGGCAGAAGCCGCGACTAGCAATGAATATTTATGATTGTTAATTATCCGGGCAGCAGGGGGAGGGCAAGTCCAGTCCAGAGCAGCACACATCGCCACCAATAGCTAGATAGAGATGGTATGACGGAGGCGGTAGGCAGAGCTGTACAGAGGGTACAGCTCCGCCTACCGCTGCCGTCATACCATCTCTATCTAGTGATTGGTGGCGGTGTGTGCCACTCTGGACTGGACTCGCCCCCCGCTGCCCGGCTCATTAACAATCATAAATATTCACTGCTAGTCCTAGCTTCTGCCAATCAGTGGCTCGAGTGGATCCGCCCCACGCTGCCCGGCTCAAGAACTCGTGACTCCGCAATACGCCGCACACACATTGTGTTAACTGCCTCCAGCCCAGCCCCAGCGTCCTCAAAGAAGGCTTGAGTGGATCAGTGTCTGGTTTTGGGAGCCACTGATTGGCAGAAGCCGCAACTAACAGTGAATATTTATGATCTGGCTATATACACTAAAGGTAGGGGGAAGAATCTGCCTATATACACTAAGGAGGGGGGGGGGGGGGATCTGGCTATATATACAGCTACCTATACTGGCGGCACCTACCTAAATAACCTATACTGGGGGCAACTATACTGGGGGCATTGTGAATTTAGTGCTTAGAGAGAGGGGAAAAAAAACGCAATTTCTATATTTTTACTTAAATTGTGCAGCCCTAGCAGCCTCCATATTATTCTCACCTCGGGTTCCCTTTACGGAGCCCATAGATCACTCAATTTTGCAGGCTGATTTAAGAAAACAGGATACCGGTGCTCGCTGTAATGCCGGACAATGGAAGAGGCCAGGAATCACGTAGGCTGAGAGATAAGCCTTTATAAACTGTACGCGGGCACTAACAGGGGGCATGCACTATGGGGCGGGAGGCAATAAGCCAATCTTGGATAGAGTTCATGCTGAAATCTATTGGAAAATCGCTGGGCAGTGTGTGGGCAGGCAACAGATGTGGTCATCCCTCTTTGATCAGATCAGAGAGGGACATATCTCATGGCCAATCTGCCCATAGATCAAGTTATGTATGGGCACCTTTACTTGATATACATGAAAGATTGTTTTGGGCCTGTTTATAGCTTTAGTTTCTGAGCCTGAGTCACAAGAATGTTGACTTCATATGCTTCTTTTAAGTCAGTATGCATCAGATAATGTAGCCAAAAGATTAACAGTGCTTCAAAGCCAGCCGCCATATTTTTAGAGGGTTATGCAGTGGCTGTCTGTATAATGCTTAAAGGGCAGGTTTACTTTAAGATCAGTCATTTACCTACAACCTCAATTCATGTTTCAATGTATTTTCCCTCCATATACAAAAAAACAAAAAAGAAAGTATCTATATAGGCAAAAATAATCAGTCCAGGCTTAAAAGTCCCCCAAAAATTAACAAATCTATTGAAGGAACATATCCCAGCATATACCGGTACAAAAAAACATTAAAATGTATTTGTTTCAGCTTGTCCATACTGGATTAGGCCTGGGACCCATTAGCAGACCTTTTCCAAGAGTTTGTGATTTGTAATGCTCTTAGTAATGCAATGCTATGGAGGATTTTTTTTAAATCACTTCCCTCAAGTGGAATCACAGCCATAGCATTGCATACATTAGGAAGAGCTTTTCACATCACAAGCGCTTAGAAAAGGTTAAGACAGTGATCTTGGTGTGTATTTTTACTTTATATCTGTAGATCTGCCTGATCCATACCATGTCTCCGTTTAGGTTTAATACATTTTACTGTAATAGTTTTCAACCTTGGACAGGTTCATTCAATACATTTGTTACATTTTTGGACTTATGAGCCTGCACTTATTATTTTTGCCTATATGGATACTTTTTTGTATCTGATGATGTAGATCCATGGCAATCATCTTGTTGAGGTTGTTTTTGCTCTTTTCTCTTGTATTTTATGGTATTTTCCCTCCATTCGAGGCATTATCAGGATAAGTTAAAAGCACTGCATACATCTTACCTGCCAATGCTTGGTGACAGCATTCCATACACCAATTTTTCCAGTGTGGCTTGTGGCTATTAACTGATTGCCCACAAAAAACAAACCCTCTGCTGGCACTCCAAGGGTGAAGACTCCTGTAACATATAGAAGAGGTGACAATGACACAGTGACAGTCCAAACACTGCACCTCTGTATTCACTGCATAATCAAAGCCTCAGCCATAGCCTACTTCTTTCCAAATCAATTTCTCTAAAACATTTTCCTCCACAGCTATCTCACCTATTTCACTTCCTGTGCCATCACCGGATATGGCCCACAGAATAATCTCACTGCAGGAGGAGACGGCTAGCATCTTATCATGGTCACCCAAGGATCCCCCGACAGTCTTGGCATTCAGAGCCACCCGTTCAATCACCCAATCGAGACAGGGGCTTGTGAAAATCAACTGCCAGCCAGATGTCTCCTTCATTCTGGGGAAAAGAATGAGAAAGTACATGACAGTGATACACAAGTCACATGAGCAGGTTTTCTATGTTGCTGTAAAAATTCTCTGGTTACTGAAGTTTTAAATCAAGCTTGGCCTATGTAACTTGTAACTGCATATCTGCCACAGCACACAAGAACTCTGGGTCGGTGCTTGACAACATGGTAAACCTTAATCTACAGTCTTTCCAATGGTGACTAGTCAAATAACATCCAAAGACTCTTTTAGATGGATCACAATGCAGTCTCCAATGCAGTGGACCCAGTCACAGATTTAAGTACACCCCTGACAAAGCTAATTTGCGAAACCGGTAGGGTGATGAGGTGACGCCACCGATGCTTGTTCTACCATTGATGCTGGTTATTGTCGAAGGGTCCCTGTCACAAAGGCACTCTATGTGAGTGATACTTTTCTTGTTTTTATATATGCCTATACTGATGCACCAAGCACTTTGTATCTGTATGTAAGCCAACAATAAATGTAAAGGTACTGCACATAGGGGTCAATTCATAAAAGGCTGCGCAGTAAAAAAAAAAAAAAAATCTGGTCGGGAAAATACAGCATTTGGTATTTTAGACCTTTGTGTGCTAATTCATAAACATTTTCACATTTGTGATAGAAATGCGGGGATTTACCAAACTAAACTGTCGGTAACACGAGAAGAGTAGCTGGCTGAGTCGTTACATTTGCTATTCTTCATGCAGAGACAGCATTACAATAAAAGAGACATCCCAACTTCAATTTAGAGGTGCAAATTTTGTTATACTGCCTCTGCTTGCCCTGAATCTGCTCTGAAACTATTAATCTTTCTAAACAAGCTATTTAAACGCCACAGCTTTTTAGAAGAACTTCAAGAAACTTTACACGTGGCAGGCTTTGTGATGTGAAATACACATCTTAAAAGCAGGAACCGGAGAGGTTAAACACACAGTCTAAGGTATTTAGGAGGAACCTTGTTTGTTCCGCTCTTGTTGCAGCTGCCTGGGGGGGGAGGGGGGTGTCATCTCTCTGCTTCTGCTTGTGAGTCTCCATTAACTTCACTCTTATCGCTCTCTCATCACCTCTTCAAAGCAGGCGGTATGTTCTGTGCCATTACCGCCTGCTCTAATCTTTATGAATTGACATTTACTGACATGTGTTGAGGTAATTACCGCACGAGTTGGTAATTTACCTCACTGCTCAGGAATTTCAGCTTTTCATGCGGTAACTGCTTTTATGAATTGACATTTTGCTAAGCGCTCGGTAAAGTCAGCGGTTTTCTGCATACCGAATGCGTTAATGCTTTATGAATCAACCCCATAGATCTGTGTGTAACCTTTGTGTTCTCTCCCTTTTCCCTCCATGCTGACTGGGACCACTACATTGGAGAGCTTGGGGAGAAGTGGAGTTGAGCCTACACCCCTGAGGAAATACATGCGCTTTCAGTCCCTGAAATTTGGTAAGCACATTTAGATCCCGGGTGGTGGCCACATCTGTGTGCTGAAGCACTAAAGGTGTATCGCTGATATAGTACCTGGAGTTGTAAGCATTGAGTTGTGGACTGTATAAAACCAAAAACCAACCACTGCCCCTGCCATACACTCGAGCAACAGCAAGCCATCTCTGTTGAACCATGACCCTCTTGTCTCAGTGTTCCCAGAAATAGGAGTTGGTATGAACCCTCTTCTGGCTTATATAGGTGCTTCAATAAGAACAATCACCTCCCATTTCTTATCTGGGCTATACAGGAAGCAAATAGTCAGTTGGAGGACAGCAGTTGCTCATCACAGCTGCATAAAAGGATCATGTTTCTTTTTCTGAGCCGCTATTTTCCCTAATATTTTACAGACTTTATAACAGATTAAAACTATTGAAATTGCCCTTCCTATTGAGAGGCCTCCACTGATGCCTCACATACCTGTAACAGACAATGAACTGTGCAAAGGCCACTGCAATCCAGTTATGATGTCCACATATGATTCTCACCATTCCCGGGTCACTTGTTATGCCTAAATGAAAGTAAAACATCCTGTAACATGGATTACATCATTTCAGGACTACCACACACTAAGTACCATAAAATTCAAATTACAGTATAATCTCGTTATGGTAAATGCTGGTATAGTAAAACTTCTGGTATAGTAAACTGTCTAGGCCCCAGTCAAGAACCATTATAAGTACCGTATAAGGTAGTAACTCCTGGTATACTAAAACCTGGATATAATAGATATTCTGTTATAGTAAACCTTTTTTATTGGCCACTGTGGTATTCTGTATCCAGCGAAATGTGGGCGGGCCCATGCCTCATATGTCAGTCGGATACCCGTGAGTCATGGCTAGTGAGAGGGCTGGCAGCCATGTTGGGTACTGGTCGGTGCATGGGCTAAAGACTGCAAGCTGCACCTACTGGTGAGCCCTATGCTTCCTGTGTAAGCTGCTGCCTGAATACTGAGTGAGTTGAATGTGGATAGAGGAGCACAGTATCAGTACTGTACCTGCAATAACTGGTGAGACCTATGCTTCCTGAGCAAACTGCTGTGCGATTATTGCACACAAATCCCAGAACATGGCACTGTGTATTTTGATCTAGCTTAGACACTTGTCTATGCTCGCTTGAAGCACTGAAAATAAAAAAATCACTCTCAATTATGACTGAATAAAGCTTAAAGGAATTATCAGGCAAACAAAAATGAGTTTCACTTACCTGGGGCTTCTACCAGCCCCATGCAGCCATCCTGTGCCCTCGTAGTCACTCACTGCTGCTCCAGTCCCCCGCCACCAGCTAGTTTCAATTTTTCCAACCTCTGGGTCGGCAGGCTGCATTGCTTACATTTTTTAGAAATCCCACTTGTGCAGGAACATTAATGCATACATTATTTAGCGTTAGTGATGCAAACTGTTGCAACGCTAATGCTAAAATTAGTTAGCGTTACACCGCTAACGCTAAATAATGTATGCATTAATGTTCCTGCAAAAGTGGGATTTCTAAAAAATGTAAGCAATGCAGCCTGCCGACCCAGAGGTTGGCAAAATTGAAACTAGCTGGTGGCGGGGGACTGGAGCAGCAGTGAGTGACTACAAGGGCACAGGATGGCTGCACGGGGCTGGTAGAAGCCCCAGGTAAGTGAAACTTTTTTTTTTTTTTTTGCCTGACAAGTCCTTTAACAATATACTTTAGGTGCTTGAATATAACAATTTCTGATATATTAAACCACTTGGCCCAGTTCCTTGACATTCACTATACAGGGATTCTACCGTAACAGCACATCAGTGATGGATACCCACTCCTCTGTCTTCCCTCTATTCTATATACAAAGCGCAAAGGTGTATCAAACACTACACTGATTCAACACTATTGGCCTTCCCTAATGCCTAGTACACACAATGAGATTTTCTGGCAGATTTCATGCCAGATCAATTATTTTCAACATGTCTGATCTGATTTCCAATCGATTTTCCATAGAAATTAGTGGAAAATCGATCGGAAATCACATTGAACATGTTGGAAATAATCGATCTGGCTGGAAATCTTCCAGAAAATCTCATCGTGTGTACCTAGCATAACAGCTGTTCACTACAGACTGTACATTGGTCTGATTACACACAAAAGGTGTTATTTTTCCTAATTGTGTTAAAGCCACTTTTGGGGTCTATTTTGAGGTAAAATGCACTTGCACATACAGTACATATACATTCTATGCAAATTATTTAATAGGTGCAAGTTACACAAACTTTACGCAGTTTGCATAACTTACACCATACATTTAAAGCACACGTGTGAATAGTATAAGGTTTACAAAATTGCATAATCTGTTATGTAGTTTTCAGTCACGTCTGGTAAAATGTACATGTGCTATGTGTTCACGTAAATGTTATCACACTTAATCAATAACACCCCTTTATACCTAAGTGAACATTGTTACAAATTATCCATCTCTATTATAGAACATTTGTCTACAATATCGTGGCATAAAATACCATAGGTTATAACTGTGCTAAATGTTTTTAGTTCAGTGTTTATCTGCACAATAAAGTTCTGGTTTGAATAACTTGATCACTTGCATCTAAAGTGTAGTAGGACTGGCAGTAATATTTCATCAAGTGGGTAGTGGGGTGATGACCACCTAGTTTTTTTACTGAATAGAGCCAAAGCTAGCAGTTCAACTGAGTTCTGATGAGATTTTGCTTGCAATCTATGGTAAATTAGACTGAGCGGTGCATTAAATCACTAAAGGCTGCTTCTACACTCGGTGCAATTTTGAATGAAAAAATTGCGTGTGTGCAGCGGGATGCGGTGGTTTTCAGTGCCGTGACACAACGTACTGCCCCAAGTGTAGAAAGAGGCTTAGAGGTCACAATGAGTAAACAACCACATTATTAGGCCGCTACAGGTCCGATCTTATTTCCGTTCTGATCGATTTTCTGATCACTTCTATACAAAATCGATCAGAAAAATAAATCTGAAATCGGATCGGACCTGTCAATCGATTAAACCGATCTGATGGAAAAATTGCATTGAGTGTACGAGGCATAAGATGGCTGGAGCAGAGATTTTGTTAGGAAGAGGCTCCATGGCTTATAGAGTTGCCCTCTGCCATCAGAAGCTCCGCCTCCTTGTCTAACTCCTCTCTGTGGTAGATAGGCAATTACATGACTGATGTGGACTGGAAAGAGCACTAGGCCCTAGCAGCCAGACCTCTGCACCCAGTCGTCCTAGGTAGGAGGTGAAATTTAGGGGTTTTTTGGTGAAAAATTGTATTTTTTTTAAATTCACACATTTAAATGTACACTTCGCTCAAAGTAAAATGCACCATAAATTACTTTTCCCTATATCGTTGTCACTTACAGTAGGTAGTGAAAATCTGACAGGTCTGTCAGGTTTTGGACAAGTCCATTTCCTCATGAGGGACTCTCGGCTATTTCTTTCTTTACAAAAGCACTAACTGAACTGCAGTTAATCAGTCCAACTGCCCAAAAAAACGTGCAGATGAGTAGGGAAGCCAGCTGACATCTTTGTATAGATCCTTTTCCAGGGAGTGCTTTTGGAAAAAATAAAGGTAAACCTGAGACTTTCCGATGAGGAGATGGACTCGTCCAAAATCTGTCAGGCCTGTCAGCTTTTGATACCTACTGTAAGTGACAACATAGGGGAAAAAACAGTAATTTTTAGTGCATTTTACTCTGGGAGAAATGGACATTTTATGTGCACGTATTTTAAATTTTACAATTTTTCACGATAGTGGTCCTTTAAAGAGGAGCTGTCAGCCATACTATCTCAGAAAAAAAAAACCACATGTATAAGTAGATAAATACTTGCTCTACTTACATAACATATGTATTACACTGTCCACGTTTTGATTTTAGTGATTTTTCAATAGTAAAAAAGAGAAAATCCTTCTTAGAATTTTCTATTTTAACTATGTCTATCTTGGAGCCAATCCTGATAATCTTTCCTCCCTTAAAGGGGTTATCAGGCCTAAAATAAGAAAATAAGCGCTACTTACCCGGGGCTTCCTCCAGCCCCAAGCTCCCAACATGTCCCTCGCCGCAGCTCCGTCCCGGTCCCTGGCGATGAAGTCAGGTCCAGGTCGACCTGTGCTGCGCCTGCGCAAGCGGCGATGTCAATCACTGCCACGTGGACCGGAGTGGACTGCGCAGGCGCAGTAGTTCTGCGCCTGTGCAGTCCTGTCCAAGTGGCGGTGATTGACAGCAGTGATTGACAGCGCCGCTCGCGCAGGCGCAGTACAGGCCAACCTGACGTCATCGCCGGGGACCAAGACAGAGCTGCGGTGAATGGCTGCATGCAGAGTTGCGGCGAGGGACATACTGGGAGCTTGGGGCTGGAGGAAGCCCCGGGTAAGTAGCGCTTATTTTCTTATTTTAGGCCTGATCACTAAGGTGGCCATACATTAGAAGATTATGGGCAGATTCGACCAAGAGACAAATTTATCTCTAATCGAATCTCGTTGCTCGTTCGCATGATCTGTAATATACTGTAAAGCTGTGTACACATTTCAGATTTCTGCAGCAATTGCCGTGTTTGTACATAGCGTTAGTACAGCAGATCTAGTATTGTAAATAGACATGACACACACCTGGTCCAAGCCCATAACTCCTCTCTTCAAGCAAGCGGCCCAGGATGCCAGCACTGCCCAGGTTTGGGGGCATCGTGTTACTCCTCCGAACAGGAGCTCGTTCATTTCCTCCACTTCTGGGGCCGACCTGCAGCCCAGAAACGCTGTGACGATTCCTCCTCTTAGCTGGGAACACTACAAGAGAAACATAGGCCTCATCACTGAAAACAAAGAGGAACATCACTGGGGCCTACTTAATACTTATACGGAGCCCCCCCATTTGGACAGTCTAAATTGTTAGTGTATTATTGAGAGAGAAAAGGGAATAATGAAAACGGCAACCATTTATTCTCTCCTAAGACAGAAGGTAATAATGAAAGTGATGTCATAGGCCGGTCCTTCCTAGGACCAGAATGTAAGAATGACAGCGATGAGAGGTTTGTTCCCGTTTCTCTTTGGACAAAGGCCTCATCGACAAAGACTCATTGCCATGAACCAGCACTCATTGCCACAAACAAGCACTAGTACATGTAAGAGTGAACAGAGGCGCCAGCAGGATAAAAGGTTTTCAAATGCTTAAAATCCTCTCACCCCCTCTCCCAATATACCTTTAACCACAGCATTGTTTACCCATTATTTACGTTAACGTAACTATACACCAAAAATCATCAGCACACATACAGTGGAGGAAAAAATTATTTGACCCCTCACTGATTTTGTAAGTTTGTCCAATGACAAAGAAATGATAAGTCTCAGAACAGTATCATTTCAATGGTAGGTTTATTTTAACAGTGGCAGATAGCACATCAAAAGGAAAATCGAAAAAATAACCTTAAATAAAAGATAGCAACTGATTTGCATTTCATTGAGTGAAATAAGTTTTTGAACCCTCTAACAATATAAGACTTAATACTTAGTGGAAAAAAACCCTTGTTTGCAAGCACAGAGGTCAAACGTTTCTTGTAATTGATGACCAAGTTTGCACACATTTTAGGAGGAATGTTGGTCCACTCCTCTTTGCAGATCATCTCTAAATCCCTAAGGTTTCGAGGCTGTCTCTGTGCAACTCTGAGCTTGAGCTCCCTCCATAGGTTTTCTATTGGATTAAGGTCCGGAGACTGACTAGGCCACTCCATGACCTTAATGTACTTCTTCTTGAGCCACTCCTTTGTTGCCTTTGCTGTATGTTTTGGGTCATTGTCGTGCTGGAACACCCATCCACGACCCATTTTCAGTTTCCTGGCAGAGGGAAGGAGGTTGTCGTTTAGGATTTCACGATACATGGCTCCGTCCATTTTCCCATTAATGCGATTAAGTTGTCCTGAGCCCTTAGCAGAAAAACACCCCCAAAGCAAAATGTTTCCACCCCCATGCTTGACGGTGTTTTGGGGGTCATAGGCAGCATTTTTCTTCTTCCAAACACAGCGAGTTGAGTTAATGCCAAAGAGCTCTATTTTGGTCTCATCAGACCACAGCACCTTCTCCCAGTCACTCACAGAATCATTCAGGTGTTCATTGGCAAACTTCAGACGGGCCTGCACATGTGCCTTCTTGAGCAGGGGGACCTTGCGATCCCTGCAGGATTTTAATCCATTGCGGTGTAATGTGTTTCCAATGGTTTTCTTGGTGACTGTGGTCCCTGCTAATTTGAGGTCATTCACTGACTCCTCCCGTGTAGTTCTAGGATGCTTTTTCACCTTTCTCAGAACCATTGACACCCCACGAGGTGAGATCTTGCGTGGAGCCCCAGAGCGAGGTCGATTGATGGTCATTTTGTGCTCCTTCCATTTTCGAACAATCACACCAACAGTTGTCACCTTCTCTCCCAGCTTCTTGCTAATGGTCTTGTAGCCCATTCCAGCCTTGTGCAGGTCTACAATTTTGTCTCTGACATCCTTGGACAGCTCTTTGGTCTTTCCCATGTTGGAGAGTTTGGAGTCTGCTTGATTGATTGATTCTGTGGACAGGTGTCTTTTATACAGGTGACTAGTTAAGACAGGTGTCCTTAATGAGGGTGACTAATTGAGTAGAAGTGTCTAACCACTCTGTGGGAGCCAGAACTCTTAATGGTTGGTAGGGGTTCAAAAACTTATTTCACTCAATGAAATGCAAATCAGTTGCTATCTTTTATTTAAGGTTATTTTTTCGATTTTCCTTTTGATGTGCTATCTGCCACTGTTAAAATAAACCTACCATTGAAATGATACTGTTCTGAGACTTTTCATTTCTTTGTCATTGGACAAACTTACAAAATCAGTGAGGGGTCAAATAATTATTTCCTCCACTGTATACATTGGTCTAAGGACACGCTATCTGTCTGTCTTTACAGTGTACTCCTATCTGTTTATTGCCTGAGGAAGCAGGAACATACCCGTGAAACACGTTGCACTGTTCGTTTTGGAGTATATTAATAAACCGGTTGTCATAAAACTGACGGTATCTTGTCTGCTTCGGGGAGGCGAGTCCACCACCACCTCCTGAGGGATTTTAAGCCTTTTAGAACCTTTTATCCTGCTGGCGCCTCTGTTCGCCCTTACATTATCAATATCCACCCTTGGTTCTGTGACTTTTAATCCTGAGTGAGGACAGGTCTAATCTCCTCACCTGCCTATACAGTTGTTGCCTAGGCGGTAACCCACGTTTGTGAGTATATACATTATATACTTTTCATTTCCAACCCCTTGTTTTGCATACTACACTATATTGGCCTCTCTGTATTTCTTTTGTCTTTAAAGCACTAGTAACAGTGCTGGGAGGGAATGTTTGTTGTGCTTTAGATGTAACATCTGAGCTATACAATCTATATGTAGTGAAGCTAGACCACCTTACCTGGAGGTGGGAGATAGCCATTAAATAACACACTCCCACAGGAGGAACGCTCCAACTCCTCACACAGCTGTAAGCGTCTCACTGAAATAACAAGAGGGACAGTTGGCTACCACACTAATAAACAGGAGACAAACAAGAGAGAAAATAAATAAAGTGTTACCTAGAGGAGTAATGCCATAAAACTCTGCTTCGTGGAGCAGAAGGGAGCTGTTCACACCTCTAGAAAACAATACAAACACAATATGACGGTGACAGAAGGAAAACACAAACATGCTTCTTCAGTTACATAATGAAAATTGTGTGCATAATTCATAGCATTCATTAGATGCCCACTCTGTGCTGCTGAGTACAGACTCCTCATTGGTTGTATCAGAATTCAAAGGTCTTCTGGTTGAGAAGAGACACTATGAAAGTAATGGAAACAGTGGTCAGGAGTTAAGTACAAGGAAAAACACTGCCAGATAGTAAGTCAAGCTAAGAATAAAACACCAGATGAATCGTAGAATTAGCCATCACTTTAACATGCATGAGTAACTTTTGCCAAAAATCTTCATGAGCTCACCAGTACTCAGTGTCCAAAGTGCTTTGCATGCCATGAGTCAACCCACCCTTGACCTGTATCCAGCAAGTGAAGGCAACGGACGTGGAACAGGAGAAACCAGACCAATACTGGGTACAAAAACCCAATGTCCAGCCATAGAATCAAGGTGGCCATACATCTATCGATTTATTGACCATCTATTCGGTCACGCAAAAAGCATGCCCAATTCACAGTTCAACGGATTTAGGGGTGAATTCGGTCAAAGGTATCGATCGAGCAAGCTGGAAATTTCAGGCCGACGTGGTGGTAACAGCGTGTGATATCGTGAGACTGACAAATGTGGCGAACCCCCAGTCGCTGTCCCTTCAAATGATTAATGTTCCCCCTGAGGCCTGTACATTCAATGTCATACAAGGGTCACATGCTATACTCGTCAGCCATGTGGGACACAGACGGGGACACGGGAGCAGTTGGACACTCGTAGCAACTGGACAGGTGAGAGATTTTAATGCAGATTTTAAGGCAGCACAAGAACATTTGGGGGGACATCAGCTGAGGTGGTGGATGAGGTGTCACGAGGCTGATTCCCGAGAGATCTCCTGCTGAAAACTGACCAGAAATCGGCCTGCGGTGTATGGGCAGCCAACAGATCTCCTCTGATAACATTAAAATCAGAGAAATATATGTCTCTTGGGTGTGACCTGCAAATCATCGCTAGATGTATGGGCCCCTTAACAGAACCAAAGTAAACTTAAAGTGAACCAGAGACGAAGCACCCTCATGTATTTTACCATATAGATCAGTAGGAACATTAGAGAAAATACCTACCCTGCTCTCTGTTTCATCCTTCACTGCTCAGCCTGCTTCTAATCTGCCCTGATAAAATCCCCGACTGAGCATTCAGTCTGGCTTTGCTCAGGAATCATTATAGCTGAGTCATTATAGCAGAGCCAGTAGGGGGCAGGCTTGGGCTTAAAAATACATCAGAGAAGACAGACTCAGCTATAATGATTCCTGAGCAAAGCCAGACTGAGTGCTCAGTCGGGGATTTTATCAGGGCTGATTAGAAGCAAGCTAAACAGAGAAGAATGAAACAGAAAGCAGTGTTTTCTCTAATGTTCCCACTGATATATATGGTAAAATACATGAGGGTGCTTCGTCTCTCGCTTAATAAAAGCAGTGATGAACAGAGCGTAAATACAGAGAAAAGTAGACACTGATCAGATGAGATACTAAAGTGTACCCGATACGACATGTGACATGAGATAAACGTGTATGTACAATGCAAAATATTAATAATCAGGCTGTTTTGCTTGCTTTAATTTGCTGCCTGAAAGTGTTTATTTTTAGACATGGAAGTGACAGCTTCTGTCTTGTTGGTACCTTGTCAGGAATATGGTAAACCTCCCTGGACAATCAAAGTACAGCCATAAATGTTTTCTTGGCAGAATACAACTTCTGCGAGCAGAGGAAGATAGGAAAAGGTCAATAGTTCATTTATTTTCACTCAGGGACACTTAAAGAGAACCCGAGGTGGGTTCTAAGAATCCTATCAGCACACAGAGGCTGGGTCTGCATATACTGCCCAGCCTCTGTTGCTATACTGTCTTCCCCCAGGCCCCCCCTGTGCTCTGCTGTCCCCATAAATCAAACCGCCGTGCTAGCGACATCGCAAGCCGGCTGTTTACATACAGTGTTTACATACAGTGTCTACACTGTCACTCTCGACGCTCCCCCCACCTCCTCTATGCCGCCTCTCCCGCCTGCGTCCCTTCCCTCCCCGCTGATTGGAGGGAAGGGACACAGGAGGGGAGCGGAGAAATAGAGGAGGCGTGGGAGCGGCAAGAGTGACAGTGTAGATGAAAACGGCTGGCTATAGCTGGGGATAGAGCGCAGGGGGGGGGGGTCTGGGGGGGAAACAGTATAGCAACAGAGGCTGGGCATTATATGCAGACCCAGCCTCTGTGTGCTAATAGGATTCTTAGAACCCACATCGGGTTCTCTTTAATAGACTGCCCCTGAGCAGAAAGAACAAAACATTCAATCTACTTTGTAAATGCTAGAGATACTATCAATTAATGTATTTTTTAACCTGGGATTGAGAGAGTTCCAGAAGTGCTGGTAAATAATGATGCATACATTTCATTTGCTTATCTCTTTTGTTTACTGTAACAAATTCCTTTCACTCTGAACTGACAGCAGTCTGCTCATTTCTGATGGGAGTGTTAATGAGGTGGGGGGGGGATTTCCCTCACTGTTATCTCTGTGTGTAACTGTGTGTGAGAGAAAGATCTCAGAAGAAGCTGCATGTTTCTGAGCTGTCTGCAAGAGAGCAGAGGAAATGTAATGCTGGGTACACACTATGAGATTTTATGGTCGAATATTTACAACATGTCCGATTTGCTTTCCGATCGATCTCCGAGCATTTTCCGTTAACTTTAATAGGAAATCGATCGGAAAATGCTCGGAAATCGATCGGAAAGCAAATCGGACATGTTGCAAATAATCGATCTGACAGTAAATTGGCCAGAAAATCTCATAGTGTGTACCCAGTATAACTTGTTTTAAACTTGTAATTGTGACAGCACAGCTTTTTATATATTTTTTGGGCTTTCAGGGAAAAATACTCTGCAGTCTGATATGCAATAAACAACACTGGCTGTGCATTGAAACAGACACCCCTTTGCGAATGATTTGTCCCAATAGAGACAAATCCTATACACAATGAAAGCTTTTGCCTCTTATATTTAACATGAAAAGTAGGAAAATGTTTACACAGCTACTCAGACATTATTTGTACATTTGGGGGTGGGAGACACAGAGAGCCTGATATAGTGCAGTATGTACTGGTAGGTTAGAATGAAGGTGTGAAGTGTTGGAGTAATACTCACAAGTGTGGGTTACCTGCCAGGTAACCACTATATAGGCAGGTGGGGAGATTAGACCTGTCCCCACTCAGGATTAAGAAGTCGCTCTCTGTAGATGAGAAGAAAGGGGCCAAATCCCCTCCACCAGGGGTGGACACAAATTGTAGCAAGGTTACAGAGGCGCCAGTAGTGTAAAAAATATATATTAAAAGGTTTAAAACTAGGGAGGCAGTAGGTGGACTTACCTCCCCAATGTGGACACAAGACAATGTCGAGTTTTCAACACACTAAAAAAAGTTTTATTACATACTCGACAGGAGTATAACACTTGTGCAAATGATCAGTCAGCTAAGCTGACTGATCATTTGCACAAGTGTTATACTCCTGTCGATAGCCTGATGAAGTGGGTTGAGCTCACAAAATGCGTTGCAACTAACTGGAGTATGTAATAAAAACTTTTTTAGCATGTTGAAAACTCGACATTGTCTTGTGTCCACATTGGGGAGGTAAGTCCACCTACTGCCTCCCTAGTTTTAAACCTTTTAATATATATTTTTTACACTACTGGCGCCTTTGTAAGCTTGCTACTATTATTTGTACGTTGTGATTTTATAACACTTGGGTATTGATAGTATAAAATAAGACCATGAAATATCTAAAAAAAAAAAAAAAAATAGTGTGTGTGTGTGTGTGTGTGTGTGTGTGTGTGTGTGTGTGTGTGTGTGTGTGTGTGTGTGTGGGGGGGGGGGGGGGGGCTCATTTTTTAGTGGTAGGAGGATTAATCCAATGGTTTACTCATCAGTTTATTTTCACCTCGGGTGCACTTTAAAAGAGTCAAGAGAAGGCATGGATCTGCAGGCAGAAAGTCTGATGCAGATTCTCTCCAGCCATCCTATACGTAGCTGTTATACTTTCCTTAACAGTCAGCTTATTTAAGAAATTCAAGCAGTCATGTGATCACTTTACTTCTGGTTCCTCATACCTGTACATTCTAGCATGTTGGTGCCATGCTTCCTCCAGTCAGATATGTGGGTCACCACGCTATCCGTATCAACCATACTGTATGTACCACTGCCCTGATGGAGGGGACAGAAGCTGCATGGGTTATCCGTAGATTTCTTGAAGAAGCAGACTGCTGGGATAAGTGTGACCACTGTTTACTGGTATTTATTGGGTGGTTGGTGAGAGGGGGGCTGGGTTTTAGCACTAGAGAACTAGCACACAAAGATAGATCACAGAACTGAATTTAGGCAGATTCATAACAAGTTGCTGTGAATGAGTGCATACCATTCAACTTTGCACTATGTCACTAATTTCAGACACAGGATACACATTTTACACGGATTACATATTCATCCTGGTTTACTGAATAGGAACTGACCTTGTATCAAGCTCCTTGGTGCGTAGAAAATTCAATATTGGAGCAAATACTGTGGGGTCTCTGTCAATGAAGATCTGACATAACAAAAATGACAGGAAGCAATTAAAGTCTACAAAAAACATTTACATCTATTCAGTCATTAGGCCAGTTATACCATGTTCACAGCGGCCATTGCTTTCCCTGTGACAGCAGGGATGCAACAGATTGCGTCAGGTACAGTAAAGCATACAGTCAATGAAAAGTAGGTTTCCCTTTTACTGTTAACATGCACATTTATCAGTAACGCCCTATATGTAGTGTGTTACCATACTGCAAACCGTTAGAACTTTTGCTCCCGCCGCACTGTGAACGTCGTACTGGTGGCTATATAGTGTGCTGGTTAAAGTCTCTGCCTCTGACACAGGAGACCAGGGTTTGAATCTCGGCTCTTTCTGTGCAATAAGCCAGCACCTATTCAGCAAGGAGCCCTTGGGCAAAACTCCCTAACTCTGCTACAGCCTACTGAGCGCAGCCTAGTGACTGCAGCTCTGACGCTTTGCGTCCCCCAGGAGAAAAGCGTTATATAAAAAGGAGGCCTTAGAACAGGGGTCCCCAAACTTTTTGGGTCGAGGGCCGGGTCAACCTACTTCAAACTGCTGGGGGGCCGGAGTATACATAAAATTATGTAGAAGTCTTTGTGGGCCAGACAGTGAAGCACACCCAGGTGACAACCTGCAATCTAATTGGACAGCAGTGTCACCTGCTGTGGAATTTCATCGGAAACCAGCAAATTACTGCTTTCTGGCTTCCATGTGGATGGGTGGTGCTAGCACTGCTATTCTATATGCGGACAACCAATATTTAAAGAGGTAGTTGACCGCATCTATAATTAATACATTTTGTGTGTGTGGGGCCTGAAAAAAAAAGCCTCAGGGGGCCACATTCGGCCCGCGAGCCTTAGTTTGAGGACTACTGCCTTAGAAGAACATAACCCCCAACACACACAAGCAATAGAACACAGCAGTACATGCATCCAGCTACATTTGAAATTGGTCAGCAGGTGCTCGTCAGCCAATCAGGATGCACTGTCATACACCCTTTACCTGCCATACCACATCTAGCAGCCATTAGCATTCAGGTGGGAGGCTTCAGTTGGACGCCATCGCAAGATTGCGTCGCTAGCAGGACCGCCCCGTGCAGGCATCCCTCCCACAGGGTCCCACCCTAACCGCTCACCTGTCCGCCATGTCCTAGAGCTGAAAGAAAACGTTTAAAAACACACGATTGGTTCACACGATGGCCAGGGGCAAGAACATAACCCCATCAGTATCTCAACTTCCAAGAGCAACTCTAGAATTAATGCATATTGGCAGATATTGAAAATCAGTAACATTACAATGTAGTTTACAATAGCAAAGAAATGGAATTATCGGTGTTTCTAGAAAGGCCAAAGCCTGGTGTGGATACTCACAGCTCCAGTTTCATCCTTCAGGGAGGAGATGCGGCCACTCAGCAGGCTGGGAGAGAAAACATAACGAAATAAAGATACGTTTACTTCCTTGTTGGCACTTTGTAATTTTTCTTTCATAAAAATTATGTTTTCAGAGAGAGAATACTGGCAAAAGAAATCAGATGAAGAGATCTTTGCACCGATGCTCATAAGTCCTTTTTTTCTTTAATTTCCCTTTGTTCAAATAAAAAGAAAAGAAAAGAAATGGCTGCGATCCCGGTTTCAGGACGCTCTCAGCAACCAGAGAGTTCACATCTGAAAGTGCAAAACCTGCGCAAGTGATTTTATCCACAATTAGCACGGTAAAAATCACTGGACACTTCCGTGATTCAGAGCGGTTGTGATCAGCGCTTTGTTAAGCACTGAACCGCGACCGCTCCAGAATCGCAGCACAAATGCTGCAGGTAACGCAGGTAAATCCTGACGATTAAGAAGGTCGCCCAATCTCTCGCATTCCAGTGTGTGTGTGTGTGTGCGCGTATATATTTTATTACATAGTGAATTATTTGCACTCCAGTCTGGAAATCTCACAGTTTCCCAGCATGTTACAGGCAGCTTCCTCCCCCCTCAGCCTCACAAACTGCATCACAGACAAGCTGAAACTGAGAGCAAAGACGCTGTCTGTGAGGAATAAACAAAGTACACAGGAGTGAGCCTAGAGGGGGCATGGAGGGGTCGTGCATAACTTGTATTCATTACAACAGAGGCAGCCCATTTCTCCCTGGGTCGACAAAGCTTGCCAAAGAAAAGAAGATTAGCTATATTACAGAGACAGCGCAACTAGAAAAGGTTGCAGTAATCCAGACCACATTAGAACAGGTATAGGAACTTATAGGATAGAAGAAATAAGGCTGAAAATGTTGTTACAGAGTCTCTTTAAATACAAAAGAAATTCCCCAACAATACAACAGAGTCTGATATGTCTATAGAAGGATAGCTATGTCTGAGTTATTACCATACATTATACTGAGTGCTTACCTGGAAAAGAAGGTGTCGGATGCCCATGTAAGGGTCTGTCTTGAAGTGCTGAACCTGATGACAATAATTGGTTTGTTAACTTGCGGAAGAATCTCATTGTATTATATCAAATCACATACACAGTTCAATTACAGCTTATTTGCTACAAGAGGTGGTCAATGAAATGCACATTTGGTGCACACTGAAAAAAGAGCTTAGAACTGGATCAATCAAATCTTCCTGTTGAATATCGTCTGTGGAGGGATAATTCCCATGGGTTTGTTTCAAACTAATGGGGAGTCCTGGCAGTATGCTGTTGCCAGGGTTCCCATTGGTACAGAATCAGAAACTTTATTTCGCCAAGCATGACTGGGTCGTGCCCAGAATTGATTTGGCAAGTACAGGGCTAGTGTGAATAGGTAATACAATACAATAATACAATACAATACAATCCGTACAGTACATACAGAAACAAAAAAGATACAGCAATTTGGGCATATTTATTAACACAGTTGACTATAAAATTTTGTACAGCGCGCTGCCGCTTATCTGGGAGGATGAGGAGAGATTCATAGAGTTCAGAGAGTTTACAGCTGAGGGGAAGAAGCTGTTCCTATGTCTTGTGGTCGGGAAGCCGACTGAAGAAGCGGAAGCCCGGGTGAGAAGGATCATTGGCGATCCTCAGAGCTCTGGAGCGCAGTCTTGAGTTGAAGATTTGATCTAGTGAGGGAAGTGGTTTTCCAATGATTCTTTCCACTGATCTGATGACCCTCTGTAGTTTATGTCTATTGCTGGCAGAGGAACCAGCATACCAGACCAGGATGGAAGAGCAGAGGACGGATTCAATTGTGGCTGTGTAGAAGCTCGTCAGAAGCTCCCGGGCCATACCGAACTTCTTCAGTTGGAGTAAGAAAAAAAAAAAAGCCTCTGCTGGGCTTTTCTCTAGGTGGAGGTCGTGTTGGCTTTCCAAGTCAGGTCCTTGGAGATTGTCGTGCCTAGGTTGGCGTGCGCAGGGAACGCTTTCAACTTCCGTGCCGTCAATGCTGATTGGAGGTGGGGTGCTAGCGTGCCTTCTAAAGTCAACAACCATCTCAACCTTTTTGCGGAGTTAAGGATTAGGCCGTTCTCCTTACACCAGTGGCAGATTCTATCAACCTGGTGGCGGTACTCCTGCTCATCGTTCCCGGAGATGAGGCCAACTATGGTGGTGTCATCAGCGAACTTGATAACTTTGACAGAGTTCGCAATGGACCTGCAGCTTTGCATGTCCCCAGCATCGGCAGCAGCAATACAGAAAGAGGCAGAGGGTGACAAACAGTGAACAAACATATATATCAATCAGCCTAGTGAGACGCTGTCCATTCCCATTCATATAGGTTCTGCAGCGTATGCCTTGCCCGGAAAAGTCATATATGGTGTGAGTTTTCATTTCAGCACTGCAGTGGTACCGCTTGCACTGTAGCCAATGATATTGCAACAGTCTATTTAACCCCCATGGTGTTATGATCCATTCCGATTTTAGGGTCTAAACGCAGTGCAATTTTCTTGCAGGCTTTTAGATCCTAAAACCTGGAAAAATCGTGCTGCTAGGAAGTTCCGGAGCAGCTCAGCACTCACTCAACTCCCTGGGATCCAGCGCTGTAGTTTTCCCTCCATCCTCCAGGTGGCGCTGTAACACTATAGTGAGATTGCCGGCTGACACTAGAGACATGACGACAGATGGCGATCTCACCAGAGGGAAGCAGAGCCTTGGAGGAGAGGAAAAAAAATGGTGGCCGACGTCGGGATCCCCCAGGAGGTGAGTTAAAAAGCCAGCTGCGTGCATTGCTCTGCATAGACCTCCCGGCAGCTACCACGAGTTCCTGTGGCAGAATGTGGCAATAGAGTGATTTGAGTAGCATCCCCTCCCCCCCTTCATTAGTGTCGTGCTCCCTGCAGGACAGATACGTCAGCACAGGTTGGAAAAAAAAACATGGCAGGAACGGTAACCCCGAGCTGAACTCGTGATTACCGCGAAGGAGGTTAAATTGTTAAGTAGCAGTGCGGCACGCATGCATTGACTGCTCAAAATTCAGTGACGTATCTGTCCTGCAAGAAGCACAACACGAATGAAGGGGGGGAGGGGTGCTACTCAAATCACCTTATTGACACACTCTGCCACAGGATAATGTGCACAGGAAAGCGGTGTGATGCGATTGCCCTGCCCTGGGCTCCCCTGCAGGATGATCACACCGCACCATGTGTAAAACCAGCTTCAAAAATGCCATTTAGATTGTTGCGGTAGCGGTGCAGAGTGCTTGCGGCGATCATTCCAAATTCAGTTTTGTACTTCCTGTCTAGCAGGGAGCACATCACTAAGCAGGGGTGGAGCTACGCAATCACCCTGTCGGCGTACTCTGCTGCAGGGCGATTTAAACATGAAATGGTGAGGTGTGATTGTTCCGCAGTTGGCTCCCCTGCAACAGGACAATTGCACCATGGGCTTGATTCACTAAACCGTGATAACGCATAGCACGACCGCACTAGCATTTTTTAGCACGTTTTTGTGCGTAATCGCGAATTATTCACAAGTGAGCGCGAAAATCACATCGTTCCATGTGCAAAACCAGACCTTAAAGTGTCCCCAAGCTGAAGCTCGGATACAAAATCAGATACTTACCTAAAGAGAGGAAAGCCTCAGGATCCTATTGAGGCTTCCCTCTCTATTCTTTTTTTTTCAAAATCTTTATTATTGTTGACAGATATATAAATACATGAACAGTGCATCAGGAAAGAGTTGTTACATCAAATCATATAAACAAGTATACGGTAAGACATGTTCTTGCATCAATTGTTATACATACGGGGTGTCAACGAAGTTTTTTGTTTTTTGAAACAATGAAAAGTAACCATAAACAAATTCCGAACTATGGGTCTCAGAGTTTGCAATAGACTATATTGTCAACATTAGTAAGATGGTACATTTGTTGGTCGACATATAGCCATCTGGGCCAATTAGTACTCTATTCATTTTCTAGTGCTTGTTTGAACTCATCTGAATATCTGTATACTGACCAAATCCTCCATATATCAGAGAATTTTTCTGATCTGCCTTGCATAGCAAAGACTGTGCTTTCTAAGTCATATGTGAGATCCATTTCTTTTACTACCTCTGCTAATGTAGGTATTTTCTTAGTACCCCAGGCTCTAACCAATATCACCTTTGCAGTGTTTAAGATATGTCTGACCACCGAGCCCCCGAAAGACTTCATGCTCCAGTCATTGCAGTATAGTAAGTAGAATTGGGGGGAGAAAGGAGTTTCCCTATTGGTCATTTCTTTAAGGATCTTTTCTATTTTGTGCCAGAAGGGCGTTATTAGTGGGCACGTCCAGAATATGTGTGTCATGGAGCCTTGATCTTGCTCACATCTCCAGCAGTGTGGGTTTCTATCTGGATATATTTTTGCTAATTTAAGTGGTGTATAATACCATCTTGTTAGTACTTTGTAGTTGATTTCTTGAATACGGGAAGCTATAGATGTTTTGTGTGCGTATATACACATGGATGTTTTTTGTTTTCTGCTAAAAGAAACACCTAGTTCGTTTTCCCAAATTGTAAAATATGGGACATTATCCATGTCTTGGTCTAATAATAAGGCATAAATTATAGATAGAGTCTTACGTAGAGGCTCGGTAGTCTGACATAGTTTCTCAAATTCAGTGCTTTCTCTGACAAGTGAAGGCTGTATGCCCATAGATTGTAGAAAGTGTCTGATCTGGGTGAGTCCCCACCAGTCTAGACCAGTGTTGTTATGCCTGCGTTTTAATTCCTCCAATGGTATCCACTCTCTGTTATTACAGAGGTCTTTTGTTGTAGTTGGTCCGTTCAGCTTCCATTGTCTTAAATAACCATTTGTACATCCCGGGGCAAATTCTGGGTTATCCCACAGAGGTGTCAAAGGGGTAGGCCATGGGGACATATCAGGCATGTGGCGTATTTTAGACATCACCCTTAACGTGTTATGTACCAAATCAGAGATTGTCCATTCTCTCTTACTCTGTATAGATGACCAGGGCAGATGTGTCAACGGATGTTTTGTAAGTATTTGTTCGATCCCTACCCATTGCTTACTATTTCCATGTCTGTGCCAATCTATAAGTCTCGTCAGGACTGCAGCATAGTAGTATTTTCTCACCTCTGGAACTGCTAATCCTCCTGTTTGTTTAGACCGGAATAAAATCTGACGTTTAATCCTAGGCGGTTTTCCTTTCCAGATATAGTGGTTAAACACCATCTGGGTTTTCTGTAAAAATGCGTTGGAGATCTGTATCGGGAGAGTCTGGAACAGGTAGAGGAGTCGCGGCATGACATTCATTTTTATGATTGATATACGTCCAAGCCAGGAAAACTGTGGCTTGTCCCACTTTCTAAGGTCTAATGATAGGGCGTCTAACATTTGGGGGTAATTGGCGGCAAAAATATCTTTAACATTTGGGGTAATTTTGACCCCCAGATATGTGATGAAACGATCGCCCCATTTAAACGGGAAATTTAACTTTAGTGATTTCTCTAAATCTGGTGAAAGTGTGACATTAAGGGCCTCGCATTTGTCCATATTAACTTTAAATAGGGAAAGTTCGCCAAATTTGCGGAACTCAGAGATCAGATTAGGGAGAGAGATGACTGGATTAGCTATATAAAATAGTAAATCATCGGCATAAGCCGCTATCTTGGTGTGTCGCTCTCCAATCGGGAGTCCCTGGATGTCTACGTTATCCCTAATATGGCATAAGAGGGGTTCCAAGGAAAGGGCAAACATTAATGGGGAGAATGGGCACCCTTGTCGTGTCCCATTAGTAATTGGGAAGGAATTTGATAAGGTGCCGTTAACTTTAATGCGTGCAGAGGGTTTAGAGTATAATGCGTTTATGCAGCTTAGCATTCTATTTCCCAGGCCTATATGTTTCATTACCTCTGACATCCACATCCAGTCTACCCGGTCGAAGGCCTTCTCCGCATCAGTGGAAAGTAGCATGAGCGGAATTGCCCTCGACCGGGCAGACTGTATCACATTTAGTGTTTTAAGCGTGTTGTCTCTTCCCTCTCTTCCCGGTATGAATCCCACCTGGTCCCATTGCACTAAGTAACCCATATGTTCAGCAAGTCTGTTGGCCAGTATTTTTGAAAAAATCTTTAGGTCCAAGTTCAATAGAGAAATTGGCCTATAACTTGGGCACGATGTTGGGTCCTTACCTGATTTGTGGATAACTGAGATATGTGATTGTAAGTCCTGTGGGGGGATCGTTTCAGCACTGTCCGGGTCCGCTATGGAGTTAAAAGCTTTACACAGATGAGTGATTAGGGTAGATCTGAAGTGTTTATAATATTCTATAGGCAGACCATCCGGTCCCGGTGCCTTTCCTGATTTGATAGAGGATATAACTTGTGCTATTTCGTCCTCAGTAATTTCTTCCTCCATTATTTTTGCCATATCTTGTGTCAATGAGGGCATTTTGGATTCTATTAGGTATTGTTTCATCTTATTTTTGATATGTCTCTCTCTACCCCCTCCAGACTCCCCCAGCAGATTATAAAGATTATAGTAGAATTCCCTAAATGTGTGTGCAATTGACTCATTGCGAATGTGTTTTTTCGATTTAGCATCTATGATCTGTGGGATATAGTTTCTTTGTTGTTGAATTCTGAGTGCTCGGGCCAGGAGTTTCCCCGGTTTATTTCCGTTCAAATAGAACGCATTCTGGCATCTATGTGCTGTTCTCAGTGTTTTTGCTCTCATGATTCTTTTAACTGCTTCTCTAGCCTCTGTCAGTTGCGTTAGGTCTTGTGGCCTTAGCGATCTTTTATGTCTTTGCTCAAGGGTCTGTATCACATTGGTCAGGTCAAGTAGTTCTTTTTCACGCTGTTTTTTAAGCTTTGAGCCCAGTTGGATCAGGTACCCCCTTATAACACACTTATGTGCTTCCCAGACCGTCGAGCAAGGCACTTCATCGGTGGCATTGAGCTGAAAATAAGTTTGTAGTTCTTTCTCGATTGAATCAGCCGTTTCCCTATCTGCAAGCATAGAGGTGTTGAATCTCCAGTCAAATGGTTTCCCCCTGCCATGTCCACCACATAGCTCAATAGATACCGGGGCATGATCAGAATATGATATCACACCAATATCTGCCTTTAATGTGTCAGACATTAAATTGTGAGATACTAGAATATAATCAATTCTCGTGTATATTGTATGAAGTGAGGAGTAAAAGGTGTAGTCCCTCGACTGGGGATTCAACATTCTCCACGTGTCCACAAGTTGTCTGTCCTGTAATGCCCTCCTGATTCTATTAATTTTATGGAATGAGATGGAGGATTTCCCATGGGAAGTATCTAAACTTGGGTTTAGTGCAATGTTGAGATCACCGCCTATGATCACACTCCCTTCTCTGAAGGAGTCCAGGGCTTCTAGGAATTCTAATATAAAGGGCACTTGATTTAAGTTGGGGGCATAAACCGAGCAGATTGTATGTTTATGTTCATTGATTGTCCCTTTTAGCAATATGTATCTACCCTGGTCATCTGTCAAAGTCTCCACATTAATAATTGGCAAGCGTTTATCTAATATAATTGCTACCCCCTTAGATTTAGAAAGTGGGGAGTTGCTAGTGTGTACTGTCTGGTAGTGCTTGTTTGTAATCCGTGGGGTAAGATCTCCTTTAAAGTGCGTCTCTTGAACCAGTATAATGTTGGCTTTCTGGATCCACATGTCGTGTAGCAATGCTGTACGTTTTTCTGGTATGTTTAGCCCTTTGGCGTTAATCGACACTATTTTTAATTGTGTCATGTTGGTATGTATCGTCTAATTTTTGATGTGTGAACTCTAGTAGACCCAGAAACTATAACCAAACTAAAAACAATAAACTTCCATGATAACATAAAACAAGTTTTCATCACTTTGTGATTAATAGCCTTAACGGCTGCCCTATTTGGGAGAGAAGAAGTCATGACCGTCTCTGTCATGAGAACAGCTCCTCACTCACAATTATCTGAATGTAATTTACATGTTCCTGAAATAGGAACATATTTTGTGAAAATCAGCTTAAGTGTAAATTTGTCCACTTCTGTGTTCCGTGCGACTTTTAATCTTATATCTAATTGCTATACCATATGTCTTGGTATACTTGGCCAGAGTAGGAGGTGGTGCCCCCCGCGATCTCTAAGTGAGCCTGTTTTATCTTTTGGGGTATGAGCGTGGGGCTGTATCTATAGGGTGTCCTGTCATAGTCTGCGTTGTCTAGAGTGAGCTTTATCGAGGGGAGAAAAGATATATATTGGTGTGCTGGGGAGTTGATATCTAGTCTACTGATTATTGTAATGGAAGCTTTCAGTGTTTACTAATGGATTAGGCACATATATGTATGTCTTCTTCTGTTTTTACGCTATTGAGCTACATTTGACCTATCCTACAACTTTGATGCTATTAACCCCTTGCGTTATGTTGTAATAATCTGTGCCCCTCATGTATCCATATGTGTTCTTATATAGCTTCCTGTTCTTTTAAGGGGGGTCATTATCAAGTTATCTTATCAGCTTAAACTAGTGTAGATGTTATATATATATCTTTAAGCCTCGGGCTAATTGCAGTAGTAGAATCTAGATATACATATCATTTCAAGCTTATCATGTAAACTACAACCCTCACATCACATGTTTAGGCACATTCACATTGTATTCTTATAC
The DNA here is from genome assembly GCF_040937935.1 of Hyperolius riggenbachi. Taxonomy (NCBI): domain Eukaryota; kingdom Metazoa; phylum Chordata; class Amphibia; order Anura; family Hyperoliidae; genus Hyperolius; species Hyperolius riggenbachi. The sequence goes on from NC_090653.1 coordinate 79,629,560, forward strand.
GGATATGCAATTTAAAAAAAAATAAAAATTTAGCAGAACATATTTCTACGACCCTCTATTTAACTGAGGTATTTCAGCAGGGAAGTGCAAAAGTAAAGGCGTCCCCTAGCGGGGTTAGTTCACCAACACAATATATCTTCTGCAACCTATGGGAGTTTGAGTGTGTGACCAGTATATGCCGTCCGAGGTCTGTTCAGGGTACCATGTGCTCTTGACTCATGTATTAGGAAAATATATCCTAATGTAGTGCAGCGACATGAGTCCTCTATGCGGAAGCTTCTCCTTTGTGTGCTCCATATGAATAAAGCACCTCCTCTTGGTAGCGTTTATGTCTCTTCATTAATGATAGTGAACCGTTTCCAACTAACCCCCTCCCCACCTATTCTACGTTCCCCCTTCCAAAACCGACTAGCTTATGGTCCTGAAAGAATAGTTATGTCCTATTTTCTACCCGCTATTTTCCGTGTTTATACAGATGATGCGTCACAAATCTCCGTAAGTAAGTTGGGAAGAAGGGAAAGTACAGCTCACGCCCACGTGTACCCCAAGACACATAAAGATGATCCCCACTTATCTGGTGTAGAAGCTCAGGGAGCGAGTCGTCATCTACAGTCAGCCAACTGGGTTGTTCCGTTGTTTCTGACGACGGAGTCGTTGTGGTAGGCCTGTGAAGATCTGCTCCGGGTTCCATTCCGGCACTTCAACCACTAACAGGTCCAGGGATTTGAATAGTTCCGGCAAGTCTGCTGGTGTGCGCAGGGTGTATGACTTATCATTTCTTGTGATCTGTACTTGAAATGGGAATCCCCACCTGTAGCTTGCGCCTTGTTCTTGAAGCGATTTTAGCAGTGGTTGGAGGGCTCTACGTTGTGCTAGCGTGCTGGGTGCCAAATCCTGAAAAAAGGTGAGCTGCGCTCCTTCATGCGATATTTCGACCCTCTGTCTGACCGCTTGCATGATGTTTTCTTTAAGAGCAAAATAATGGATCCTGCATATCACGTCGCGTGGCGGTTCGTTATCTGCCGGCATGGGGCGTAGTGCTCTGTGGATCCTGTCGACTTCAATATCCGTGTCATCTGGATTTCTCAGTAGGCCATTAAAGATAGTTGTAATCGTAGGTAGCAGTTGTTTGGTAGATACGGATTCGGGTAAACCTCTAATCCGTATGTTGTTCCTACGGCTGCGATTCTGTAGGTCCTCCATGCCATTTCTGAGGGTAGTGTTCAGTGTTAGTTGTTTCTGATGGTCCGCTTTTAGCTTCGCCAGCTCGGTTTGCATATTTTCAATGGTAGCCTCTACTCTGGAGATGCGGTCGGAGTTTTCTGTGACTACCGCACTTAGCTCCTGTAGGTCTGCTCTCGTGGTAGTGGTGATTTTATCTGCTAGCTCTGCCAGGTCATTCTTATTCGGAAGGCTATGGAGAAAGTCCCATATTTCGTTGAGGGAGCGGGTAGTCGCTTCACTGCTATCTTCCTTAGACTTGGCGCCTCGTGGTGTCGCGGCCTCCGCCATCTTAAGCTGTTCCGTCGCTGATCTGGTGCACAGGAACTTTGTGACAGTTTGCTGGGTCGAGTTCCCCTTCTTCTGCGGTTTAGAGGTGGTATGTTTCTTCTTGGGGTCTCCGGGCATACTTTTGTGATAGAAGTGGAAAAAGAAAAGCTGTTTTTAAGGCTGATTACGGTGCTTTGAGTGAGGAGCTCTGTTCACACGCGTCCTTACACCGCCATGGCAAGCTCCGCCCCTTCCCTCTCTATTCTAATGTCCCCCGACGCTGAGCGCAAACCAACTCCCCCCACAAAGGATTGTTGCTAATCACATCAGGCCGCGCAGCTCATCTTCCTGTATCGTGGCCGTGCGAGACCTCCTGCACATGCGGAGTAAGCCAGAGCTGCAGGGTCCGTGCTACTCTGCTTGTGTGGCCGTGCTCACGTGTCTACAGCATGGCCACGCTGCAAGACACGAAACAGCCGCGCTCAGTGATGGGAGACATCTGATTAGAGAGGGAAGCCTCAATAGGATCCTGAGGCTTCCCTCTCTTAAAGGTAACCTTAACTGAGAGGGATATGGATGTTTCCTTTTAAACAATACCAGTTGCCTGACAGCCCTGCTGAGCTCTTCAGCTGCAGTAGAGGCCGAATCACACACCTGAAACAAGCATGCAGCTAATCCAGTCTGACTTCAGTCAGAGCACCTGATCTGCATGCTTGTTCAGGGGCTGTGGCTGAAAGTATTAGAGACACAGGATCGGCAGAAGAGTCAGGCAACTGGTATTATTTTAAAAGGAAAAATCCATATGCTTCTCAGTTTAGGTTCCCTTTAAATAAGTATCCGATTTGCTCCCGAGCTTCAGCTTGGGATCGCTTTAAATGTGTGCCTGCCTAGACTAATAAAGCTATCTTTTACATGCAGTATATTGTACTACAGTATACACAACAGGAATAAAGATCCTGAAAAGCCCTTGGATCCAGAGATACAAGACAGTATATCTGATATTTCTAATTCATCATCTGGAGTATTCTTCCCTAACCACTTGAGTACCAGCACCCTCTGCCCCCTTAAAATTGTACGCATTACAACCGTAACGCGTAAAAATTTACTTGTTGATGTCTGCAATAGCTTCCTGCACTAGCAGGAATGCGTAAAAACATACGCATGGCGGCCAGCCGACTCCCAGTCGGCAACAACGAAACTAGCTGACAGCAGGGGACCAGAGGAGCCACGAGTGACTGCGAGGGCACAGGATGGCTGCAGGGGGCTGGTAGATGCCTCAGGTAAGTAAAACTCATTTTTATTTTATTTTTTACAGTGAAGGTTCCCTTTAAGGACCAGAGGGTGCAGATACAGTAAACCGCCGCTTCTTGACGAATCGCCGCTAAAATCTGCCGCTCCCGCCGGTCACGTCGCTCTGTCCCCGCCGCAGGCTGCTCTCTCTGCCGTCAGTATGACGGCAGAGCACTGTGCGCCGGTCAGGAGCCGCTTTCATTGGCACCTTACCCTGTCACTCCATGTAAGCCAATGGGAAAGGCTTACATGAATGACAGGGCCAAGAGCCAATGAAAACGGCTCCTGCCCGGCTCACAGTGCTCTGCCGTCATAGAGGCGGCAGGACAGCCGATTGCGGCAGAGACAGAGCGGACAGCACGACGGGGACGGGCAGGGGGGTATATGGGACGTAGAGTTTACGTCCGGTCAGAACCGCAGCGCCCCCTACCCGCCGTAGATTTCAACTACGTCGGTCCGCAGGTAGTTAAGGCCTAATTCACATCTAAAATCGTAATTGCAAACGTTTCACGATTTTGTGCAGTGTTTTTTTCCCCTCCCGACGCTCCACTGCGTGCTGCATTTTTGGGAACAGTGCTTTTCTAAGCACTTTACCAGAGCGGTTTTGTCATTCACTCCCTGATGCAAGTCAGGAAGTGAACTCTTTGACCTGGAAAAGAATACAATGCATTTATTCTAAAAAAGGCGAACGCAATCGGCACATAAACGGTTTTGTGAGCATTTATCGCTCTTTCTATACCTTCCTATATAGCAAAAACACCCCAAAAATGGTATAGGCACCGCTTTGCGGACTGCAAAGCGGACGCAATGTGCTGATATGAACCTTCTCATAGAGATTCATTGCATAAGTGTTTTGTGGGCGATTTTGAAAATCGCATGCGCTGGAAAAAAGGGCAAAAACGCCCTTAGTGTGAACGAGCCCTTACAGTCCTAATTCAGGCTCATCCCATGTCAGTTCACGGAGGGTGTCTCCGTGAACAGTATGCGAGTCTCCGATCGCGGCTCGCAGGCGAAATCCCCTGTGTTTACATCATACGGCGCTGCTGTCGCAGCTGCGCCGTAAAGGAGATTGGCCGGGGATCGCCGGCATCTGATAGGCTGAAGACTATCAGAGGTGGTGAAGGACGGATCGCCGTCCTGTGCCGCCCACAGTATGCAGTAGAGGGAGGGGGGAATAGCGCTGCAGGGGGGTGGGGGGGGAGGGCTTTGAGGAGCCCCCCGGCCACACAGAGCGGTGGCGATCAGACCGCCCCAGCAGGACATCCCCCTAGTGGGGAAAAAAAGGGGGGGGGGGGGAAGTCTGATCGCCCTGCCTTTTACCCGATCTGTGCTGCGGGCTGGAGAGCCCACGGAGCACAGATCTAACAAAAAAAAACTGGTCCCCTTAAGTGGTTAAATTAATATTAAAAAAAAAAAGTGCAATTTATATGAAAAAACAACAACAAATAAATATGAAAAAAAATTAACATCCCAGCAGGGATCAGAGAGCTCACCAACAGAAAACTCTGTTGGTGGGCAGAAAAGGAGGGGGGATCACTTGTGTGCTGAGTTGTACGGCCCTGCAGCGCTGCAGTGACCCCACGGTTGCATGTAAGCCCACGGTTCTCAAGTGTTAAAAGGCATTCTATTGATAACATGTAAAAATAATCTAGGAGAAAATATGGAGAGAAAAAAAAAAGAAAAAAAAGAAGAAGATCGGATCAGGCACTCTGTTTAAAAAACGAATTCTTCATTCCTGAAAACACATCCACAAACAAGGAATCAACATATCTCCTAATTTCAACAATCATTTTATTTATTTACTGAATTTAATACACTGGAAATGCCTCATGTCTGACATTTGTCTTATGCACACGTTAAAGGAAAGTCCTATTAAAAAAAAAAAAGGCAGTTTTACTTATCTGGGGCTTCTACCGGACCCTGCAGTTGTCCTGTGCCCACACCGGGGCCACGCAGGAGCAGTGGCTGGTGACAGGCTCAGTCACCGAAAGTGAACCTAAGCTGCAGCGGGGGACCAGAGGATCATTGAGTACGGGCGCAGGCACAAAGCGACTGCAGGGGGGCTGATAGAAGCCCCAGGTAAGTATAACTGCCTTTTTAAAATGACTTAGGCTGGTTTCACACCAGGACGTTGCATTTTAGGGGACGTTAAGGTCGCATAACGTGCCCCTAACGCAACGCCTGGTGCTCTCTGATGTGGACGTCAGAGTGAGCCGCGTTGTGCATCTCACTCTGGCGTCCGTGATGCGTACTCTTAGACGCATGCGGCATCACGTGGTCCCGCCCGGCCAATCGCCGCACAGAGCGGCCGCTCCAGGAAGTAAACACTGCACGTCACTGAGTGCAGTGAATATTAATTAGCCATGTGCCTGGCCGCTCTCTGCTTCTCCCCAACATTACTGAGCATGTGCAAGCAGTCTAACCCGGCTTTGCCGCTTATAAAGTACTGCATGCAGTACATTGTTTTATGGAGCAGCGTTACTGAGTAACGCAACGTGGGCACTGTGAACAGCCCATTGATTTTCCATTACTGTGAGTTGGGCTGCATTACAGGCTGCTCTAACGTGCGCCTGTAACGTCCCACTGTGAAACCAGCCTAAAGGGAATCTGAAGTGAAAATATTATAATATGATATAATGATTTGTAGTGCAGTACATCTAAAATAAAACTTTAGCAGCAGATATATGAGTCTAATATTGTTTCCAGTACTGTTATCTATGCAAAAGAGCTTATCTGAGCTCCACCACTTTCAAAGAGCCAGAGAGCTCTGTTTTCTGAAGCTTATTAGCTCAAGTGTCTGTCACTATATTGGCTATCATTCATAAAGCATTTCCGCATGCGGAAATGCTTAATACCGGTGACTTTACCGAACACTCTGCAAAATTCCCATTCATAAAGGCTCTTTCCGCATGAAAAGCTGACAGAGCGATACATTTCCGCCTTGTGCGGAGTTTTTCTAGATTTATCTAGAAAAAGTTACAAACACGTCCATTCATAAAGATTAGAGCAAGCGGTATGCAGAAGGAAAATACCGCTTGCTCAACAGTAGCGATAGGCGGGCGGAATACGTGTAAATGAATGGGAGGGACCTCCCAAGCAGCATCAGACAAAGGAGCGCACGGAGGGAATCGGGCAGCTTTTATCTTTCCGCATGTCTTCCGCCACGCTACCGCCAGCTTCCTCCAGAAAACCTCCGCACTTCTACCGCAACAGGCAACTTCTTTATGAATGACCACCCAGAAGTCTTAAGTACCGGTTGCGGAGAAGAACGGTGTTTTCCCGCACTACCGACTGGTCCTTTATGAATGATAGCCATTATGTTTTTTCAGCAGAGTAAAGTTCAAAAGTTCACTAGCCTGCTCTGTGAGATCATTTAGAATGCCGAGTGTAACGTGTAGATTGCAAATATTAAAGAATGATGCAATGTTATAATATATATATAAAAATATGAGACTGTTTCCTTTTCTACTAAAGCTCTATTAATTATCCGTACTACAAATACAATTCATTAGATCATAATTTTTTTGCCGTTTCAGTGTCACTTTAAGTATCCCTTTAATTTCTCTCCAGTTTGTCAATGAAAGCGGACATGATCTCAGAACTTTCTCTCTGCTATACAAGATAAGCAACAGCATAACATTTAAAGAAAAACATTTTTGTTGCAGCTGATACAAATCCTGCAACAAATCTGCAGTCTGCCTACTTCCTGCTTTCATGACAGCAGGCATAAGGTTAACATTCTGTGTTTACAAATTAGCTTCTCTGCCGGGGCAGCCAGCTGACACAGCTAAGAGATCAAATTACACTTTTGATTAGTCACAAATGATGGGGAATTAGACAAGCTAAACTCTAAGCACATACAGGGATCATTGCTCTGTTTTCCTCCTGTCCTGCACAAGAGTTCAGGTTCACTATAACAAATAAAAGTGACAACCATGGCTAATAACTCACACCCTTCCTAAGCTTCCCATGAAATGTCATTTTTCAGGCTGGTTTACCTGCATCAGAGCTCCCAATATTCACCCTAGCTGGCACCCAGGTTATGATTCCCCCACCCTAAAGTCCACCTATGACCTGCTTCTCCCTCCCAACCATGAGCCATATTGCTGGGCGTCCGCATATCACAAGCATCTGCAGGTCACACATATTTATCATACATACCTCTTCCCCCCAACATTGAGGTGTATGACATCCCCAGTCCGACTTGCAGACCCCGCCATGCTGCTGTCTCCCACCTCCTCCCCACTGTCCCCAGCCCACTACCGGGCAGATGATAGATCCTAGAGGGCTAAAGGACCCTCCCACGTCACTACCCCATGTGACCTACGTTACGTCATCACGTCGCCGCGGCCGTCGTGGGAAAGAGCAGCCGATTGATTGCTGGGCTGGCCAGAGGAGGGTCTGTGCAGGTGTATTGTGTCTGATCATGAGGCAGCAGGCGCTGCGGGTCACCACTGGAGCGACGTGCTGGTAATAGGAAGGAAGAGACTGCAGCTTGCGGTGGAAAGTTCCGCTGCCGGGATCGGTAAGATGCTTACATCGCTCTGTGCATGTGGAGGAGGGAGACCCGTTTGCACACCAGGGAAAGCTGGGGAGGAGAGGTATACCAGCCCACCAGGAAAACCTCGGGAGAGAGTGAGTTAGTTGGAGACCCCTAGCCCACCAAGCTTAGCTATGGAGGGGGAGAAGGAAAGGACCCATATCCCACCAGGGAAAGCTGGTGGGGGAGTGAGTGTGGGCCCATAGCCCGCTAGGGAAAGCTGGCGGGGGAGTGAGTGTGGACAAATCGCCCGCCAGGGAAAGCTGGCGGGGGAGTGAGTGTGGACCCATAGCCCGCCAGGGAAAGCTGGCGGGGGAGTGAGTGTGGTCCCATAGCCCGCCAGGGAAAGCTGGCGGTGGAGTGAGTGTGGACCAATAGCCCGCCAGGGAAAGCCGGCGGGGGAGTGAGTGTGGACCAATAGCCCGCCAGGGAAAGCCGGCGGGGGAGTGAGTGTGGGCCAATAGCCCGCCAGGGAAAGCTGGCGGGGGAGTGAGTGTGGACCAATAGCCCGCCAGGGAAAGCTGGCGGGGGAGTGAGTGTGGACCAATAGCCCGCCAGGGAAAGCTGGCGGGGGAGTGAGTGTGGACCAATAGCCCGCCAGGGAAAGCTGGCGGGGGAGTGAGTGTGGACCAATAGCCCGCCAGAGAAAGCTGGCGGGGGAGTGAGTGTGGACCAATAGCCCGCCAGGGAAAGCTGGCGGGGGAGTGAGTGTGGACCCATAGCCCGCCAGGGAAAGCTGGCGGGGGAGTCAGTGTCGACCCATAGCCCGCCAGGGAAAGCCGGCGGGGAGTCAGTGTGGACCCATAGTACACCAGGGAAAGTTATGGGGGAGTGAGTGTGGACCCCTGGTACACCAGGAAAGTTATGGGGTGAGGGAGTTAGGTGAGGACCCATAGAACACCAGGGTAAGTTATGTAGGGAGAGCTCATGGAGGTGAGGGCCACTAACCCACCAGGGAAAGCTATGTGGACACTAGTCAACCATGTAAAGGTATGTAGGGAGGTGAGGACTACCAGGGAAAGGTATGGTGTAGATTGAGGACCACTAGCTCACCAAGAGAAAGTTGTAGGAGGGAGGGTTGACTGTGAGGATCACCTTCCCACTGGCAAAAGCTATATGGGGGGGCAGAGTTCAGGACCCCTAGACATCAAGGAGAGGTTATGCACCACCAGCCCACCAGGGAAACTATTTGGTGAGGGGAGGTGTGCACCACTTGGAACAGCATGGTGGGAAGGGAGGTGAGGACTCCAAGCACACCGGGGAAAGCTTTTGGTTGAGCTGAGGGCCACTAACCCACCAGGAAAAGTTATGGTGGGGGAGGTGAGGACTCTAAGCCTACCAGGGAAAGTGGTGGGGGGGGGAATGAGGACCGTGAGTCCACCAGGTAAAGCTATGGAGGGGTGGGGGTGAAGACCCCTAGCCCGCCAAGGAAAGCTATTCAAGGGTGGGGGGGGGGTCAAAGAGGGGGACCAATAGACCTCCAGGGAGGGCAAAAGGGAACCACTAGACTACTAGGAAGAGTGATGAAAGGTGCACTACTAGACCATGAGGGAGAGTAAAGGGGCACTACTACACCACCAGAGAGAACAAAGGGGGGCACCAGAAAATCTCTCCCTACCCTACCTATGACATGCCACCTATCTTCCCTATACATTGTACTGTGTTACCCTAAGTGCAACATGCCAGCTACCCTACTCTAGGTGTCTCAGAATGGAAAGGTAGCTGGCATGTCATGGTGAGGGTAGCACAGTACGTTGTAGGGGCAGGTTAGGTGGCACAGTAGAGGGCCTGCTGGTGAACAAACGGGTCTCCTTCCTCCCCATGCAGAGTTCGACAGCATATAGCAGTGTCCAGGTCTGGTCTCGGCATCTCAAGCCTCCACCACAAACCGCGCTCCTCAGGCCCGTACATCATTCCAGTGGTGATTCCCAGTGTCTTCCTGCACGGACTCTCTTACCCTGGTCAACAGCAATTCGGCTTCTCCTTCCTGTAACCACTACTTTAACGTAGTCACAGAGGTAAGTGACTTCACCAAACCCACTAGGATCTATCATTCACTAAAAAACCCACTAGGATCTATCATTTACCATATACAGTAGAATCTCGTTATAGTAAACTCTCATATAGTAAACCTCTGGATATAGTAAACTCATTCCACGGGTCCCAGCAAATGTGTGTGTACAATGTATGACCAATTCTGATTTAGTACACTTCTGATATAGTAAACTACTTTTCCTGGTACCTTGGATTTTACTATAAAAGCATTCTACTCTATAAGTATGGTGTTTAAAGTAAATGTATGGTGTTTAAAGTAAATGTAAAGGCATTATAAAAAAAAGAAACTCATGTACCTATGGATAGGGAAAGCTCTGGATCCTATAGAGTCTTCCCTGTCTTCTCTTGCTCCCCTCTTTCCAGCACTGTCACCCCCGTTGTCTATACTTGACCAATGGTTGAATACACGTCAGTGAGCCTTCTCGTTCGAATACACAAGTGCTTGCAAAGCCTCCCAAGGTGGCAAATTAAACGGGTGATGGCACTGGAGGGGTGCAAGAGAGGGCAGGAAAGGCTCTATAGGTTTCAGAGCCTTCCCTGTCCATAGGTAAGTATCTGATATATTTTGCCTTTACATTACTTTAAGGCCTCTTTCACAGTAGGACGTTGTGGTTTGATGTGACGTTAAAGTTGCAACACAAAATACGACGCAACGCCCCAAAAAAGTCGTACTGCAACTTAACTGTTTCTGTCGCCCGGATGTGAAGCTCAAAAAACCGAAGCGCTCTTACAAGAGGCTTCAGTCTTTCTGCCCATAAAAATTTCCGCATCCCACTTGTGCTTCCGCTTAGCGAGAAGCACAAGGGGGGGAAAAAATTGAAGGTGGCCATCTTGTGGCCAAATAATAAAACTACATCTACATATTTTTTACATTACAATTTACACATATAATAACATTCAAAATTAACTGTTTATTTCCCACTCCAAAATATTACCCAAGTAAAAATTTTTAATGGAAAAAAAATTACAATTTAAAAAAAAAAAGACAAATAGTTACCTAAGGGTCTGAACTTTTTAAATATGCATTTGAAGGGGGTATACTACAAACATTTTTTAAATTATAAGCTTGTAAATAGTGATGGACGCAAAACGGAAAAAATGCACCTTTATTTCCAAATAAAATATTGGCGCCATACATTGTGATAGGGACAAAATTTAAATGGTGTCATAACCGAGACAAACGGGCAAATAAAATACATAGGTTTTATTTTTAATTATGGTAGCGTAGATTATTTTAAAGCTATAATGGATGAAAACTGAGTAATTAATTTTTTCCCATTTTTTTTTCTTATTAATCCTGTTAAAATGCATTTATAAAAAAATAAATCTTAGCAAAATGTACCACCCAAAGCAAGCCTAATTAGTGGCAGAAAAAACAAGATATAGACCAATAAATTGTGATAAGTAGTGATAAAGTTATAAGCGAATTAATGGGAGGTGAAAATTGCTCTGATGCATAAGGTTAAAAATCCCAGCGGGCTGAAATGGTTAAAGGGACTCCGAGCAGTGCAGAAACTATGGAAAGATGCACATCATTTTAAAGCTCTCTTTCTCCTCTTTCCAATGATATATAAACCGCCACCCTACGCCTTTTAGTTTTCGCTATTTTCGCGATTGAAATTGCCGCGATTTCGATCGCAAAAATAGAGAAAACTAAAAGGCGTAGGGCAACGATTTAGGTGTCGTCAGAAAGAGGAGAAAGAGAGCTTTAAAATGATATCCATCAAGCCATAGTTATATTGTATCACACAGTACTGATTCCACAGGTCCCCCTTCTGCTGACCTCCCAGACCCCAACATTTTTTTTTTTTTTACGTATATTTTGCCAAACTGATCCGGATCGCATCCTGATTGCCACCTGATGCAACCTGTCCGGATCGGATCCGGATCAGAACCATACGGTCCGGTCCGTTTGGCAAACAACCGCTAATGTGAACCGGGCCTTAGGTAGGAGAAAGCTGTACCCCACCTATTCTCCTCTGTAGTTGCACTGCTGCTTGCCAATAAATGGGCATTTTTAGGTTTCCTAAACCTAGCCTTGCTGCCAAGGATCTCTTAGGCCACATACAGACATCAGACCATAGTCTTTGGAAAATGAAAGATCACAGACCAATCTTACCACCCTTCCTGTAGTATAAGAGCCATACTCTACACAGTCTTTTCTATGGAGCTGAACTCCACATCAGAAAAAAATCATTGCAAGATGCTGCACACACAGATGCTGTACAGACACAAAAGATCAGTATCTGCAAAAGATCTGTTCCTGCCAAAAATCCATTCCTGCAAATTGCAATGATAGTCTATGAGATCTGCAGATCATCATACACACATGATTTAACTGACATTCATCTGCAGATCTGAAAATCCATCCTGGTGGATCTGATCTGCAGATGAATGTCAGTTAAATCATGTGTGTATGATGATCTGCAGATCTCATAGACTATCATTGCAATTTGCAGGAATGGATTTTTGGCAGGAACAGATCTTTTGCAGATACTGATCTTTTGTGTCTGTACAGCATCTGTGTGTGCAGCATCTTGCAATGATTTTTTTCTGATGTGGAGTTCAGCTCCATAGAAAAGACTGTGTAGAGTATGGCTCTTATACTACAGGAAGGGTGGTAAGATTGGTCTTTCATTTTCCAAAGACTATGGTCTGATGTCTGTATGTGGCCTAATGGCCATCTTGATGATGTCACTGCAGGAAACCTCTTGGTTAACAGGCTATTGCTGTGGGCTAATCAGAGTTAAGTGTTTCTGGTTAATTTAGAATAATAAAGGGTTTTTTTGTTCTTTTTTTTTTTTTTTTTTAAATCCATGTGGTGTGTTATGTTTTTCTATTTTCCAATAAAGGGGCAGGATGGCGAAAATGATGCTGTTCCATTATCCCCACCATCAGTTATTTAAAGTGTACCTGAGATGGGGCAAGAGAGAAAATGTATACATACCTGGGCCTTCCTCCAGCCCCCTCCGGCCTGATTTCTCCCTTGACGTCCTCATCCACAATCAGACCCGGTAAGTCATCAGACTGGCCGTGCAAACTCCACCATCGCGCTTCCGTGGCTGGAAGCATTCTGCACAGGACGCTCCCAGCGATGGGGTGCGTGAGGGCCACTCTGCGCATGTACAGTTGGCCCCAGACCGGCTGACTTACCGGAGCTAATTGTGGGCAACTGGAGAGAAGGCGCAGGACATCAAGGGAACAATCAGGCCGCATGGGGCTGTAGGAAGCCCCTGGTAATGGTGTGTACACACATGAAAGATCTTAGACCAATTTTACCCCCTTCCATGTAGTATGAGAGCATACTCTAACAGTCTATTCTATGGAGATGAACTCCCCATCAGATAAAAACTCTTTGTAAGATGCTGGACACAAAGATGCTGTACACATTCAAAAGATCTGTTCCTGCCAAAGATCCGTTCCTGCAAAATGCATTCATAGTCTATGATATCTGCAGTTCCTCATACACACCTTGTTTAACAGACATTCATCTGCAGATCAGATCCACCAGGATGGATTTTTAGATCTGCAGATGATTGTCAGATATGCAGATGAAGTCTGTTAAACAAGGTGTGTATGAGATCTGCAGATTATTATAGACCATGAATCCATTTTGCAGGAACTGATCTTTTGCAGCTACAGATCTTTTGAATGTGTGCAGCATGTTTGTGTGCAGCATCTTGCAAAGAGTTTTATCTGATGGGGGAGTTCAGCTCCATAGAAAAGACTGTTTAGAGTATGGCTCTCATACTACATGGAAGGGGGTAAAATTGGTCTGATATCTATCATTTATCTTTCGAGTGTGTACACACCATTAATATACATTTTCTTTCCTGCCTCACGCCAGGTTTACTTTAATATGGACAACGTACATTTCACCATAGAGCTTCTGTTAACAAAAAAAAAAAATACCTTCTAACACCAATTCTTCTACACAGCTGATCTGCATCAGTAAATCGGCTGTCCCTGAGCTGCGATGGCTAGCTGTTTTCTGCTAACAGCCTTCTGTCTTTGTCCTCCTCAGCAGCTCACACACTCCAGAGCTTTCATTGCTTCTCACATGTACAGTAACTAGCTAAGTAAATAACTAATTAGCAGCCTGTTTATTTAGTTACAGAATAGCTACATGTGAGAAGCAACAGCATGCTCTGGAGCAAAAGTGTCAAACTTAAATACAAAGTGGTTCGAAATTGTACACTGGGACCTAGTCGCAGGACAACCTCCATGTCTACTGGCCACCGTCCTCCTTTATAAAGTTCCCAGGTGTCTAATGGACACCCAACCCCTATACAGTTCCTTGGTATCTAGTGGTCCTCCCTTCCCTATACGGTTCCCTGTGTCTAGTGGTCCTCCCTTCCCTATACAGTTCCCTGGTGTCTAGAGGCCTTCACCCTCCTCTATACAGTTCCCTAGTGTTTAGTGATCTCAGGAAGGCAGCAGGGTTGACTCCTCCAGGGGACGCAGTCAGCCTTGGAATCCAGGGGAACTATCCGGATGTTCCGTGAGATGTAAGGAAGCGGTGGTTCTTGCCCCACAGTGATGCCACCAGCTCTCCCCTGATGGAAGACGGGAGAGTGGTGTGCGTATCAGGCGCCACCATAAGCTGTATGCAGGAGAGGTGACTGCAGATAATGGATGAGGAAGTGTGAAAGGCTAAATGATTTGGATTATTGGGCAAATAGACAACGTGTTTCTCTGAGGTATGTCCTCCATTTCATCAGATCAACAACATGACCTGATGAAACGGAGGCCGTATGTCCGAGAAACGTGTCGGTGGGATGCATCTTCCAGCAAACCTTGTGGCAGAGAGCGTGCTCACAGGAGGTTCTTTAAAGTGCAGGTTGGTGATGGCGCTTTTCAGCGGGACAGCCATACATGAGTAGCACAATGGCGCTCCCCCTACCAGCATACTGTTTTTTACAAACCTCCCTTAGGCCTTGTTCATATTGTGTTCCGTTCACGTGGACGTTAGCGTTGGGCGGTTTTTGATGCATATTTTTTTTGTGATTCCTGATGCTTGGGTGGGCGATTCGTTTTTGTGCTAAGCGGTTTTCTAAGCGTTTTTCCCGAGCGCTTTTTTTTTTATTCACTCCCTGACGCAAGTCAGGAAGTGAACTCTTTGACCCGGAAAATAATAAATACAATGTATTTATTGTGAAAAATGTGAACGCAATCGTAGAATAAAGCAATGTTGTGAGCATTTTGCATTTTTCCTATACCTTCCATTGAGGCGGAATCGCCCCGAAAATGGTACACGCACCGATTTGCTAGCCGCACAGCGCACAACCTGCGCTGATATGAAACTTCTCATAGACATTCATTGTCCACATGCTCGGCAGGCTTTTAAAAAGACACGCAGGGGGAAAAAAAGCAAAAAACGCCTGCAGTGTGAACGAGCCCTTACAGGGGGGTTCATTGTAAAAAAAAGAAAAAGTCACGGTTGCTCAGTGTCCTTTTAAGGTAACCTAAAGTAATTCAAAAAAAGGCAGTCTAACACATTGTCTAAGTCTAAGTCATTGGATGCTCGTTTTTAATAAAGCTGGATTTATTACTTAACGATACCGCCTGAAGTTTACAGATTTATCTGTGATACGCAAGGTGCAAGTTTGGAGTCGGTGAGTGAGCTCACAGAGGGGGGTCTACCCGTTGTATTACCCAGGTGGTGGCACATCCCCCAGGAGTGCAGCACGAGGTGTCAGAAGTTGGTTTTAAAAGCAGTGCTGGGCACTATGTGTGCATTTTATCTTTCATAGGGAGATCTTCATACTGTGTGCTGTAAGGACGATTTAGATGCGCAACTTGATTTGGATTAAACTCTCACAACTGCTAGCTGCTGCCTGGTAACTGCTTGCTGAGTAGAGATGGCCCAAACCTCCGATTTTCGGTTCGCGATCCTCCTGCAAAAGTTCGGTTCGCGCAAACTTTTGCAAACCGAAATAGACTTCAATGGGGAGGCGAACTTGGAAAACTAGAAAAATGTATGCTGGCCACAAAAGTGATGGAAAAGATGTTTCAAGGGATCTAACACCTGGAGGGGGGGCATGGCGGAGTGGGATACATGCCAAAAGTCCCGGGGAACAATCTAGATTGGACACAAAGCGTTTTAAGGGCCGAAATCACATTGAATGCTAAATTGCAGGCCTAAAGTGCTTTAAAACATCTTAAATGTGTATACATCAATCAGGGCCCAGAACATTCAGTGACTACCTGTGTGTGTGACAGGCAGCTGAACATTTGTAATCCCATCCCAATCACTGCACCTGTTCACTGTTCAGTGCACCTACCTACGTACCTACGTGAGCGCACGCATTGTCAATACCACCAGTCATTGCACTTGTTCACGGTACGTGTGTGTGACAGGTGCACATTTGTAATACCCATCACTGCATATACCTACCTGTTGTTCAGTGCACCCACCTACCTACGTAAGCGCACGCAGTGTGATATACCACTCCGTGCATACCTGTTAACTGCACCTGTGTGACTGCACATTGTATTAGTAAAGTCAGTGCACACCTTTCACTTCATTCCCTTCCCCCGATATGGACAAAACAGGTAGAGGCAGGGGAAGACCCAGAGGCAGGCCACCCAGCAGGTCTGTTTGAGGTCGTGTTGATGTAATTTTGTGCGGCCCTGGACCAAAGTACAATGCTCAGAAGAAGGCACGTCCCGTCAACTTCCAAGATTGTCAGGACGTGGTTGACTAACACAGAAGACCTCATCTTCCGCAGCCACCAGCGCTACTACTAGCACCACATCCGTTCCATTTGACACTTCGCAGGAGTTATTTGGTGGGGAAATCACTGATTCACAGCCGCTACTGTTACAACAAGATAAAGGCGCTAAGCAAGTTACACCACCTCACCTGTCTGAGTTAGGCGACACTATGGACGTAACGTGTGTGGAGGAGGATGATAAAGTACCTGCTGTTGGTGCAGTTTATGAGGTGTCTGGGGCAAGCAAAGCTGGGCAGGATGACTATGATGATGACGATGATGTGGATGTCACGTGGGATCCTAAGAGACAAGATGACCAAGGGGACAGTTCAGGGGGAGTCAGAGAGGAGTAGGAGACGAGTTCCTGAAAGAAGCAGGGGGAGCTCGTCCTCAGAAACAGCTGGTGGCAGTGTCCGGCGCCATGTATTGCCACCTATGTACAGCCAGCCAACATGACCTTCAACGTCAGCTGCTGTAGTAGTTCGACCGCCTGCTACAACAGGAGAAAGCCGTCACCCAATATCTACAATTACAGTAGAAGGACACACTCTGGGGAGATGGGGATGTTCTGGCCCAAGAACTGGACACTCATGCGAAATGCCTGCAGGCACATGTGGCTGTTTGAGGAGGTGACCAACCTGGTGAGTCACAGTGAAGGCGCCATCAGCGACTTGATCCCGTACACCTTCTTCCTGGATTGTGTTGTGCGTAGAGTGGTGGATCAAGCTGTGGAGGAGCGTCAACAGGAACAGGAGGAAGAGTTGTGGGATCAATTCTAATCAGAACAAGATGTTTCCTCAACACTTGCGGCAGCACAGGGGGGAGGAGGAGGAGTCGTGTGGGGAAGAGGAGTCAGACTCGGATGATGAGGAAGGTGTTTTTTGGAGGAGGAGGCGGCGGCAGAAGAACAACCGCAGCAGG
This sequence comes from Hyperolius riggenbachi, assembly GCF_040937935.1. Classification (NCBI taxonomy): domain Eukaryota; kingdom Metazoa; phylum Chordata; class Amphibia; order Anura; family Hyperoliidae; genus Hyperolius; species Hyperolius riggenbachi. The sequence goes on from NC_090653.1 coordinate 79,646,573, forward strand.
CGTCGCAGGGGGCTTGTGCTGCTCAACGTTCCCGTGGTATTGTTCGTGGCTGGGGGAGGAGGAGAACTTACCTGACGTCACTGAGGAAGAGCAAGAGGAGATGGATAGTACGTCTGGGTCCAAATTTGTGCAGATGGCATCTTTCATGCTGTCCAGCCTGTTGAGGGACCCCCGTATAAAAAAAAATCAAGGGGAATGAGCTGTACTGGGTGACCACGCTACTAGACCCTCGGTATAGGCACAAAGTGGCGGAGATGTTTCCAAAGCGCATGAAGGCAGAAAGGATGCAGCACTTGCAGAACAAGCTGGCAACTATGCTTTACAATGCGTTTAAAGAGACTCTGTAACATCAAAAACATCCCCTGGGGGGTACTCACCTCGGGTGGGGGAAGCCTCCGGATTCTAATGAGGCTTCCCACGCCGTCCTCTGTCCCATGGGGGTCTCGCTGCAGCCCTCCGAACAGCCGGCGACAGACCCGACTGTCAGTTCAATATTTACCTTTGCTGGCTCCAGCGGGGGCGCTGTGGCTGCTTTCGGCTCCGAACTACACGGAAATACCCGATCTCAGTCGGGTCCGCTCTACTGCGCAGGCGACGGAAACTTGCGCCTGCGCAGTAGAGCAGACTCGACGGCGATCGGGTATTTCCGTCTACTTCGGAGCCGACAGCCGTCAGAGCGCCTGCGCAGGAGCCGGGAAGGTAAATATTGACGTCATCTTTCACGGAGGGCTGCAACGAGACCCCTCAGGACGGTGTGGGAAGCCTCATTAGGATCCGGAGGCTTCCCCCACCCGAGGAGAGTACCCCCCCAGGGGATGTTTTGATGTTACAGATCCTCTGATGTCATAGCACAACGCAATAAAGGTAGCACTGCCAGTAAATCTTCTCCCATGTCCACGCAGGCAAGGAAAGGACGCTCCAGCGATCTCATGGTGATGTCGGACATGCGGACATTCTTTAGTCCAACGCCTCGCCTTAGCGCTTCCGGATCCATCCTCCACCAAAGCCTGGACCGGCAGGTAGCCGAGTCAGACTACCTGGCCTTAAGTGTGGATGTAGACACTGTGAGCAGCGATGAACCCCTAGACTACAGGGTGTGCAGGTTTGTTCTGTGGCCAGAGCTGTCACAATTTGCCAACCAACTTCTGTCTTGCCCTGCCTCAAGCGTCCTGTCAGAAAGGACCTTCAGTGCAGCAGGAGGCATTGTCACTGAGAAGAGAAGTTGCCTAAGTCACAAAAGTGTTCAGTACCTCACCTTTATCAAAATGAATGAGGCATGGATCCCGGAGGGCTACTGCCCGCCCGAAGACTAAGTCAGTCCCCACACACAGCATCTCTGCCTGTACGCCGTGTGACTGCCTGCCCCAAGACTAAGTCACTCCCCACACAGCATCTCTGCCCGTAGGCCGCTTGACTGCCGCCACCAACAGGCGGATTCCTGAATTTTTAAGGCCGCTGCTAGCAGCGGCTACTATAATAATTTTTCTAGTACGTGTACATGCCTGCCTAATTTTTTCTGGCTGCACTGCAGCTGCAACAGCAAAACTAATGGCATGTACATGTGTCAATACCCTTCGTGATCGTTACCTTGCCGCGGTGAAGGGGCTTGCGTATCATAATGAAGCAATGACCAATGGCTATATGAGTGTTGGGGGGGGGCACACCCAAGATAATAAGGTCGTTGCTTCATTGTGGACAGACCAAATTCGATCAGTTGGACAGTCACTGTTGTTCTATCATTGAGCTACCAAAGCCCAGCAAGCATATGGGCTTGAAAACCGCCATGGCCTGCACTCTCGCCATGGTGCGCACCACTTCAGCACGGCCGTCACTACACAAACAGCTGTTTGCGGTGCGTTACACAGTGAGTTTGGTGTGTCAGTGTGAATCAGTGCTCTAATTACACTCCCTGAATGATGTATACACATGCAAGATGTTTTAAAGCACTTTAGGCCTCCAATTTAGCATGCAATCTGATTTCTGCCCTTAAAACGCTGCCTTGCTTCAAATCCAGATTTTTCCCCGTGACTTTTGGCGTGTATGCCACTCCGCCATGCCCCCCTCCAGGTGTTAGTCCCCTTGAAACATCTTTTCCATCACTTTTGTGACCAGCATAAATGTTTCTAGTTTTCAAAGTTCGTATCCCCATTGAAGTCTATTGCGATTCGCGCAAACCGAACTTCTGCGGACGTTCGTGGTCGAGGTTCGCGAACCGAAAATCGGAGGTTCGAGACATCTCTAGCAACAAGCAGTTGCCAGGCAGCAGCAAGCAGTAGTGAGAGTTTGAGAGGTATTGACTTTTAACAGTCTGTGAAAACTGCTCACTGTTGCCTGGAAACTGCTTGCTGAGCACACAGCTCAACAGTCCGTGAAAAAGAGGCCTTGGATACCCGATGTGACATGATGAGATAGACATGTGTATGTACAGTGCCTAGCACACAAATAACTATGCTGTGTTCCATGTTTTCTTTCTCTGCCTGAAAGAGTTAAATATCAGGTATGACCCTCACTGAATCACTAAAATATAAAACTTAACGTTTAATGGTTTGTTCCTTAAAGAGAACCTGTACTCAGTAAAATTCTTTAAAATAAACACTCGAGGTAACTTCAAATGAACATTACATAGTTACCTCGCCATCAGTTTCTCTCACAAGCTCATCATTTTCTTCTGACAATAATCCCTTCCAGTTCTGACAACATTTTGTCAGAACTGAAATATATCAGTTGCTGTCAGTTATATATCAGTTGCTGTCAGTTACAGCTGAGAGGAGAACTGATGTGTCCATGTTTCCCTATGGCTCAAGTGAGCGATGTTACAGTTTAACAGTGTGCTGACCAGGAAGCTGTTATGGGTAATGGCTACTTACAAAATGGAGGACGGAGAATTCCCTTGATCACAGTGGCCAAACAGGACGCAGGAGAGGAGAAAGAGATTGATTAATAGACTACACAGGAGGTAAGTATGATGTGTGTATGTTTATTTAGACTTTTATTTTCAGTTCAGGTTTTCTTTAAAAACAATTTGGCTGAAAAAAATCTTACTACACTTTACTAATATTGCTGGAACTGATCTGTCAGAAAATAACGGAGATCGCTATGTTGCCATCCCAAGTCCTACAACAATAAGGTACAGAAGTTAAATTACACAACCCCCACCATATAACCCGACATGTTTCACTTCTAAATGAAGCTTTTTCAAGGGAAAGTGCTAAAAAGTGTTCACAGTGATAAGGTGCACAGATAACATTCTTTTAAAAACAAGTATAGAGATATAGCCTGTCGGCTCACAACATATTAGCAGCCAAACGCACTGGCAGAATGCTTCTCCTTAAAGCGGTATCGTCACCATAAAAATCAAATTTCAACAGCAACTGGTCTGAGTGTATTAAGTGATAAAGATGCTAATCCTGCATTCAAAACTTGCAAAACTTTTTCTGCTGTTATGATTTGGAGTTATCATATACCTTAGGAGCACTGGCTCTTTAGTAGTCGGTGCCAAAGAATTGCATGCTGGGGGTTCTTTTTATCTATAATCTATTCCTCCTCTTCCCTTTATTTCCCTACCAGCTGCTTATCTGAAACCTGATCCCCTACTCACTTGTGTTTACAAGCAAGGCTGAGGTGACTCAGTGATTGGAGGAGACAAGAAAAAAAGTAAAGGGCAGAAATGACATCACAAGTTAGCCTTAACTGTGGGCAAAAGACATGGCCCCCACCAGGAACAGAATTCTCGTCATTTACTATATAACATTCACTGAAATCAAAACGTGGACAGTACAATACATGTGTTATGTAAGCAGATCAAGTATTTATCTACTTATATATGTGTTTTTTTCCCTGGAATAGTATGGCTGATCCTACTGCTTTAAATACTTCCCTGTTAAGGTGGAGCTACACACCCCTCCCCGAAAACGGGCTGTATCCAGTCACTCCCATCAAGGTCCAGCTCACCATTGGTGCCCAGCCATGTCAGTTACTTAGGCCACCAATGGTATATGGGTGGTATATGAACCCATATATAAAATTGTCCCCTCACTCATATAGCTACAGTTACAAAAATGCCTATGCTGCCCCCCTACAGTATGTACAGTGCATCTGCCCAGCAAGGGCATTAAACTCCCAAAAACATAGGCTCCGGACGAAGGTACCGTCAAGCTTCGTGTGTGGCGTCCTCGGATTGGTCAGACAGCGCAATGACGTCCGCACAAATCCGGCCAGTCGGCCGCTAGGAAGATGCAGCCAAGTCTATGCACACTTCCGCATCGCGTGCACTGGAGCGCAAACGTCATCGCTCCAGTGTAGCAAGAGGGCGACGCCGGCGTGGGCTAGTTGCTATAGCAACATAGAAACAACTCCTCTGCCCCAGCGCTCGGATCAGAGCATCATTCAATATATTACAGACAGCCGTTTATTATCTAAAACGGCATATAGATACATTAGTGGCTATGATCACGCCACTGTAAGTGGACATGCCCCAAATAACACGCTACATAGATCAAAGAAGGGCAGGGGGGATTTGTCACCCTGCTAAATATATTAAAGGGACCACACAGGGAAAAGAGGATGAATGAGTAACAGCAAAGAATCGAGGGAGTGGGATAGAATAAACAGGGAGAGGGAGAGGAAACATACACAGACGGATGCCTAAAGCAAACATACACGCATATGGCATCATTATGTGTAGCTGTAAAACACTGACCAATACAATAGTTCTAATGCAGTGACGCATCTATATACCAATGTATTACTCTCACCAGCTTTGTTGCTATAAGAACAACGCGATTGAAGCCAAAGTATCAAAGGTAGGTATATAAAAGTTACATGGACCATAGGGGCTAGACCAACATATATAGATTAATCACAAGAACGGAGAGAAGGTAAATCCTTCATTCAACCCTCCTGGGTTGAGAGTGCCCAGTCTGTATATCCATTTGGATTCAAGTTGTCTTAATTTTTGATCCAGGTTTCCCCCACGGGGTCCCAGATGCCAGTCTTGAATCACCCAATATTTGAAGGAGTTAATGTCACCACCATGTTGCTCATTAAAATGGCGGGCCACAGACGTGTTTCTCTTGTGCTTGATGTCCCCTAGATGTTCCAGAATCCTAGTTTTCACTACTCTGGTAGTTTCCCCAATATACATTAGGGGACATGAACATTGTATGGCATAAATGACCCCCTCGGTGTCACAGTTAAAGAAATCAAATAGGTCGAATTTCCGACCATTTTTGGGAGCAATGAATTCCTTACATTTCAGAACCATATGCGTGTATGTTTGCTTTAGGCATCCGTCTGTGTATGTTTCCTCTCCCTCTCCCTGTTTATTCTATCCCACTCCCAGGGGCGTAGCAATAGGGGGTGCAGCGGTAGCGACCGCATCGGGGCCCTTGGGCCAGAGGGGCCCCATAGGGCCCTCCCTCAACTACAGTATTAGCTCTCTATTGGTCCTGTGCTCATACTAATCACTTCTATAGATACTTTGAATAGTGGTAATCATTAACACACTGTTCCCCATCCCCTACTTGCACCTCTGACACTGTAGTTGCCCTTGGCAGGTTTTGGGGCGGCGTATCAGTTGTTATGTATAGAGTGCTTGGGGGGCCCCATTGTAAAACTTGCATCGGGGCCCACAGCTCCTTAGCTACGCCACTGCCCACTCCCTCGATTCTTTGCTGTTACTCATTCATCCTCTTTTCCCTGTGTGGTCCCTTTAATATATTTAGCAGGGTGACAAATCCCCCCTGCCCTTCTTTGATCTATGTAGCGTGTTATTTGGGGCATGTCCACTTACAGTGGCGTGATCATAGCCACTAATGTATCTATATGCCGTTTTAGATAATAAACGGCTGTCTGTAATATATTGAATGACGCTCTGATCCGAGCGCTGGGGCAGAGGAGTTGTTTCTATGTTGCTATAGCAACTAGCCCACGCCGGCGTCGCCCTCTTGCTACACTGGAGCGATGACGTTTGCGCTCCAGTGCACGCGATGCGGAAGTGTGCAGAGACTTGGCTGCATCTTCCTAGCGGCCGACTGGCCGGATTTGTGCGGACGTCATTGCGCTGTCTGACCAATCCGAGGACGCCACACACGAAGCTTGACGGTACCTTCGTCCGGAGCCTATGTTTTTGGGAGTTTAATGCCCTTGCTGGGCAGATGCACTGTACATACTGTAGGGGGGCAGCATAGGCATTTTTGTAACTGTAGCTATATGAGTGAGGGGACAATTTTATATATGGGTTCATATACCACCCATATACCATTGGTGGCCTAAGTAACTGACATGGCTGGGCACCAATGGTGAGCTGGACCTTGATGGGAGTGACTGGATACAGCCCGTTTTCGGGGAGGGGTGTGTAGCTCCACCTTAACAGGGAAGTATTTAAGGAGAAGCATTCTGCCAGTGCGTTTGGCTGCTAATATGTTGTGAGCCGACAGGCTATATCTCTATACTTGTTTTTAAAAGAATGTTATCTGTGCACCTTATCACTGTGAACACTTTTTAGCACTTTCCCTTGAAAAAGCTTCATTTAGAAGTGAAACATGTCGGGTTATATGGTGGGGGTTGTGTAATTTAACTTCTGTACCTTATTGTTGTAGGACTTGGGATGGCAACATAGCGATCTCCGTTATTTTCTGACAGATCAGTTCCAACAATATTAGTAAAGTGTAGTAAGATTTTTTCAGCCAAATTGTTTTTAAGGAACAAACCATTAAACGTTAAGTTTTATATTTTAGTGATTCAGCATAGAGGGATCTTTCTGTGTTATTTACCCTATCTCAGGTTCTGTTCTTCGATGACCCTCACTGATAAGAAATTCCAACTATAAAACACTTTCCTAGCAGAAAATGGCTTTTGAGAGCAAAAAGGGGAATTTCTTATCAGTGAGGGTCACACTGTAGTCGCTTCCTGTTTGAATCAGGACTGAGTCAGCCACTTACATACCTGATATTTATTTAACTCTTTCAGGCAGAGAAAGAAAAAAAGAACAGGATAGTTATTTGTGTGCTAGGCACGTCTATCTCATCATGTCACTTCGGGTATCTATTACCCTGCGCATTTTGCGGTAACACACTGTATGCAGTACATTATAATTCCGCACACCATTATACCGCAACTAGAAATGGCTCGAACATCCGATTTTAGGTTCGCAAATTTTGCGCGAACCCAAACTTTTGCGGAAGTTCGCATTCCAGGTTCGTGAACCTAAAATCGGAGGTTCGAGCCATCTCTAGTTGCGGTATAATGGTGTGCGGGATTATAATGTACTGCATACAGTGTGTTACCGCAAAATGCACAGGTTAATAGATACCCGAAGTGACATGTGACATGATGAGATAGACGTGTATGAACCGCAATAGACTTCAATGGGGAGGCGAACTTTGAAAACTACAAACATTTATGCTTGCCACAACAGTGATGGAAAAGATGTTTCAAGGGGTCTAGATTTAACCTTCCTGGCGGTAAGCCCGAGCTGAGCTCGGGCTATGCCGCCGGAAGGCACCGCTCAGGCCCCGCTGGGCCGTTTCTCAGGCTCCTACTCCAGACCGGAATTGAACCCTGAATCCCCGGCCGTACCCTTTATGGTAGAGAAAGAACCATCGACAGTCTGAGTAGCGATGAACCCCTAGACTACTGGGTGCGCAGGTTTGACCTGTGGCCAGAGCTGTCACAATTTGCCATCCAACTTCTCTCTTGCCCTGCCTCAAGTGTCCTGTCAGAAAGGACCTTCAGCGCAGCTGGAGGCACTGTCAGTGAGAAGAGAAGTCGCCTAGGTAAAAAAAAAAAGTTTTCAGTACCTCACCTTTATTAAAATAAATGAGGCATGGATCCCGGAGGGCTACTGCCTGCCCGAAGACTAAGTCAGTCCCCACACACACACAGCATCTCTGCCTGCACGCCGTGTGACTGCCTGCCCCAAGACAAAGTCGGTCCCCACACAGAATCTCTGCCTACAGGCCGCTTGACTGCCTTCTCCACCACCACCAACAAGGTCCAGGACTCCAAGTGGATTTCTGAATTTTTAAGGCTGCTGGTGTGTATAAATACCTGCCTAATATTTCATACTGAACACTTTTTTTTTTTACCTAGGCCACTTCTCTTCTCAGTGACAATGCCTCCAGCTGCGCTGAAGGTCCTTTCTGACAGGACGCTTGAGGCAGGGCAAGAGAGAAGTTGGATGGCAAAATGTGACAGCTCTGGCCACAGGTCAAACCTGCGCACCCAGTAGTCTAGGGGTTCATCGCTACTCAGTAGTGTTGTCCGGATCATAAATGATTCGGATCTTTGATCCGAATCTATTTTGTGAGTCGAATCATCCGAATCATCAAAATGAGTGATTCGGATCGCAAAGGGGGCGGGGCCAGGAGCGTGCAAACAAACATTTCTGCTCTCTGCTTGTCCCTCCTCCCTTCTCTGTCCACTCCCTGCCCTCTGTCCATCTCCTCCCCTTCTCTGTGTGTCCACCCCCCTCCCCTTCTCCTGTCCTGCTAGTCATTTCACCTCCGAATGCTTCCCTTGTAAAATGATCCGAGACTCGGATCAAAGATCCGGATCTTTTCAATGATCCGATTCAAATCATCCGAATCATTTAAAAGATCCGAACTTCGCATCTCTACTACTCAGACTGTCGATGGTTCTTTCTCTACCATTGTTAAAGAAAGGGTACGGCCGGGGAATCAGGGTTCAATTCCGGTCTGGAGTGGGAGCCTGAGAAACGGCTACCACCACACATATAAGGAAGGCAGCAGGCACGGCACGCAAGTCCCGACTCGGGGAGGTAGTGACGAAAAATAACAATACAGGACTCTTTCGAGGCCCTGTATAATGATGAGTACACTTGAAATCCTTTAACGGGAATCTGTTATGGAGGGCAAGATTGCCATTAATTCAACTGTGTGGTCAACTCTCTTTGGTACTTTCTGCACCATGGTGCATGGTAAGGTAATGGCCAGGGAATCGGGGCTCGATTTCGGTCGAGAGTGGGAGCCTGAGAAACAGCTACACACAACACACATCCAAGGAGGACCCAATGTGCTGTATAAGTAATGTACCTGCCCTGACCGTGCTTTGCAGGCCAGGCATCTGTGGTCAGATGGACCCTTGACCCAACGCTGTGTGCCAGAGATGACACCACTTGCCTTTAACGAGAATCTCTTATGGAGGGCAAGTCTGCTATCCATTCAAGTGAAAGGTATGCACTGACTCCCAGGTATAATACAATGTGCAGTGACAGATGCAGTGAAAGGTATTCAGTGACTGCTGGTATAACAATATGCAGTCACACAGATGCAGTGAACAGGTATGCAGTGACTGGTATATAAAACTGTGTGCAGTCACGCAGGTGCAGTGAACAAGTATGTAGTGACTGGTATAAATACAATGTGCAGCTGTCACACACATAGGTGCAGTGAACAGTTATGCAGTGACTGGTGTATAATACTGCGTTCTGTCACGCAGGTGCACTGAACAGGTATGCAGTGACTGGTATTACAAATGTGCAGCTGTCACACACACAGGTACCGTGAACAGGTATGCAGTGACTGGTACTACAAATGTGCAACTGTCACACACACAGGTACTGTGAACAGGTATGCAGTGACTGGTATCTATATATATATAATAGACTAAGGGCCTCAACCTTCAAACAAGAAGAAGAAGTACTTTGCATGAGAAAATTTATGCGTGCTCAAACACCAAGTTTAAGGCCTCTTTTCCACGGACTGTTGAGCTGTGTGCTCAGCAAGCAGTTACCAGGCAGCAGTGAGCAGATACCAGGCAGCAACAAGCAGTTACCAGGCAGCAGCAAGCAGTTATCAGTCAGCAGTGAGCAGATACCAGGCAGCAGCAAGCAGTTACCAGGCAGGAGCAAGCAGTTACCAGGCAGCAGTGAGCAGTTGTGAGAGTTTGAGAGCCATTTCACTGCCTATTCACAGTCCATGGAAAAGAGGCCTTACCCTAGCAAGTCTGACATTGCAAATCTGGCCTAATTGGCTATTCATGAGGCAATGCTCATGCAAATGCATGCACAAACCAATACCACAAAGCAGTCACCCTGCTACATGCTACATTAGCACTATCCGGCTTAGTGCACACCAGAGCGGTTCGGCAGCGTTTTGCGATCCACTTGCGGCTGCGGATACGCTTGGGTAATGTATTTCAATGGGCTGGTGCACACCAGAGCGGGAGGCGTTTTGCTGAAACGCATACTCCCGAGGTGAGGCATTTTTTGGATTGCGGAGGCATTTCTGCCTCCAATGTAAAGTATAGGAAAAACGCAAACCGCTCTGAAAAACGGCAGTTCAGAGCGGTTTTGCAGGCGGTTTTGTTACAGAAGCTGTTCAGTAACAGCTTTACTGTAACAATATATGAAATCTACTACACCAAAAACGCTTTACAAAACCGCAAAATGCTAGGTGAAATGCTACAGAAAAATAAAAAGCGTTTCAAAATCTGCTAGCATTTTGCGGATCTGCTAGCAGTTTTTGGTGTGCTCCAGGCCTCCAGGAGCGTACGGGGAGGATTCCCAATGCCCCCTTTTTATACAACTGGGGGGACTGCAGGGTCCCAGGCTCTCTCACTGCCTGGAAACCACAGCGGCACCCCGGAGGGGGAGGCTGGGTGACGTGGACGACCCCCCCCAAGTGTGGCCAGCGCCGCGGAGAGCCGTCTGCACCCACCTCCCAATATTAAAAACAGGCACTTACCTTAACGTCCATTGCGTTCTGCTACATGCGCATTAATTTGGGGGCACCACATGAGAAAGGAGAGAAGCATGGGTCACCCCGAGCTTTAGAGCTCAGGGCTGGCTCACATACAGCACTCCAGAGGGGGGGGGGCAGGCACACTCACTCCAGGGTTCACACCACCGGAGCAAGCCATCCACCACCTGCCTCCAAAGGATACAAACTGCACAAAATGCTTTCCATGAGAAAATTAATGCGCATGTAGCAGAACCCAACGGACGTTAAGGTAAGTGGCTGTTTTTAATATTAGGAGGTGGGTGCGGACGGCTCTCCCCAGCGCTGGCCACGCTTGGGGGGGGGGGCGGCTGCGCCACCCAGCCTCCCACTCCGGGGTGCCGCTGTGGTTCCCAGGCAGCGAGAGAGCACTTTGCGGTATTGGTTTTTTGACCCTGCATAGTTTGGCATGTGAAAGCAAATGCATATTTGCATGAGCATTGCCTCATGAATAGCCAATTAGGCCGGATTTGCAAAGCCAGACTTGCTAGGGTTAAACTTGGTGTTTGAGCACGCATACATTTTCTCATGGAAAGCCTACTTCTTCTTGCTTCAAGGTTGAGGCACGTACTCTATTAGATAGATAGATGCGGCGTATGCTACGACGCGGGTTGGCTAGTATAGTATAACACTGCATGCTGTCACGCAGGTGCACTGAACAGGTATGCAGTGACTGGTATCAATACAATGTGCAGCTGTCACACACACAGGTACCGTGAACAGGTATGCAGTGACTGGTATTACCAATGTGCAGCTGTGACACACGTGCAGTGAAAAGGTAGGCACTGAATGTGCTGGGCCTGGCAGTGGCACGGTATAGGAATTAGCAAGGGCCAGCTGCAACTGACAGGGCTGTATATGCCGGTGTCAGAGGGCCACACACACACAAAAAAAATAGATCACAAGAACATTAGCTCTCAAAAGAGCTTTTGTGGGGTGCTTTTTAGAAATAAGTATCAGCAAGGAGCAAGCTAACAAGAGCCTAACTAAGCTTTCCCTAATCTGTGAAGCAATCTCTCTCCCTTCTCTCACTACCTACGCAGCATGCAGAGTGAGGAAATGGCCGACGCTTTTATACGGGGGGGGGGGGCTCTAGAAGGGAGTGCAGCCTGATTGGCTACCATGTGTCTGCTGATTGATGTAGAGGGTCAAAGTTTAGCCTAATGATGTAGTATAGGGGGCGGGTTGAACTCGCTTATAGTTCGCAGTTCACCGCGAAGACGAACCACCGATGTTTGCGCGAATCGGTTCGCCGGCGAACCGTTTGGGCCATCTCTAACCGCAACGCACCCACCCCACTTTGGAATATTGTATAGGTGGTGCATTGCAGTGCAGCTGTGAACGTACTCAAAATGAGATGCAAATAATTCTTAGGTATTTTACGCAGCTTGATAAAGCACTGCTGCACACATTTCTGTCTGATCCTGTGTGTACACTGACCACTTCGGTGTTTTGAATGAGTTGTTGTGCACTGCAGTATTGTAGCACAATGCCTTTTGCTGTCTTATGGCCCAAGGTTACATACACAAGCTAAAATAAACTCAGCCACTGTGCCCAATACCGACCACCTCCACTGAGTGAGGATGAGCTTACAAATCTGAAACTGCATTCTGTATACTTCGGAACAGAACCAGAACTTTTAGGGCCCTTTTTCCACGAGCAATTTATAGACAGTGAAAAGACTGTTGAACTCTCACAACTGCTTGGTAACTGATCACTGAGTGTACAGTTCAGCCACCTGTGGAAAAAATCCCCTTACATATGCAGGCTTCACCCTTGTTGCTGCCTCTGGCCGCTGTGCTCCACAGTGCATTCCATCTTTCTGAAACCTTCTCCTTCACAGCCAGAAAGAGAAAGTATCGGTGAGATGGAGGCACTAGTCTAGTCTAGGGGACCCAGCAGGAAACGTCATACTGAACAGCATTGTGACTGGCTAAGGCCCCATTCACACTTAAAAGCGCTTTTGTGGGTGGGAGTGATTTTTCTGTGATTTCATGCAGAAAAATCACTGGACACTGCAGCGCTTTTTCAGCGATCGCGTTTAGCGCTTCTATAGCACTGAAACGCGATCGCCGGAAATTTGCCTGAAAATGGTGCAGGCTACACGTTTGGTGATTTGCATTAATTGCCGGTGATTAATGCAAATCCACCAAGTGAGAACGGGCCCATAGGGTTTTATTATACTAGCGCTTTAAAAAGCGCTAGCGTTTGAGCGTTTTGCCAATATCTCCGGCTAACGCTATAGTGTAAATGGGGCCTCAATAGTGTGTGCAGTTTGAGAGGGTGCTGTCCACCCAGTGGAATTTCCCTATTATGTCTCCGAGTTGGAAAGCGTAATGAACAGCAGTGACCAGAGGCAAGGGTGCGTTAAACGGCTACCGCAGTCCACATATGTAAAGATTCTGGGTCTATTCTGAATTTGAAAACTCATCCTTGCTGCCAAGAATCAAAAATTGTATGGTGGCCACCTATCTGCTACAGCATGTCAGTGAGAAATCCACTTGGCGTACTGACTCAGGCTAGGGCATTGTTTTTCCTCTCACTACATCTGTACAGCCTCTATTGGATATCACTGTGCAGTATGTGGTCAAGTAATAGATCTCTCTCTGTTCAGATGATGAATCTGGTGGCCAGTGACTACTATAGCCACCTTAACTGTGTACGCCTACCTAAGACATTACTAGCTGCTATTTCCTTGTTTGCCTAATACACCTGTGTCTTGGCTGCAATTTAGGAATTGTTTTCATCATGCTGTATAATTTTATTGGCTCGATGTTGCTTCCACCCCTGTTTTGGCTCCTTTTGCACGTTGAAGAAAATAGTTGATTGCAACTTGCTCTTGTGCTGATTTGCGCACACCTATTGCACTGATTTCATCTGATCTGCATTCAGGCATTGATGCCTAGCATGTCAGGACAGTTCACACAGCATCCTGCTTCCATAGTGTTCCAACAAGTGACTTTTCAGGTGCTGCAAAGAGTTAAATGGAAAAATTCTAAACATCGTACAGTAGAGGTGCCTGCAGCAACTTGGTGAGGGGAGGACCTGAGCCATTCATGGGGTGGGGGACAGCATCTAAACAAGGCTTCTGTCCAATCTGGAGCAGCTGGGTGTCTTGTTACTGCTTTCTGGCTGAACAGGAGTTCTGGCTCCTCACACAAGGCAGAAGTCAGGAAGGAAGGGAATAGTAGAGTGTATATCGGCTTCCTCATACAGGTAAGTGCCCTGCTGTGCTGAACAGCTACCAGCATTGTATGCGAATGGCAAACCCTCAACTCCTATGATTTACCAATCATGCCAGTCAGTTACTGATATGGAATTAGGCAGTGTACCTATAGAGTGTAAGCTGCATAAACTGCTTCAGATTGTACAGTCTGTGGTACAGTTAGTTAAGATGGTGTCATGAGATTGAATTATGTTGTTTTGTTACAGCATTAGATTGTGAGCTCTGTTGCATGGCATCTTCCTTTTATTATGATTAGTATATTTATGATAAGATCTGGGGTGTGTGCAATAGAATACATTATTTGTGGAAGTGGTTTTATATCCTATGAAGTGAAAGCAAAATGATAAAGGGTGTTGTCCTGGGCTGCTGCCTGGTACTCACCTTCAATTTTGATTGGCCGACCAATTTTAGCACCTCCGTGTAGTGTGTCAACAAATATTGAATACTATAGGCAGATTGTGTAGGTAAACCATACTACATGGAGGTGGTAATATTTGCAGTGATTGGCCAATCATAATTGAAAGTGTGTATCAAGCTTTAGATTGTCAAATGATTATATGCTCTGCTGTATGGTGGAACAGACTGCAAATTGTTCGTTTTTTCAAGCTGATGCACTTGTGTTTGTATTTTGTACTGACATTGCCCTCAATCTTGATTGCAAGCTCTTTGACAAAAGCTTTGTGTCGAATCAGCTGTATCTGCAAGTCCTAGAGCTTATGTTTTCATGCTTCCCACTAAGGGGATCCTGTGTATGGGCTGGTGCGCTTCTGAGCGCTTTTAAACAGCTAGCACTTTTTACAGTCTAATGCTGGGCATACACGGATAGATTCTGCGGCTCGATCAGCCGCCGGATCGACTCCTGCCGCGTCCCCTCGTGCGCCTGGATCGATTCCCGCTCGTTCCTTACCTTCCGCTCGTTTTCCGCTATTGTCTGCCCTCGGGTATCGAGCGGGGAACCGATCCGGCGGGCAATCGTACCTGTCGGAAATTATCAATCGAGCCATCAGCGGCTCGATTGATAAGAAGAATCTATCTGTGTATGCCCAGCATTAAACAAACTCTAGAACAGAGCAATTTTCCAAGCATTTTTTGTTTGTTTGTTTGTTTGTTTTTGTTGTTTGTTTTTATTACAAAAACTGTACACTTCCAGCTCTACTATACAAAAATACTACACCAAAACGCTCAAAAAATCGCTAGGCATAACTAGAAAATCACACGGGACATGGATAAAATTGCTTAGAAAAATCACTTCTAAAAATGCTTAACCGTTTGCGATTACGTTTGCGCTTTTAGGTGTGCACCAGCCCTGAATCACATTTGTAATCTGGTCTGGAGAAATGGGTTCTGATTTTTCTTTTTAGAAATGCTTGAGCATGTATTATTTATTATGCTTATCCAGTATGGATAGAATTCCAGTGTTTGTAATGCTGGAGCTGTACGGTTGAGGTGAGCTAGCGTTTTAAAGTCCATGGGGAACAGTTCACCAATCACAGCACCGTCTACAACCTGAAGCATTCTAATTGGCTGAATAGTGTGGGCGTATTATCATTTCTACAACCCATCTGAAACCTAGCAGTTTGAGAGGGTGTTGACCACCCAATCATCGTTAGCGGAATTTTCCTATGAACTTTCAGGGCCTATTAACACTCGAGCGCTTTTTTTTTTTTTTTTTTTTTTTTTTAATTATTATTTATTTATTTATTTTTGTGCCTCCTGGCGTTTACCTGCGCATTACAGATTTTTTGTAAAGTGCTTTTGCAGAGCGATTCGTTTTTTCAGTTCCTGACGTCAGTCAGGAAGTGAACTTTCACCCAGAAATGAACAAATACAATGTATTTATTCATGAAAGCGCTGGGGAAATCGCTATACAAAGCGCTTTTTCAATGGCTTTTTGGGATTTCTCTATACCTTCCATTGAGACAAATCGCCACCCCCCAAAATGGTACAGGCAGCGCTTTGGGGAGTGGATCGTAATCGAACTGCTCATATGTGAACACTCATAGGGAATCATTGCACAAGCACTTTAGGGCGATTTTGAAAATCGCCGGCGCTTAAGAAAAACTCAAAAGCGCCCTTAGTGTGAACAAGCCCTAAATGTTCCTAAAGTTTGGTACACACGTCCAATTTTGATTGGCCGATTTTACCAGTTTGACCTCCACAGTGTCTGGAGTTGCAGAATATTTAGCTGTACAGTTTTATTACTGAAAGTTATCTCTGGTTGTGTAATTTCTTTATCATATGTTCAGCCTATGTTGGGCAAGTTTACTTTGGGATCACTTTAATGTAAATATTTGTTCAGTGCAATTTATAAATCTGTATGAAGGCAGGGACTTGTGTTTTAGATTACATTTGTCTTTCACGCCATCCATGCCAGTGGCCATGTGTTTCACCGCAGTGTTTTGCCACGTGTTGCTGTGCGCTGTTAGATTATTAACCACACTGAATTTGTCAGCTCACAGAAATGAAACGTCTTGCTTTCACAGAAATGAGTGCAGCCATGTGGTATTGTTGTTATTATACAGTATTCCTAAAATGTAATATGAGTAAAACACAACTTATCTTTCCACTGTCTCTGTCCACATCTCTGCCTTTATATCACGTTCAATGTTAATGACACCCCCATAACTTCAGTTCCCAAAGCATGTTGCTTAGGGGTAATATTTGACTCCCTATGTCTTTTATTCCTCACATTCACTCCCTAATCAGCTCGTGTCCTCTCCTACTCAAAAACCGTGCCTCTGACCTTTTCTCACTCAGGACACAACTAAAATGTTAGTACACGCTCTTATAATATTTTGTTTGGACTGTTGTAATATACTACCAACTAACCACCTGGCACCACTCCAATCAATACTGAACTTCTCAGATCTGCACGCAACCTTCTTTTATCCTCCTCCTAGAATCACCTGCTCACATACACGTATACAAGACTACTCACATGCTTCAACTCACCAGAGAATGCCCTTTCACAACACATCCATCGCTCTCCAACCTTTGAAATCTTTAAATTCTCCCTCAAAACTCACTTTTTGCGACAAGCATACTCTCTGCTTTAGACCATGTTGTACCCCTTACTAGAAGACATAAAGATCTGCTTGGCGGATTGCTCAAACCCAGTCTTATCAGCTGAACGGCATACTGTAGACGCCCGATTTGACATCCAAACGACCGGTCGTTTGTGAAAATCCGACGTGTGTACGAGCCTTAAAGGACAGGAGATAAGCATAGTGAATTGAGGCAATTGTGTCCATATCAGGGGCGTAACGTTAGGGGAGCAACCTATGCAATCACAGGGTAACCCAGAGCTGTGGGGGCCCCCAACTACTAACCTTCCCTTCCTCTGATACAGGGCCATACTTCAGATCAGGTTTTGTGGCTACACTTGTTATGGGTGTGAAGATCATGATGGCCACACTAGTTTGATGACCCTTGTGAGATGAGCTCCAAGGCTGTGAAGGGCACCAAGGGAAGGGGAGGACAGGGGTGTAAGCATTGGGCGGGGGCTCAAATTTTTTGCTTGGAGGCCCCATGAATTGTACATATTCCGGAGGTTTATGTTTTAGTTTCATTTGATTTATAATTTCTAGGTGCACTGCATTTCTGTTCCACTGATAATATTTAAACTTGTTTATACAAGCTTAAACGAATCTAGACTTACATCTATATTCAACTCAATAATTACTTGCTCTATTTCTACCATTGGGATTGCATTTTCTTATAGCATTTACCTGATTCCTGTTATATTGCAAGTGTTATTCAATATACCCTTTTTATTGCCAGTTGTAATGTAACTACACTGAAAAATTTTGCAATAAAGCTTGAGTGAAAGAATTGTATATATTCCTGTATTTTCGGGCTTATGTACCTTCCTCCTGAGGTTGGGCACATGTTTGAAGTTGAAGCTCCGTAGAAAAAAAGGATGACATTTATTTATTTATTTATTTTGCCGGACTGCGCCCTTCTACTTCATGTGAAATGCAAATGCAATCCTAGCTTTGTCTCTAATTATCTGTCCCCTTAAGCCACATGGTATTGATTGAGTGGTAAAATCTAGCCTGCAGGTGTTTCAAGTCTTTTCTGTAGGGTGCAAAGCTGAAACCGTAAACTGAACAAAACCTAAAAGATTCTTTTTAAGATTGTATCCTTTTATTAAGCAAGACTCTGGCCCTGACAGCAAGATATGGTGTGACAGACTTTGCTGTAAGCTGTACTGACTTGATTTCCTTCTATCTAGACCATGCATGTCAAACTCTGGCCTGTGGGCCAAATCTGGTCCTCAGGGCCATCAAATTTGGCCCTCAAGTGGTTTCCCCAGTGTGCATTATGTTTGGCCTACTCTAGACTACTAGGTAAGCTCAAATGGAGGTGGAGCACTAGAACACCAGGGAAGCCATGTGGTGCAGGGAGGGGAAAACACTAGACACCAGGGAATTGGCATTAGGAACTTTGATTCTATACCTAACTATCTGGTAGTTCACAAGCAGAGAAAGAGTTGCACACCATAACTGAATCCAAGGCCCAGGACCGGTGAGCGTAAATATGAAATTCCAATGGTGGTGGATGGCGCACTAAATCTTGTGTACAGACCATCCACAGTCCTGTTGCTGGGTAAATGACCATTCGGACACAGCGGACATGTGAGGTACTTTACTCAGGGCCGGAGCTACCATAGGAAAAAATGGGCAATTGCCCCAGAGCCTGTAGGGGCCCCCAAGGTGTCCCTTCCACATCTTAACTGTTGCTCCCCAGGGACTCTGCAGAGTCTGTTAAGTTGGGAGGTTATTGGGGAAGGGTCAGCAGCCAGCTCAGGAGCCCAGGAGGGAAATTTGGCTGCAACAAAGGGCCTCTAATGGCGCTTTTTGGTTGGGGGGTGTCTTTTGGGGGGCCACCAGGCTAATTTTGCCCTAGGGCCCAATTGTTACTTGAAGCGGCCCTGACTTTACTGCCTTTATCCTCATAACTTCTTTTGTTGTGCTGATCGCATCATTCATTATGGTTATGCCATTGTTTATATATGCAAATTGCCATGGAGAAGTGGCAGCAAATTTGAATTGTGGGTGTGTAAGTTTGCATTACAGTACTTACCTGTCATGCACTGTGTAACGTTAACACCATTCTTTTAATACCTTGACAAAGAGGACCCGCCGAGGCCCTGAAACGGTCGTTGGTGACTGGAATTGAAATCTGGTGTATTATGTGAATAAACCACGTTTATTTTGACTTGAGTGTGTGGATCTCTTGGAATTTAACTATCTGGTAGGGTGCTGATAGATATTAGATGACAGGCACCAATTGAGTTTGGTTGCCTCTGTTACTCATCCTTCACAAGAGAAGTGCTTGTCTCCGCTTCTGTGGCACTGAGCTAAAATACTGCTCTGAGGATGGTTGGAATGAGCCTCTATCCCCTCATGGGCTTTTACAGCTGCATCAAGGCTAGAAGGATTCTATCCATATAGGGTCCACAGATCCCAGTAAATGCTTAGCATGGAATCAAATACTGCAACACTCCACACACAGTTTGGTGTACAGTTACTCTTAAATACTCACTAGACTACATCCAGTAGTTTATAAATAGTACATGAGCAGGATATGGCTGTGCTCTGAGGTGTACATACCACTCAGACAATGGATTAATACAGACACTAGATTTAGTTGAAGCAATTATTTGTGATCTTCTCGAGTTAATGCCTAATGCTAGATACACACAATACAATTTTCTGACTCTGATTTACTGTCAGATCGGCTATTTCCAACAGGTCCGATCTGAATTCTGATCGATTTTCCATAGAAGTGAATGAAAATCGATTGGACCTGTTGCAAATAGTCAATCTGATAGTAAATCTGACAGAAAATTGTATCGTGTGTGTAGATAGCATGACATCAGTACAGGTGTCTTATGATGTCATACCACTGCCCAGTCACTAAAGGACTTGCAGCTACCTACTACTTCTATTGTTGTTGTCCATACAGCACCGTACCTCCTGTTTCTTTGTTCATAACATTGTCACCTGCAGAGATCACCAATAACAAGTGCTCCAGAGGGCCCTTTACCACTTGGCAGGCAAGCACAATCGTGCTGCAGTTGCGATTGTGCAAGCTTCTTTTCCCACTTGCCACAATTGCTGCGTGCAACCTTCAAACAAAATGATTGCGCCAAGAATCGTGCAGGCTGGTAATTGCGTTTGGGCAAAAAAAAAAAATGAAGCAAGCTAGTGGAAAATAAGCACCATGATTTACATGTAAATCACGGAGCTATTGCGATCGGCAAAATGGATCAGAAGCGCATTGCATGTAGTGGAAAAGGGCCCAGATAGCAATTTCTGAGGGTCAGTACAGAGCTTACAGAGGAACTTTACCAAAAGCTAGCAGTAGGGTAGTAGGGTAAAAGAAATGCATTGCAATGTGAGAAGTAAAAAAAATAGAGGATAGATCAAGAAATGCTCCATATTCACTGTGTAATTCGTTTATGTTGTTTGATCCACCATAAGCCTGCAGGTCATCATCTGTACTACTGGCAGACGTGGAAAAAAAACCACAGCACCAACTATCATTATCTATAAACACGCCCACTAACAATGTGATAGACTATATATCTGCACAGAGGGAGTTACTGCTGCTTGGCAGTTGGAAACAGCCGTTATTTCCCACAATGCAACCAGGTTCACAGACAGGAAACTACAGTAACCCTGACATCACACTGTGGGAGGGGTTTCACCACAATATCAGTGACACAGATGACCCCGATTGATCAATTCGAGAAAAGGTAAAGATTTCTTATGGGAAAGGGAATATTGGCTACTGACTGGGATGAAGTTTAGTCTTGGGTTAGGCTCGGTTCACATTAGGCTGTTTTCAGCCTACATTCCGCTCTGATAAGCGGAACGCAGCAGCTGCAGCAATGCTTTCCCTATAGGAAAGTTCACATTGCTGCGTTCCGCTCATTGGAGCGGACGTTCTCGACATGTCGGGACCTTGCGTTCCCGCTCCGTGAACGGAACGTAAGCGTACGGGCGGATGCGTCCTAATGTGAACCCGGCCTTAAAGTTCCATTTTTAGTAGGAAAATGCACACATCGGTACCTAGACAATGATCAAGGTTCCCCTAATTTACTGGGTGGGGGAAAGGGGAACTGTGCACTTCCTGTCGGTATGACAGGTATGAGCATCACTTGTAAAAGGCGAGTCATGTAATAGTTATCAGCTCTGGTGATGCGAGATGCTAGAGACCTACGTAATTAAGCATGCTGGGAAATTTTTTTTGAGTGTCACACACAGAAAAGGCAAGTCTTTTCATGAACCGTTCATATCAAGATGGACAGGGTTGTTTTTTTTTGTTTTTTTTTTTTGTATTATTATTTATTTAAAGGTAATTTATAGTTAGGAATTTACCCTTCTATAGTCACTCTGAAAATGTCCATTGACTTTGGCCATAGATGGCAGAAAAAAAACCCCAGTATAAACATCTGTATTGTGATCCCTACACTTCATTATGTATGAGGGGGAGAAAGCAACACTTTAGAAGCATATTTTGACCCCAGTTAAAGGACAACTGAACAGAGAAGGATATGAAGGCTGCCATCTTTATTTCTTTATAAACCATACCAGTTGTCTGGCAGTCCTGCTGATCTATTTGGCTGCAGTAGTGGCTGACTCACTCACATCTGAAACAAGCATGTGGCTAATCTAGTCAGACTACAGTCATAAACATCTGATCTGCTGCATGCTTGTCCAGGGTCTATGGCTAAATGTATTAGAGGCAGAGGATCAGCAGGACAGCCAGGCAATGTGCATTGTTTAAAAAGTAAATAAATATGTCGGCATCCATAGGTACCTCAGTTCAGGTGGGTTTTAAGTTAGTTAAGCTAAGCCCTGGAGCTTCCTCTCTGCTCAGGAGTAGTATACCCGTGAGGAGCTGGTACCTGCCTAGGAAGGCTCCCCACCACCACCACCTACTTCCTTTTTTTTTTTTTTTTGTTTCTCTGTCAAGTCCCTCACCGGTGCTTATGTCACAGCTGCAAAGTACAATTCCAACTCCTCTTTATACTCGCCATAATCCTAAAGGGAGGGAATGAGTTTGTTTGACAGGATCACTACCCTCTTACAAGAGCCAGTATTGGGAGAGGTCGCCAAACATTGCTGTATGAAGATAATTCACCACCACACAGACTTCAACACTCAGGGCCGGCGCTACCATAGAGGCAAAGGAGGCAGCTGCCCCAGGGCCCCAGAGCTTGTAGGGGCCCCCAGTGGCTACAAGAGGAAAAAAATTTTTCAAATCGGCATTATAGTTTTTGAGAAAATCGATTTTTAAAGTTTCAAAGGAAAAAAAATACACATTTAAAAAGCTGCCGACTTCAATGGTTAATAGCAATTGCAATTGCAATTTGCAATTGCAAATTTGCAGGATATGTTAAGGGGATCATTAGGAATAAGAAGAAAAAACAATTTTTCAAAAAGACCTTATAGTTTTTGAGAAAATCGATTTTAAAGTTTTGAAGGAAAAAAGTATACTTTTAAATGCGGTAAATGTAACTTTTAGTAGCAAACCTAACGGTAGTGTAATTTTACATGCATCAAACGAAAGCGCAATAAATTTCCTGACAGGGTTTCCAGGGGGTCTAAGCGCAGCCGCAGTGCTTTGGCTAGGGATCACTATACAGCTGCAATATGGCTGTATGAAAATCCCTGGCATTTTTTACTATTTTCCTGAATTTTTTTTTTATGTTTAGAGTGTGGGAATTTAAAAAAAAAATTATGTGGGGTCCCCCCTCCTGAAACTTTTTAACCCCTTGTCCCCCATGCAGGCTGGGATAGCCAGAATGTGGAGCTCCGACCGATTGGGACTTTACACCCTGACTATACCAGCTGCAAAAAAGGTCCCCTAATGCCGATTTTTGTTCTGGGGTATATGTTGGGGGGGGGGGGGGGGGGGGCAGGTTTATTTTGCCCTGGGGCCCCATTGTTGCTTAAACCGGCCCTGTCAACACTGTGTTGATTATCAAGGAATATTGACAAACACAGCAAAAGAGGTACAAAGCAACCTTTTTGGAGAGGTAAATGTCCCCTAGACTCCCTATTGGTCATTGTTTTCCCTCTGAGACGAGCTTTAAAAAGAACCAGAAACACCAGAAAATGTTGTTGGCCTAAGGGAACTAACAAAACAAAACAAAACAACCCTACCAAAAAGCCCTGCAAAGTACATATTTGTCTTCTCAAAAGAAGTATTTACAAATTTTACCTCCACGTGAGCAGGATTCACTACAAAATTTTTGGGTGGTTTCCTTATTCACCATAACTTAATTAGGTACCCTACAATAGTACTTTAATAAGTCCTACAATGGAGCCACACATAAATGCTAAAACTGCCTGAAACAGCTGCCTGCAAGTTTATGGCTCTAAATGTAATAAGCCATAATAGCTCTGCTATAAACCAGCTATTCTAGACACAGCTGACTAAAGCTGAGTACCCACCACAAGACCAGCAGAGGATGGGTCGTGGTCACTGTAGATTCCCAGATTCGACGAGCAATCGTTCCCCGATCCATCCTTTACCACACGAACACGCAGCGGCTGCAAACTGATTGCTGTGTTTTGTGCAGGGGTCGAAGCTATCGCCCACCATGCAATCTGTTATGACAGCCGCAATCCCCGCACATCACAAAAAATGATTGTGTAATTGTGAGAACATACCCTCAGATGCTAAACTGCAGAATAGATCATTCACTGCCCGTATTTAGAGACAAGTGTCCATCTTAGGCTACCATAGATAATAACCAAGCCCCCAGAGCCATTATACAAATATATAACAAATTTATTAAAGGACTTAACCCAATAGCAATGTAAAATCAATTAAAACAATGCAGTGCACAGGTTACACAGTTTAAAACAAAGTAAGTCAAAAAGCAGGTAACACTTTAAGTATGGGTTCTTTTCTGTATACTACATATGCTGGCGAAAGAAAATGTGTGCACATATCTCCACCTTCTGCAATAAGATCAAAAAACACCTATGCATATGAAAAGTTCCAATGGAGTCTTACCCAATCCTGCAAATACTGGTCCACTGCTACCTGTGCCCCTTTACACGTTCCATGAGCCTGTCACTTCTCCAGAAGGTGATCAGATCATTCACTGCAAAAAAAGTCACCCCTCGCTGATAAAGTTGCTGCAAAAAACGTGGTGTGGGTACGGACCTTTAGAATGGTATGAATGCAAATTTTACCCACTGTTCTCATACAAAGCAACCTTGCTAATTGTGCATGTGGAGGTAAAATCTGCAAATCGACCCAGTGCACATCGAGCGGTTTTTGATGCGATCCTCCGGCCGCATCCACCTGTCAAACCGCCTGGTTAATGTATCTCAATGAGATGGTTCACACCGGTCGGTATGAGGATTGTAGCAAACCGCAATCTGCATAGGGAAGGAGGGAGGGAAGTTACTAGGGGAGGGGACTGAGCCGCCTTTCCACCATCAAACACCTGTAGGCATTTGCCTACAGTGCCTTATGGTAAATCTGGCCCTGCTGTCATCGATATGGAATCGCACACAATGTGTGGAAAAAATGCAGTTTTTTTTTTTTTTTCCCCCAACGCTGCGGTAAATGCACATTTCTCCCACTGCTCTGCGATTGTGCATTGGGAAGCATTATGTGCGTTTTCGCACTGCGGACAAATGCACACGATGTTGGGCAAGTGTGATCCCTACCTTCACTCTTCTATGGGCAGGGGAAATCTGTCCAGGCAGGAAATGGGAGAAATGACAGAGGCAGCTGCAAATATGGCATCATTTGTAACTATGGAATAGTTAGAAATCTTGATTACAGCTGCCCTACATTCCTACACAGGATTGGACTGGGCCACAGTAGTACAGTTTTTTTCCCTCGGTGGGCCCCCCTCCAGGTCTCTGGTGCCCCCCCCCCCCCCTCCAGGTCTCTGGTGGGCCCCCCCCCCCCCCCCCTCCTTGTCTGACAGAGCTCCAATTGCTGCCTGCAGCACAAAATTCTCTTCTCAGTGCTGTAATCACTCATGCTGAGACCAGTGGCGTAGCTAAGGAGCTGTAGGCCTCGATGCAAATTTTACAGTGGGGCCACCCAAGCACTCTATACATAACAAATGATACAACGCACCAAAACCTGCCAAGGACAACTACAGTGTCAGAGGTGCAAGAAAGGGATGGGAAATAGCTTGTTAGGCCTGGGGCACACCAGAAGAGTTTTTCTGAGCGTTTTGAGTTTTTAAATCTGCTGCTAATGTTATCCTATGTGTCTGTGCACACTGGAGCAATGAGGTTTTGTAAAAAAACCCATAGCATTACATTGGGAAGAGCTTTTAGAGGTTTCAAAAGCTCTTCCCAATGTAATGCTATGGGGTTTTTTACAAAACCTCATTGCTCCAGTGTGCACAGACACATAGGATAACATTAGCAGCAGATTTAAAAACTCAAAACGCTCAGAAAAACTCCTCTGGTGTGCACCAGGCCTTAATGATTACCACTGTTCAAAGTATCTATAGAAGTGATTATTATGAGCAAAGGACCAATAGAGAGGTAATACTGTAGTTGAGGGAGGGCCCTTCGGGGCCCCTTTGGCCCAAGGGCCCCGATGCGGTCGCAACCTCTGCAAAGTAGGACATTACTTTATATTGAAGGAGGGGACTGGGCAGCAGTGTCTCTGAATTACAATGCCCCTAAGATCATGTACATTTGGTACTGTCCATAATACATCATGACCACACCCACCTTCCGGTGCATGGTCACGCCTTTTTTTCCTCCGCAATCATGGGATGTGTGGGCCCCAGGTTGAAATTTCTTTGGTGGGCCCCCAGTGTCGCAGTCCGACCCTGTTCCTACAAAATCGAGAAAAGGCCCAGTTGCTTTGGATAAAATGCAAAAGTTCTGCAGACAGCTCTTCTGCAAAAGTCACTAGTTGGCTTTAGTTCTGTATGCAGCAGAATCTGTTATGGTGAGGTCACAACTTTGGGACTAGTGGCAGCCAAGTCAGAACAGAATGTGTGGCCTTTTGCTGAAGACTGAGGCAGTGCTAGAGCCTTTCTGTTGACCACTATTCATTTAGCAATGCAATAGTTACAAAATTGTACTAAGCACAATTTATAAGTACAGTTCTCCTTCAAAGGCCAACCATACCATAGTGGAAACTATAGCAAACTGTGAAATATGTGCTTTGCCTGGTATCCATTCCCCCTCCTCCGCAAGTTCCCAGGCCTTCTGTCTGCTATTTGTTACAATGTTGTGAAGGTCTTGTTCTGAGGGAAGAAACTTCACTTCCTGTGTATTTGTTACACTGTTTAATCTGCAGCCTCAGGAATACTTTAGGCAAATTAGCAAGAAATTGACCATGAACACTGCTTGTCGCTACAGAGATGTGACCATATTTGGGACGGTATTTACAAATATTGTGAGCATTGTAGTGAGTGGCTAAGAAGATTCAAGTTGCCATTTGTCGGTCTATGGTGCTACAAGTACCATCCACAAATATTAAGGCTAGTTTCACACCAGGACGTTGCGTTTTAGGGGACGTTATGGTCGCATAACGTGCCCCTAACGCAACGCCTGGTGCTCTCTAAGGTGGACGTCAGAGTGAGCCGCGTTGTGCAGATCACTCTGGCGTCCGTGATTCCGTGATGCGCACTCTTGTGCGCATGCGGCATCACGTGGTCCCGCCCGGCCAATCGCCGCACAGAACGGCCGCTCCAGGAAGTAAACACTGCACGTCACTGAGTGCAGTGAATATTAATTAGCCATGTGCCTGGCCGCTCTCCGCTCCTTCCCAACGTTACTGAGCATGTGCAAGCAGTCTAACGCGGCTCTGCCGCTTACAAAGTACTGCATGCAGTACGTTGTGTGATGGCGCAGCGTTACTGTGTAACGCAACGTGGGCACTGTGAACGGCCCATTGATTTTTCATTGCTGTGCGGTGGGGTGCGTCCCACTGTGAAACCAGCCTAAATGTGTGTACTAAACAGAGACATTATGTTTTCGTAACTCTATAGCAAAGGGGAAAAGTACCTGCAAAAGTGTAATTCTCATTAGATTTCACGCTCATTGGGCTTGATTCACAAAAGAGTGCTAACTGTTAGCACGGCCATTTTCGTTTGAATTTTCGCATATCGCGGATTTTCGCGCGAAACGGTTTTCGCACGAAAAGTGAATTTTCACGTAAAATTTTGGGTTCGCGAGAGAAACCTGTTATCGTTTAGCGCAAAAATTCGCGAACGCGCGCAATGCGAAAATTCGCGCGCAAACGGCCGTGCTAACAGTTTGCACTCTTGTGAATCAAGCCCATTGGCTTCACGCAATAACTCTGTGTAAAGTGTATTGATATGTAACGCGCCATAACCACTAATCATAAAGAGTCATTAGCTGAATCAATAATACAATACAATACAAAACAATAACATTTGTAAAGCGCTTTTCTCCCATAGGACTCAAAGCGCATAGTTGTGTCTCAGATTAATACAGGGTTGCAGGCTGGGTTGTGTTACAGAGGAGATAGTCAGATGTTCATGAATGCCAGACTAAAGAGGTAGGTTTTCAGTTTAGACTTAAATGCTTCCAGGGATGGAGCTGTCCTGATTGGGTGTGGCAGGGAGTTCCAAAGTGTAGGGGCAGCATGACAAAAGGCTCTGTCTCCAAAGGTTTTGAGGTGGACTCTGGGGGTGACCATGGTGTTGCGTCCTTTTGATCTAAGATTGTGGGGGGGGGGGGGGGGGTGATGCAGTTGCAACAAGTCCTTCCGGTATCCAGGGCCCAGATTGTGCAAGGATTTGAATGTCAGTAAGCCAATCTTAAACAGAATTCTCCATTTTATCGGTAGCCAGTGGAGTGAGCTCAGGGTTGGTGTTATGTGGCAATGGCGGGGTTGGCTCGTTAACAGCCTTGCGGTGGCATTCTGTACTAATTGCAGGCAGCGTAAGTCTTTCTTATGCAGGCCTGTGTAGAGGGCGTTGCAGTAGTCTAACCTTGATGTGACGAAGGCATGGACTAGGGTTGGAAGATCCTCTGAAGGAATTAGGTGTTTAATCTTTGCAATATTCCTTAGATGAAAGAAGGAATGTTTCACAACAGCTGAGATTTGATTCCTGAAGCTTAATTTCCTATCAATCAGTACTCCCAGGCTGCGCACACAGTCTGAGTTTTTCAGGTCTGAGCTCACTATCCTTAGCGGTGTTGGTTGAGACTGGGGCTGCTTTGCTGTTGAGCCCTGGCCCTCGATAACAAGTACCTCAGTTTTGTCAGCATTAAGTTTTAGCCAATTCATATTCATCCACTCCTGAAGCTCAGCTAAGCATGAGTTTATTTGAATCAGCGGTATAGCAATAGATAAAGCAGCCATAGTGACAAGTTCTGGGGACAAGTGGTGCTTCAAGTACACTACCAATTTAGGTTGTTGTTTTTTTTTTTTTTGGGGGGGGGGGGGGGTTGTACTCTTTCACCCTGTGATTTCCCATTTGAGTCTGAATGCAGTGTACATTGCCATGTATATTTGAATCCATTGGATAGGGAACCTTGCCTAATGGTAATGTAATGTGGCCCTAGGCAAGGAATAGATTTTTATGTGCTCCTTTTTAGTAAGATGAAGTGGAGAGATGAAGGTCATAGAAAGTGGCAGATGAGCCCCTTGACACCCGCTAGGCCTCAAGCCCCTGCCTAGGTTGCCTGGTGGATGATCCTGCTCTGATTAGAAGCTGCCACTGTGATAACTGCACATGATATAAGGGTAATTTCACATGGAGATGTTTTGGCAAAATGTCACAGGCATAGTGTACTTAACCGCAATCTGCAAAGATTGTGTTTAATTTCCCTAGCACTCAGTGATATGGCCCTTTCCCTAAAACCTTTGGCCAACCCCATGTTCTGTGTATAAAATAACGTTTCATCATCCAGCAATTGAAGTACTAAAAAGTAGGCTAACCTATATTTAAGGGTGAGACAGTGGTGGGGAGATCCGTCCTGTCGAATCTTATCAGTCGAGCCGCATCAGCGGCTCAATTGATAAGAAACATCGCCGCCGCATCTACGCGTGTAGATGCGGCTTTAGAGCTCTGAGTCCCTTTAAGATCAATGGCCGTCTGTAATGTATAATTTTCCCAGCAGTGTTATTGCAAAGTGACACAGCAAGACCTATCTGTAGGTGTATTTACCTTTAGGGTGATGGAGAACACACAGCATGGGGGACCTATTAATGGGGGAAATTGTGACCAAGGACAAAAGATTCCTTAGAAACCGCCCGGTCTTGTTTACTGTTAAGCCAGCCGGAGGCAATTAGATGTGTTGTGGCTTATTATTGGAGATCCAATTCCTGGCAGCCCTAAAAGTGACTTCCTGGTGCTTCAGTATCAGGTGCTGTGTTTAGCAGCGTGCTTTTGTTAGCATTTTCATATTCCTTTGTAGATGGTATTTGGAAATTTCAGTCATCCTGAGGCATAGGATTGCATAATAGAACATACTGTGGGCGGAGCTTTAAGTAATTTGTATGTAAGGAAGTCATCTGCCCCTATCGAGGACTCATATTTGAATAATCAACAGGAAGTGAACTAAACATACAACTGTCATAGATTCCTAGAAACGTATCATTAATCAGGGATGAAGAAAATGTCAAGGGTGGGTGTGGCAGTGAATCTGAACACAGGTCCACAAAACTAGGTCAACATCAATAGTTTCCACAAGTTTGCTGTATGCCCTACATTAGAATATTTCCTCCTTCTGTCAAAAAAAACATGCTGAACCCTTCTCCCACGGTCCACCCCACTCCCCATACTGATCAATTGTTTCAGAATAAATGTATTCAAAATGTGTATTCAAGAAAAAAATCGACCAGCGATTTATTTTATTTTTATTTTCACGAACAATTGTTTCCACGATCTCGCAATGTGGGTCTGTGTGCGCGATTAAGCAAACCATGTTCTGTGATGCGCATAGCAATTATGGATGTAATAGCGGATCGGGTCTTTAAGATCCCTTAAGACTTACCCCATGGCTCCTGCGCAAAGTGGCGCAATCATCTGAACTCTTGTCATCGCATGCTGGCGCATGTTCCTGTGGGTAGGATCGGAGAATGCTCGCACATTGCAACGCTGAGGCGTCCCAAATCTATCTTCCAGTGAGTACGGGCCTTGAGAAAGGTTTTCATTAGGTGTTTTTCTGGCAGTGCTGGTATGCTGCTGTAGTGTGGTCCAGCTGCAGGACCAAAATGTTATTACAACTTTTCATGAGCCAAATGATCTTTTTGCATGCCTATATTTCCATCTTAAAGCACACTTGCACTCATCCACTCAGCACTATGTCAAACAAATCACCCCTCAGAGTAAACTTAATAATGAAGCAGAGACCTCCCAAATATTCTCCTCCCGCCCTGAATGCTTAAAATTCCAGAACCCATTACATGAGGAATGCCGGCTGCCATACATGTTAAATGACATCCACACATGCATGTACATATTCTCAGTGGGTAATGGGTGCAGCAGACCAGTTGCCCAAGCATTCTTTTTGCTGTCTATGTAGTGAAGCAGATGCATGGCTGGCATTACTTTTCTCAGAGGTATTCATTAGCATCAGCTGGGCATCGATTTAAGTTTGCCCAATCCTTTGTGCTTCTTAGTTGAGCTGACCTCCTATACTTTAATTCATTGCTGTATAAGGCTTGGCTAGAAAAAAAACTTACAGGAGATGTCTTCAAAAAGGAATACCAAATTTTATTGAAAAAACATCACAAGTGACCACATAAACAACCCTATTGTTGTCAATCAATATGATGGATCAGTGTAGGCATGATTCTTCCACTTCCACTTCTTAGTGGAAGAATCATGCCTACACTGATCTATCATACTGATTGACAACACATTGTGATTAGCTTTGCTAAGAACACTGGGGTTAATACCCCATCGGAAAAAAGTTGTGCATCTATGGTGTGGTTGGGTATAGTATGCATGAAAGCGTATGAGGTCAGCTGACTTGTAGTATACACGGCCGTGTATGGTGTTATGGGGGGATAGGGGTTTTATATGTGGTCACCTGTGATGATTTTTTTTTTTCAATAAAAAGATCTCTCCTCCTGTAAGTTTTTTTTTTTTTTTTTTTTTTTTTTTTTTTTTTTTTCCTATTCAAGTATTTGTGACAGTTGGCTTCCTCAGCCCCTATGGGGCAGTGGTAGAGGTACGTGATAAAGCCCTAGCGCATCCCAATATCTTTTGTCTTGTGTATAAGGCTTGGCTACAGGGCAGTAAGGAACGGGTTCACACTGCATATACAAAGAAATCAGTATAGTGGAACTAAACAGAATGGATCCGCACAGATGCAAATGGATTCTGTGCAAAGCAATATTCATATTTGGTCCTTTCGTTCAGATCTGTTTGATCCGTTCCAACGTGTGGATCGGCCAGATGAAGCAGATGTTGCTAAAATCAGTGAAAGTCTATGAGAATGGATGCTCTAGCCACATCCCACCGCAATGCAAAAAACAATTCTTTGCGCCAACAGAGTCATGTGCATAGCGTCGGCCCCGCTCAGCGATGTACTCCCTGCTGGAAGTACGTCACTGGGATTCCCGAGGAAATCTTGTCGGACCGCGCATGCGTGCCTTAACACACTGCGCCCATCAACTTCCATTACCCCAAGCATAGTACTTTAAGCACAGTGCTTGGGGTAACGCTGCTGCCCTTGCGTCGGATACTTCTGGTGCACTGCAGATCTTAGTAAGTGAGTCTCCATAGACTTTCATTGCTTCTGCGCCCCCTTGCGGTAGCAAATGGCAACACAATGCAACTTTCCCCTGCAAGTGTAAAAGGGGCCTGAGGGAGGATTTTCATTGGTCTGTTGCAATCCAATGGGGAGCCTCAATGCTTCTGCTGCATCTCCGGTCTGTGCATGCATTGGACCCAAGCAGTGACACCAAAGGATAGAGAATGTTGGGGACCGCTGTAAAAAGCAGATGGATACAGTGTGAACCCGGCCTAAGTGAAGTGAGATCCTGCCAGCAGTGAAACATAAAGCAAAAAAAAAAAAAAAGCTAGATAGAAGTTGTAACTCCTCCTCTCTCTGTAAGAGCTTTCTCACACTAAGGGCTTAATTCACTAAACCATGATAACTCATAACAGCCGTGGTAGTGTTTTTGCGCGCAATCACAAATTTTCACGGTTTAGGGAATCAGGCTCTTTATTTAGAGGGGCGATTTTAAAAACCGCCTTAAAAGCACTAGGGCAATGTTGGCTTATGTGAGTGTTCTCACATAAAGGGGCTCATACACTTAGGGCCCTTTCACACCAGAGGACTTTTTCGGCGTTTTAACGCCACAGCCGAAGTTGGCGTTTTCCAAGGTAAAATGAAAGTCCATAGACTTTCATTTTACCTTTCACATCTAACTCGGCGTTTTGGAGCGTTGCGTTTCAACGCTCCTAGGAGCTTTTTCAGGGCTGTTTACAGCCGAAGTTGGCTGTTGGCGTTTCAATGATAGTCAATGGAAAACGCCAACTTCAGCGTTTTCAAAGCGTTTTACAGCTGACTTGTTCACTTATTTTTATAGAAAAAAAAAAAAGACGTTTTCATATGAGCTGTAAAAAGCTTTCAAAACGCTTTGAAAACGCTATGTATTGGCGTTAAGCAAAAGGCTGACTTTCAGCCTTTTCTATGCCGATATACAGACGATTTGATCACTGTGATCGACTCGGCTGTGAAATTGTCGCGCACACGCTGACCGAACGATTGATTTCCGTCCAAAATCGATCGTTCCCAACGAGTCCCGCCTCGTCCGTGCGGGAGATTTCCCTCGATCGCCGGCGGGTCGGGAGTGCGGCGATAGTGGCGTTCAGATGTCCTATGACCGACGCAATACAGCGGCAATACATTACCTGTTCCACCAGAATGAGTCCCCGCTCTCTCTTCGCCGCTGGGTTCTGGGTTTCGGACCGGCAAGAAGTTTACAGTAGAGCGCCCCCTACTGTTTAAACTTCCCCGGACAGGAAGCAGCCAGCCGGTCCGAAACCCGGAACCCAGCGTGGAGAAGAGAGAGCGGGGATATGCGCCGGCCGGAGCAGGTAATGTATAGCGGGGGGGGGGAGGGGGGGGCAGCTCCACAGAGTGTGATCGGTTGAAGGCTGAAATCGATTCACAATCTGTTTGCAGTAAAGGCAGCCATACGATCTCTCTCTGATCAGATTCGATCAGAGAGGGATCTATTTGTTGATCTGATAGCAAATCGACCAGTGTATGGCCACCTTAAGCGATGAGCTTTCTATCCAATCACAAGCGAAGATCGCTCAGAAAGCGCTTTAAAAACAAAAACTATAAATCGCTCAGCAATTGCGATAGCGCTGGCGATTTATAATATGAACAAGGCCTTAAAGTGTGAGCTCCTGTTCAGGGATGTTTGTATTGGTAGCCAGGTTAGCTTTATGCCTTGAGAACAGTTTTGATCAACATCATTATAGCCTTGCAAGCCATTACTGCAATAAAACTCATAGCAGAAGGATTTCTAGGTTCTGCTTTCTTGTAGACCTCCACAATTAGGCCTGGCAAGCTGTCAATCAACTTCTGGGCCAAAGCCTTAGGGCTTGTTTCCACTAGTGCGGCGTGCATCTCGTAGACGCACGCCGGCACTGAGCGGGTGGGCAAGATCGCAGATGAATCCCATGAGCCGTGCCATGCACGGCTATGGGAGTCGCAGCCTCCGCCGCGAATTCTGTAGAGGGTTCCGGCCGAATCGCTACTGCAAGCGATTCGGACGGCGGTGCCGTTATCCCCTATGGCAGAGTTTCCCCATGCGATTTGCCTGCGCGGAAACTCTGCGGATTCGCTGCCGTTTCCGCTTCTAGTAACCGATTCTTTCATAATGAATGCTTGGAGTTTGTCAGAATTTTGTGGGGTTTTGTTTGTCTACCTGCCCCTTGAGGATTGACCACAAGGAGCTACCTGGCCATGGACCCATGATTTCAATGTATTGTTCCCCGAGCCACTCTTATCACTTTGGCTTTATGGCGCGGTGCTCCATCATGCTGGAAAAGGCATTTGCTGTTGGACGTTTTAGTGCCATTCTTTATTCATGGCTGTGTTCTTGTGCAAGATTTTGAGTGAGCCCACTCCCTTGGATGAGAAGCAGCCCCACACATGAATGGTCTCGGTGCTTTACTGTTGACATGAGACATGACTGGTGGTAGCACTTACCTTTTCTCTGGACAATCATTTTGCCGGATGGCTGCCCCAAATATTTGGAAAGTGACTTCATCAGAGAAAATTAACCCAGTCCTCAACAGTCTAATCCCTGTACTTTTTGCAGAATATGAGTGATCTGTCAATAATGTATTTTTTATGAAAATGACTGGGATGGTTAGCATACCTCCCAACTTTTTGAAATCAGAACGCGGGACGCTTAAGCCACGCCCCTGCTACACCTCCAACCACATTTTTTTCAGTAGGAAAATACATACATTTATACAGATCTGTACCAGTGATGACCACCAGATGAAATCCGAATAGGTTTTATTCGGATTTCATCCAGGTAATTAAAGCACCTGTGCGGGTGGGCGAGGGGGGGTTAATCTTACCCATCACACGTCTTCTTTGATCATCCCACGGCACCTCCCACGATGCGTTCCAAGGGCGTCATGTGGCTACAAACACTTCCACCATCAACCCCAAAGGAGGAAGTGTTTGTAGTCACGTGACGCGCTTGGAACGCATTGTGGGAGGCGCCGTGGGACGGATCAAAGAAGACTTGTGATGGGTAGGTTTAACCCCCCCCCCCCCCCCCCCCGGATTTAATCCGGTGAGCATCACTGATCTGTACATTCCTGAAAGAGGGACAAATGAGGAAGTAAGATGGACAGGGATTTGAAAAGAGGGTCAGTGTTACAGTACCTGTTGCCGGCGGTGGCGAGCATGTGCCCTATCTTTTATGTCATCTAGGCGGTTTCCTGTTGGCCGTTACTGTGTGCGTACAGGTGTTCGAGTTGGCGCACATGCACGTACGTGCGGAACACATACTTCGGCACCAATTTCAAATTTGGTATTTAAGTGAGCTGCTGGTGGCATTCCATGCTGTTTCTTCTGATCAGCTTGGTGCCAGTAGCCACTGGAGCCTTGTCTTGACTTCTGATTGCCTGTTGCTGACCTTACCTGTTCCTGACTTACGATACTTGCCGCCTGTCCTGACCTCAGTTTGTTTACCGTTAAAGAGACTCTGTAACAAATTGTTTATCTTTATTTCTTCTATGCTATAAGTTCCTATGCCTTTTCTAATGTGGTCTGGCTTACTGCAGCTTTTCCTAATTGCACAGTAGCTGTGTTATCTCTGTTATATGATCTAATCTTCTCTCTATAGTCGGCACAGTCAGGCTGAGGCAGTCAGACTGGAATGTGCAGGGCTGCTTGTGATTAGCTAGAAGCTGTACACACCCCCTGCAGGCTCTGTGTGACTAACACACTCTGCTTAGCTGAGCCTATTAGAAGCTGGTTAGTTTGTTTGTAAACACTGCCTAAAACTGGCAATTACAAGCCAGGTTTGCAGCAGAGAATGGCAGAAACAGCACAGAGGGGACCAGGAGCACATAATGAATAGAATGGTATGCTTTTTATTGTAAGAATTTCAGAGTACAGATTCTCTTTAAGATTGTTTGCTTGCTGCCTGCCCTGACCTCTGCTTGCCTTCCGTTCCTGCTTGTCTGCTGCCTGCCCTGACCTTGGCCTGTACCCGAATACGCTTCTGCCTGAACCTCTCAAGTGGACCGTTGTTCTCTCTGTCTCCGGTGGCGCAATCCCAGGGGCTGCAACCTGGTGGTTAATAGGCAGCTAACGTAGTCTGTTGCCCACTAGGTGTAGCAGCCCAACATTCCTTGCGGGGTGCTCTGGCGCCGCGCCCAGAGAGAGCCCACGCTAACCACTGGTGGCAGGGTCAACGACGTCCCAAAATTCGTAACAGTCAATTGGAAGCTATTGGTTAGTGAAATGCCAATAATGTGGAGTTGATGCAGATTTAATGCAAGTATATGTAGCTTTGAAATGAAAAAATAAAATGCAGCTGATTTGAAAAAAATGGATAAATCTGCCTGGAAATCAGTCAATGTGGCTACTGTTAGGCTTGGTGCCTCTATGTTGGGTCAGAGCCATACTGTATGTTTATTCTCTTTGCTGAGAAGAGGTAGAATGTGTGACCAGAGGCTGATGGAGCTGAAATTCTTCTTGTGAAAGTTTGAACTTGGGACATTACTAGTAGCTTCAGGAATTTGTAGATTGCTTCAGTAAAGTTTACAAGCTGTGAGTTTTTGCTTAGCCCATAAATCTTGTAAGTAAATCTGCAACGTGAGGCTCTCTCTGTTGGGAACAAGTGTTATAGTATTATTGCATATGCATTATTTTATTTAAATAGCACCGACCTACAGTATTACGCAGCACTGTACAGAGTATAGTTCCCATGAACTGTTCGCTCTCCTGAAATCTCTCTCTCCCCCCAGCAGCTCAAAAACCTCACAAACATTTAAATCCCATTCACATTTGCTTATTCTCTCCCTCCTACTCTTACTTGCAGCTGGTGATCTATCACCTAATCCTGGGCCACAGCCTGCTGCCAGACAAGCATCCCCTGCTCGCCTGCTTCACACACTTTACAGCCCTCTGTCCACAAATAACGTAAACATCCATCCTCGCCCCAACCTTATTTCCATCCATCCCACCCACAAACACATGCTCCCCCTACCCTGTGGTCTCTGGAATGCCAGATCCGTCTGCAATAAACTTACTGCGGTCCACAATCTCTTCCTCTCAAAATCCATCACCTTCCTCTCACTCGCTAAGACAGGGCTCACCCCCTCTGACTCAGAGGCTGCCCTCTCCTATGGTGGGCTTCACCTCAGTCACGCCCCCAGACCAGACAACAGGACCGGGGGAGGGGTGGGTCTGCTCCTCTCCCGATCCTGCACCTTCCATGTCCTCACCCCACCTACCTCCCCTACAATGCACTTAATTCGAGGCCCACACCATCCACCTCTACCACCCCCTCCCTGCCATTGTTGCGGTCTTATACCCCCCTCTAGGCTCCACATCACAATTTCTCGATGACCTTGCCTCCTGGCTCCCACACATCTTCTTCTCTGACCTCCCCACCATCATCCTCGGGGATTTCTATATTGCCATCAATTAACCCCAGAACTCTGTTGGGACCCAGATACTCACCATAGCCAACTCACTTGGCCTAGTACAACACACCAACACCCCCACCCACACTGCAGGTCACACTTTCAACCTTATATTCACTAAATCCACCACCATTGCAGACCTTGACATCGCACCCTTTCCACCCTCAGACCATCACCTTCTCACCTTCAATCTCCTCACGGAAGGCACCTCCAAACTACCTGCCCACCCACCTGGTTGATGGCAGTGAGACCTACGCAAGCTCAACCTTGGCATTCTTGCTGTCCCCCTCCATGCCCTCTCCTCCACTCTCCCCACCCTAACCTGTCCTAATTTTGCTGCAGCTCAGTATCGCCAAACTCTCTCTCATTAGCCCTAGAGAAAGCTCCTCCACCAATATTCCGGCACAACCACCTCCCTAACCCCCAGCCCTGGCGCACTACCCATACTCGCAACCTCCAGAAGGAAACGCGCCACTGAACGGAAATGAGGAAAACTCAACTTAACCAGGATTTCCTATAGTACAAGACTAACCTGCTTCAGTTCCACACTGCACCTGCCCCTGCTCATGCGAAGCAGGAATACTTTACCAAGCTCATCGGAGCACAAGCTTCCAACCCCCCAGCGTCTTTTTGCCACTTTCAACTCCCTGCTTAAACCCACCCTCCGTTTCCTCCCTCTCTCTGCCACAGATTTAGCCACCCACTTCACCAACAAAATTGTCTCCATCCGTCAGGAAATATCCAATCTCCAATCTTCACTTCCCATTCCCTCCCAACCAGCTCCTCCTCCACCCTATCCTCCCTTCACCTCCTTCACTCCAACTACCATTGAGGAGGTGAGGAGGTTAACCACCTACTGCAGACTTCCCACACCACTGCCCCCCCCCCCCCCCCCCTTGACACCATCCCTTCTGATTTACCTCAGCCTCACTTCATGGAATTGGCCCCAGTCCTCACTACCATGTTTAACCCCTCCTATCCACAGGCACCTTCCCCTCAGACTTCAAGCAGGCCACTGTACTACCCCTGCTCAAGAAACCCTCTCTCGACCCCTCACTACCCTCCAACTACCGCCCTATCTCCCTCCTCCCCCTTGCCTCAAAACTCCTTGAGCATCTGGTTCACAAACGCCTGATCCAATGCCAACTCACTGCTAGACCCACTGCAATCTGGATTTCGGCCTGCCCACTCAACCGAAACTGCTCTCACCAAAGTGGTCAATTACCTTGCCTTAGCTAAAGCTGAAGGTAAATACTCCATTCTCCTCCTCCTTGACCTTTCAGCAGCTTTTGACACAGTAGGTCATCCCTTACTCCTCCAGTCCCTCCAGTCCATAGGCATTCACGCTCTCGCCCTGACCTGGTTTTCATCCTACCTCTCCAACCGCTCCTTCACGACCTCCTTCAATGAGTCCTCGTCCACCCCCAACCACCTCTTGGTTGGAGTCCCCCAAGGCTCGGTCCTTGGCCCCCTACTGTTCTCCCTATACACATCATCCATTGGCAAGGTTATCTCCTCCATGGGTTTTAATTATCGTCTGTATGCAGATGACACCCAGATCTACCTCCACACCCTTGACATATCCCCCACTACCATGGACAATCTCTCCTCCTGCCTATCAGCCATCTCCTCCTGGATCTCAGCTAGGTTCCTGAAACTAAATCTAAACAAAACGGAATTTATGATCTTTCCACCCCAGCCATCCATGAACCTCCCAGATGTGCATTTCGCTGTTAACCACATTACCATTCGCCCTACCTCTCTAACCCGCTGTCTGGGTGTCACCCTGGACTCCGCACTTTCCTTCTCTCCCCATATCCAAACCCTCACAATGTCCTGCAAATTCCACCTTCGTAACATCTGTAAGATTCGCCCTTTCCTGACCTCTGCCACCACCAAACTCCTCATCCATGCCCTCATAATTTCCTGCCTTGACTACTGCAATGCACTTCTGTCTGGTCTCCCTATGACCCGAATAGCCCCACTGCTGTCCATCATGAATGCGGCAGCCAGAATTATCCACTCCTCCCATAGCTCCACCACGGCGGCTCCCCTCCTTGAATCCCTCCACTGGCTTCCTATCCAGTCCAGAATCAGATTCAAGATACTGTGTCTAACCTACAAATCTGTCCACAAAACCTGTCCAACCTACATTTCTGATCTTACTCAGAGGTACACACCTAGCCACTCACTCTGACTCCGCTCTTCCACTGAACTTCGCCTGGCCGCCCCCGCATCACCCAGTCCCATGCACGCCTCCAGGACTTCTCAAGAGCTGCTCCAACACTTTGGAACTCCCTACCTCCACCGATTAGGGCAGCCCCCTCCTTCAAAATCTTCAAGAAGGCCCTCAAAACTCACCTTTTTACTCTGGCTTACTACCCCTCACAAGTGCTCTAAACCCACAGCTGAACTATGGTCCCCCTACCTTTCGTGTCCCTACCTCTCCCTCTAGATTGTAAGCCTTTGGGCAGGGTCCTCCTCCTTTTGTGTCCTACCTGATCATGCACTTCCATTACTGTGCACCCATGCTATGCATTTGAGTGAAGCTAACTTGCCTAATCTTGTAATTTTTCTTGTATTCCTGTATTGTCGTATTGCTGTATGTCACCCCTAAATATTGTCTGTAACCTAAACTAATGTCCAGCGCTGCGTAATATGTTGGTACTTTATAAATACAATAAATAAATGTATTGTCTTGTCACTAACTGTCCCTTAGAGGGGCTCACAATCAAGTCCCTACATTAGTCCTATGTCCATGAATGTATGGTGTAGTGCATGTATCATAGTCCATGGCCAATTTAGGGGGAAAGTCAATTAACTTTTGTGTATGTTTTTGGGTTGTGGGAGGAAACCGGAGTACCTGGAGGAAACCCATGCAGACACGGGGAGAACATATGGACTCTTTACAGATGTTGACCTGACTCCGATTCAAACCGGAGACCCAGCGCTGCAAGGCGGGAGTGCTCTCCACTACGCCCTAGGTTCTCAACGTGTGGTACGCGTACCCCAGGGGGTACTTCTGATGGTTCCAGGGGGTACTAGGGCTTGATATACTTATCCAAGAATAACAAATGTAGAGTTTTAGAAAATTATCAATCTTATTTAAACACCAAATTAGTATTTCAGCTAATTAAAAGCAGTAGTAAATATATATATTTCCCTTCCAAAAAATGTGTTAGATTTACTCTAAACTTTATTCCCATCCTTTAAATTGATATATTACTAATTTTAAAATGTTAATATGAAAGAAAATGAACCAGGATAGAAAGGACCAGTGTGGTTTCAATTATAGAACACATTTTTTTTTTTCTCATGAAATCTATTTAGTATGCGTGACTAGGTGTGACAAGGGGCGTGATCAGGGGTGTGGCAGGGGCATGGCTTAAGTGTCCCTCTTTCTCATCTCAAAAAGTTGGGAGGTATGTAGGTTAGCCGGGTATATGTGCCTTCAGTATAGGTAAGCCGGGTATATGTGCCTTCAGTATAGGTTAGCCGGGTATATGTGCCTTCAGTATAGGTTAGCCGGGTATATGTGCCTTCAGTATAGGTTAGCCGGGTATATGTGCCTTCAGTATAGGTTAGCCGGGTATATGTGCCTTCAGTATAGGTTAGCCGGGTATATGTGCCTTCAGTATAGGTTAGCTGGGCATAGGGCAGGCACACTTACCTCCCATCCAGTGGTGGCGTCCTGGCCTTCACTCCTTCAGCTGAGGCTGCCTGGAGGGCAGATATGCAATTCGGCAGTTGAGGGAGGCTCTGGTGGGCAGAGTGAGTGGAGGCGGAAGTTTTGCTTCCAGCGCCGCCCCCAGCCATGACACTGCGTCATGGCAGAGCCGCCCCTGGCCTCTCAGCCACGCCTCTCTCCTCCCCTGATTGGCCACGCCTCTCTCCTCCCCTGATTGGCAGTGCGATCATCGGGCAGCTGCATAAACTGATATCTAAGCTGCTGGCCACAAAATTCAATGGGACGCGCTCATGAGCCCGCGATCGATCTACTGATCAGGCGGTCGCCATCTACCGGTATATCGCGATCGACCTATTGGGCAGCCCTGGCCTTGTGGATGATCCGGCTCTGTTGTGTTGTGGGTCCCACCGTTCCAGCCTTAGGTGATACAGTTTGAAGAGGCCCTGGGTTGGTGCGTTGCCCTTACTGACACAATGCATGCCGGTAGATGCAGTCCATTAATGTGATTGCATCTCCCAGCATGCAATGTGGTGGCTGGTCCCGCACGATATCCCCGCAGGCACTTCAAACTGGGAGGCAGCCCCCTAAAGGTAACTAATGGCTTGCCTAACGGGGAGGTTTGTTTTGATTTCCTTTAAAGGACATCCAAGACGAAAATAAACTGATGAGAAAAACAATTGTATCTTCCCACCTTCTCTTAAAATATCTTTTTAGATATGCCACAGTTTTATTTTATATTTCAATCTAGTTTTTACTGTTTTATTGTCAGTGCTTCATTGAAGTATGCTAGAGCTCAAATCTATGAATTATTGACCCTTTTTATCCCTTTCCTGCTCCAGGAAGCCATTTACTGACAGGAAAGGGTATTATGGCTGTAATTACTTATCAGTGAGGGTTATGCTAGAGTCTGTCCCAATCCGACCCGGATAGAAACTGTAAAGCTGGCCATACACTGGCCCGATTTCCCGCCGATCGACAGCAGATTCGATTGCTGGGATCGAATCTGCTGTCAAATAGTTCTCGCTAAACGCACCCGACCGATTGATTTCCTCCTGATATCAATTGGTCCGTCGATCTCGCCGTGCAGGAAATTCCTGTCGATCGCCCGCGGGTAGGGAGCGCGTCGCTTGCGACGTACGATTCGGGGCATTTCGACGCAGGTATACATTACCTGATGCTGGCTCCCGGGCATCCCGTCCGTCAC
This sequence comes from Hyperolius riggenbachi, assembly GCF_040937935.1. Lineage (NCBI taxonomy): Eukaryota > Metazoa > Chordata > Amphibia > Anura > Hyperoliidae > Hyperolius > Hyperolius riggenbachi. The sequence continues at coordinate 79,688,567 of NC_090653.1, forward strand.
TGCTCCCGTCATGGCACCTCCGGCATCCTCGTATAACTTCCACTGTCACTTCAGCGACAGCGGAAGTACAAATAGAGGGCGTAAGTTATATGCGGATGCCGGAGCCGGAGGTGCCACATGACGGGGACAGCACGCCTGGGAGCCAGCCTCAGGTAATGTATGCCGGGAAGGGGGGGGACAGGCGGCAGCGGCAGCTCAGCAGATTGTGAATCGGCTTTCAGGCTGAAATCGATTCACAATCTGTTTGCAGTAAAGGCAGCCATACGATCCCTATGTGATCAGATTCGATCAGAGAGGGATCTGTCTGTTGGTCGATCTGATGGCAAATCGACCACTGTATGCCAACCTTAACTTTCATACCTGAAGTTTATCTCTTTAAGGCAGAGAAAGGAAAAAAAAGGAATACAGCATAGTTATTTGTGTGCTTGGCGCTGTACATAGATATGTCTAACTCATCCTGTCACATGTCACTTTGGTTTTCCTTGAATGCAAGGTGCTCCGTTTGCTTTAAGAGAAAGTGAAAGCCTGAATTTTGGTTGCTCTGAGCTATGAAATATGATCTCCATACTGCTAGCTGTGTACATGTTCTGTTACTTGTCCATACACTGCAAGCCTTTTCACATGAAGATTAGATAAACCTGTGATGAATACCTGATAGTAAAAAAAATGTTTTAGGGCAAATGCAAATCTGTAACCAAAGCAAAATGGTTGTGGTGTGTAATGCTGGGAATACACGGGTTGATCCGGCGGCCGATTAGCCGCCGGATCGACCCCAGCCGCGTCCCCGCTCGTCCGCGCGGATTGATTACCGCTTGTCCCCGCCGGCGCTTCCTTATCAGCGCTCAATTCCCTGCCATTGAGCAGGTGGGGGGCGAGCGGCATAATCAGGCCAGCTGAATATTATCAGCTGGCCAGATCAGCTGGTCGATACACGGTACAGAAACGTACCGTGTATCTCCAGCATAAAGCCTCTCGCATGCTAAATTACTGTTGTTGTAAGGCTGGATTCACTGTGGTCCGTTGCATAACGCACACGTTAAAATGTGTGTAAACTGCAATGGACATAGACATACCTCCCAACTTTTTGAGATGAGAAAACGGGACACTTAAGCCACGCCCCTGCCACACCCCTGGCCACACCCCCGCCACGCCTCCAGTCACGCATACCATAAAAATTTCATAAGAAAATATGTTGTTTTATAATTCAAACCACACTGGTCCTTTCTATCCTGGTTCATTTTCCTTCATAATAACATTTTAGGGTGCAGGGGCCAGGGGCAGGGTGCCTGGGGTACAGTGCCTAGGGCCATGGGCAGGGTACACTCTTGGTGGGGAGGAGGGTGCTAGTGGGGAGGAGGGTTGTCAGTGGAGGGGGGGGGGGGGGCGAGAATGCCTGTGGGTGGGGAGGAGGGTGCCACTTTTAGGTGGGGGAGGATTGCCTGGAGGAGGAAAAAAATGATCGAGGCTCCAGCCGCGGTGAAGAGGGATGCGGGAGCCCGGCTTTATTACTTCCTCCCTCCCTCTCTGAATGCCCCCCTGATGTATGTCTGTGTCCCCCCTCCTCCCTCCCTGTAGGCAGAGTGAGCGCAGCGGAGCAGCCAGCCGAGTCCTCTTACCTCTGATCCACTCGTACTGGTATAGGACTTCCATCTGCTTCCTGTGACATCATAGTAAACAGGAAGCACATGGAGGTCCAATGCTAGACAGTACGAGTGGATCTGCGGTAAGAGGACTCGGCTGGCTGCTCCGCTGCGCTCACTCTGCTAACAAGGGGGGGGACACAGACCCATCAGGGGGGCGTTCAGAGAGAGGGAGGGAGAGAGGAAGTAGTGAAGCCGGCTCCCGCATCCCTCATTACCGCGGCTGGAGCCTCGATCATTTTTTCCTCCTATATTTCTGCCCAGCTGTCGGGATTCAAGAGGGGGGGCCCGGGATAGCGGGAGGGCCCCCCCAAATCGTGAGAATCCCGACGAAAACGGGACGGTTGGGGGGTATGCATAGACTTTAATGCAAAAGCCTGCATGCAGTGAGGAAGGATAATGCGATCCGTTACAACGCAGAAGTGTGAACAGGTCCATAGAATTGTATGGGCAGTGAGTTGACATGCAGATTATTCTGTATTGCAACTGATGCGGTGTGAACCTAGCCCTAATGTTCATTAGTTCATTAATCATGAAGCAGTGTATGCTGTTCTGTGGAGAGGTGGAGAAGCAATAGGCAGCGAAACTAGCTCTGTCTCATTAAAAGGAAGATAACATGGGGCAGGGCATAAAAACTTGTTTTGTTCTTAGAAGCACACCTGAACTGAGAGAGATGGAGGCTGCCATATTTATTTCCCTTTAAACCGTACCAGTTGCCCAGCTATCCTAGTGATCTTTCATGCATCGGTGTTGTCTGAATCAGCCACTTGAAACCAGCATCCTAATCCAGTCAGACCGCCTGATCTGCATGCTTGATCAGGGTCTGTGGCTAAAAGTATTAGAGACAAAGGATCAGAAGGATTGCCAGGCAAAAAGGAAATAAATGTCAGCCTCCATATACCTCTCACTTTAGGGTCCCTTTAACAAGCATTATTAGGCTTATACAGGCTTATAGTGACAAGATATATATATATATATATATATATATATATATATATATATATATATATATATATATATATACACTGTACAGCGCTGCGTAATATGTCGGCGCTATATAAATACTAAATAATAATAATAATACCTTGTAGAGGTATTGTAAATTTCAAATTTAGTCAGTAGCCCATCCAGATTTCTGTTTTTGTTCTTTTACCTTTTATTCTGTATAGAGCAGGCATGGGCAAACTCGGCCCTCCAGCTGTTATGGAACTACAAGTCCCACAATGCATTTGCCTTTGAGTCATGACTGTGGCTGTCAGACTCCTGCAATGCATTGTGGGACTGGTAGTTCCTTTAACAGCTGGAGGGCCAAGTTTGCCCATGCCTGGTATAGAGTGTAATGCTAGGTATTCTCCATTCAATTTCCCATCAGATCGACTGGTCAAAGCGGTCATTTCCGAAACGTTCAATCTTTTCTCGATTGATAACTGGATCGATTTTGTGCACTCGTGATCTGAAAATCAATCTTGTTGTTGATTGGGAGCAGATCGGACATGTTGAAAACTATTTGTTCGACCCATTGATCTAAAGGGGAATGGAATGGTGTGTACCTGCTGGCATAAGTGTCATGTAAATAATTTGTACAGCACAACTAAAGACTGGTGTTAATGAGTCATAAAGACTGTCTCCAAGCTTGCTTTGATTGCACAGTGCCTATCCCAGAAGGCAAGAAGCACCTGCAACCAGTGTTGCCAACTCCAGGCTTGTTTCCATGCAGTTGTGATCCCATTCATTATACTGAATGGGATCGCTGGCTGAATCCCCCTTAAAATGCAGCAAACCATGCGTGGCTATTCAGAGTTGAATCGCCGCACATGAATGGAAATAGCAGACAGTGCAGTCTATGCACTGCCTGCTTCCCCTGTAATTGCTTTTCCATAAGCGTGCCTGAAAGCACGCTATATGGAAACGAGCCCTCATTCCTTCAAATCCAGACACACATGAGCACACTGGAGAGTGTTTTTGCAGGACGTTTTTCATTTTTTTTAAAAAACACTTCCATTGACTTGTGGCTGGTCAAATGCAGTTTAGGCACTGATTATGTGTAAGTAGCCCCGGAACCTGTATAACTTGGAGGTGTCAGTATTTAAGGGCTCGTTCACATCTAGGGCGTTTTCGCCATTTTTTTCAAGCGCAGGCGATTTTCAAAATTGCCTTAAACGCTTGTGCAATGATTTCCTATGAGAGCGTTCACAGCTGAGCGGTTTGTTTCCGATCCGCTCAGCAAAGCACTGCCTGTACCATTTTTTTTTAAAAAGATTTTGCCTCAATGGAAGGTATAGGGAAAATGCAAAACGCTCACAAAATAGCTTTGTGCAGCAATTGCGTTCATGTTTTTAAGAATAAACACATTGGCCTCGATTCATAAAGCATTACCTCATGCGGTAATGCTGAAAACAGCAGACTTTACCGACCACTTAGCAATATATCAATTCATAAAGGCTGTTACCGCATGAAAAGCTGACATTACCGACCAGGGAGATAAATTACCGACTTGGCTGAAGTTACCGACAACCCATGTCAGTAAATTGTCAGCAAATGTCAATTCATAAAGCCTTCAACAAGTGGTAAGCCTGGCGGTAGTTACCGACACCTCTGGTGAGGTCTTAACAAGTTACCGACAGCTCTGATTAATGCAAAGTGCAGAGATCCGAAGTCTGTTTGATTCATCTGTGGAGAGAGCCAAAGAGCCCTCTGTGTGAATCATTTCAGCAGGCAGTGAAAGACTGTGTGACTCATCTGTCTGAGTCATCAGTGGAAAGAGCCGTCTGTGTGAGTAATTTCTGCAGGCAGGGAAAGACTCTCATCTGTCTGAGTCATCAGTGGGAGAGCCAGAAAGAGCCATCTGTGTGATTCATTTCTGCAGGGCAAAGAGGGAATCGGGACACTGCTCCACTCTACCGCTCAATGGGCTGCGGTAATTTACCGACCTCCAAGGGCAGCTGGGGAAATCTTTATGAATTAGCACACAGACCGGGAAAATACCGAGTGCGGTATTTTCCCGACAAGATTTTGTTTATCGCACTGCTGTTTATGAATCGAGGCCATTGTATTTATTATTTTCCGGTCAAAGAGTTCACTTCCTGACTTGCGTCAGGGAGGGAATTAAAAAATCGCTCTGAAAAAGTGCTTAGAAAAGCGTTTTTATAAAAACCACAGCGCGCCGGGAGGCGCTTAAAAAATCTCGCGCAAAATCTCAAAACGCTTTGGCCCCGTTCACACTTGCGGTTTTGTAAAAACCGGAACGGATGTCCGGACCGCACCGGATCCGGACCGGACCTAATCCGTACGGTTCCTATCCGGATCAGGTCCGTTTGCATCCGTTTTCCGTGCGGTATGAACACGATTGCGGTCCGGATCCGGTTTCTTAAAGAGATAACAACCTGTAAATACCTGGGGTCTGGGAGGTCAGCAGAAGCTCTGGGGTCATTGTTGGAGACAGGTGGACGTGTGGAGACCATCCGTGGATACAGAGACTGCAGTTGGGACCATGGATCCAGTCATTTTTTACTCGTACCTGGGAATTCTCTCCTTCCTGTTGTTCACCTACTACTATGTGGGGAGAAGGCCTCGCCTCCTCGTTATCAGACATATCATCAGACATGTTGCTGCCAAAGAGCTCCAGCATGAAATCCCTGCTGCTCCACTCTGTGAACGCTGGGCCCATGTGGTCCCCATCCAAAATGGCCACTAGAAAAAGCATAGGAAGTGGGGTAGAATGTCCGGTTTTTATAGCCAGTGTGTTGTGCGCTCTCCGGTTCTCATTGGTTTGTATTGGCCGGATGCAACAGTCCGGCTCCGCTTCGGATACGTCTGCCGGAGGAGCCGGACCAAAAAATAGCGCATGTTGGATCTTATGCCGGAGTCCGGATCCGGTCCGGCTCCGGTCCGGACGAAACGGACGCATGTGAACGGACGCATAGACTTTCATTGCTATGTCGTGCGTCCGTTCCGTCCGTTCTGCATGCGGTCCGGCTCCGGCACGGCGATTCCAGACGGCTACCGCTAATGTGAACCGGGCCTTACATTTGCAATTTTGATTTTAGATGTGAACAGAGCCTAAAAGGATGATTTGGAAACCCTGCCCGCTACTCATACGTATAAATTCTACCCTTGTCTCAGAGTAAATTGCACAGTAAATTAATTATTTCCTTTGAAGCTGTCACTTAGACATAGGTGCTGGGGCGTAGCAATAGCCATAGCAGCCATAGCAACTGCTATGGGGCCCTGGAGATGAGGGGGCCCAGTTGGTACTTGATGTGCCCACTATAAACTCTCCTTTGTTTCTTCACCCTCTGACTTTGTCTCAGTGCCCATGGACTATACACAGTGTACATTACAGTCATATACATAGGGTAACATTGCTCAAGAGTACCTACATCTGATGGCCCCATGGAAATTTTGCTATGGGGCCCCATAATCTCTAGCTACGCCACTGCATAGGTGGTATTAATCTGATGGCTCTGAACCTCCTGCCAACAGGTTTTGGACTCTCCTCATGAGGGATTCTAAAAGTTTCGTTTCTGCTTTTCAAAGCACTTGTTGGGAATGATAACAGCCAGCCATCCTTCTGGTGTGCCGCTATTCTGACAGTTGGACTGTGCCACTGCCTTTCATAGTTTTTGAAAATAAAAGAATCTTTGAGAATCTCCCATGAGGAAATTATGCAGTCCAAAACCTGTTATGATCTGATGGCTTTGAGCATCTTACTAGGCTCATCTGTAAGAGACCACTACATAGGAAGTAAAGAACGTACAGTGCATTTATTCAGGGACAAACATATACAATATACAGTAAATGTGTACATTGATTATTTTGAGCTTTTTAGAGTTTATCGCCTTAGTGCCCCTTACAACAAATGTATTTTATGATGCACTGGCAATGCATTTCGTGGGTCTGTGCCCACTTCCTCAGGCTGACTTAAGCGCCAGAGGTGCCACCTCATTTTTTTTTTCTCATTTAATTGTTTTTAATCTGGGTAAATTTGATCACACAGAATGTACTTCAAATCCATGCCTGAACATGGCAGCACAATCAATAATTCCACCGATTTTCGTCTGAAAATCGATGAAATCAGTCAGTCGCACAGACAAAGATACCGATTGATTGGCGACTGTTCAGGAGCAGCGGCAGATCGATGTCCCATAGCATTGCACTGCATTCAACACTGTGGATCGATATATTTTTAATTGAGTTCATGCTGAAAAATCTGTGTGTGTGTGGAAGGATTCAATCCCTCTCTGATTATATTTGACCTAAGAAGGATCAGTCCTTCAGCCACATCTGGTGTCCATCTACAAGTATAGAGCCTGCACTGATGCACAGAAAAACTGAGGAGTGGAGGCAGGCCCTTATCCCCTCCCCAATCTGCCAAATGCTTGCAATATTTTGTATGGACTCCCTTCTGCTTCACATGATGCGCTTATTGGCTATTTAGGTACATTAGAACAGCAATGTTTTTCAAATTGCACATTTTTCTGCAGTATATTTCCTGCCTGCACCAAAGGCCTTTGCAGTAGAAGATGGACTTCAAATAGAATGCATTTTTTGTTTCTTCTTCTCCTTCACCTTCTCCTTCTTCTATAAAGCTTCAACATATTCCATACCTCCCAACTTTTTGAGATAAAGAAGAGGGACAGTTTAGCCACACTTTGCCACACCCCTAAACCTCCCCCAGACACACCCCTAGTCACATATACCATAAAGTTTTCATAAGAAAAATGTTGTGTTATAATTCAAACCACACTGTTCCTTTCTATCCTGGTTCATTTTCCTTCATATTAACATTTGAAAGGAAGAAATATATCATTTTAAAGGATGGGAAGAATGTTTAGAGTCCAACACATTTTTCTGTAGAAAACTACATATATTTACAGTACATAGATCTGTACATCAGTCCTGAAAGAGGGACAGATGAAGAAAGAGGGACAGTCCCTCCAAAAGAGGTTGTTGGGAGCTATGATATTCCATGGCGCTCTTATGTAGACTTGTGTTTGCCAGAGGAAATTCTGTTTAGGTAGAAACAAAATCGCTCATAACATATTTTTTTTTTTTTTCTAATTTTATCCTGTCCAGATATAAATGTTTTGGAAACTTGTTGAAAAATATTATTCTTACAAGACTGCGCTTGACGTTCGCAAAGCTGCCTGATAAACTCTTCGTTGTGTATAGCAGCTGTGTCTGCTTTCTTTGCTCTATGACCTTTTTTTATCTCAGAATTCTATCAGTCTTTTTGCTGGTTGATAAGGGTAGGAGGCGTGGCTTAGTTGGACTAGAAAACAAAAAACCATAAGGAGGGGGCTGACTTCACCCACCCTGCAGCCGACACCCACAATAAACCTGTTTGCTGTAGTTCATGCAAAACAGCAGATCATTTTTCAGTGTCCGGTAAGTAAAGTTAAGCAAGTAAAGCATGTTTGGTAATAGACTATAGAACTCCCAGGGCTGGGTGTGTAAGTTGTGTGCCTTGGGCAGTATACTTTACCTGTTGGTGTCTGCTGCTGGCACTGTCCTCATACATGCGCCCCATGTTTAAGCATTAAATGTCCCTTCCGTTGCCGATATGCAGTGTAAATTCTCACCTGTCCCGCTGGAGCGACTCCTGGCCCTCGTGTGGCACTAGGCACTTATGTATAACGTCATCTCTGCCCCCCCCCCCATTTGGTACAGGCACTACGTGGTGGCTCCCGTGGTAATGGCGAATAAGAGGGGTGTTGTTGGTTGATGCCAGGAGTCATGCCAGTGTCATGCTGAAAAGGATCAGGAATCAGTCTATGGTGTGTGGGCAGGTAATAGATCAGATTAGATCAGGGCAAGATCCGGTTTCTTGGTCTATCTGTCTATACATTGCTTGATGTATGGGCACCTTTAAGGTGGCCATACATCTAGCGATGATGGGCAGATTCGACCAAGAGACAAATCTCTGTCTTCGAATCTGATAAGAGAGAAATCTGTCAGTGGCCCATACTCCACAGGTCGATTTCCGATCAATATCGGCATGAAATCGATCTGGAATCGGCCTTGTGCACTGCCTCTCTGCTGTGCTCCCCTAATGTAAATGTCCTCCCCCCGGTGCCCGTGTAAAGTGTATACATTACCTCCGCTTGTCCCTCCGCTGCTCCAGTTGCATTTTCCTCTCCATACACGCATGCCCCACATGGTTTACTGATAAGGGCGCACTTGTGTGACGTCACACGCCATTACCAGGAAACCACGTGGGGCATGTGTGTATGGAGAAGAGGATGCGACTGGATCAGTGAAGGACAAGCGGAGGTTGCGGACAGGTAATGTATACTTTAAAAGGGGGACATTTACATTAGGGGAGCACAGCAGCGAGGCGGCGGATGGTTTCGACGATCGTCGGGAAACTGCACGCTATTCCCACCTCGCACCTGACCAACCAACCTCGGCCCATCATCTTGCAGCATGCGCTATCGACAATGCGACCAATTTCTGTCCCGAAATTGGTCGGTTTGTCGGGCATACAGATTTTCATCCAATTGGAAAAAAAATAATCGAAATGTAAGGTTGATCGGCCACCAAGTGGCCTGATGTATGATCACCTTTACACTTTAACCACTTGCCGACCGCCTTAAGCCGATGGGCGGCGGCAAGGGCTGGGCCCAAACGACCGCAATACGCCCATCGGCGGTGGCGGCGGGCGTGGTTATGAGGCAATCGCGTCATTCGTGACGCGATCAGCCGCTGGCGACAGGCTCCGCCCCCCTTGCGCTGTAACCAGCCAGCCATTCGGAATCGCCGGCGGGTTACTAGCACCCGGATCGCCGCTGAGAATAGGTATAATAGACTATGTAATGTATACAAAGCCTGTCGCACCCAAGCACACTGATCTCCCCCCCCCCCCCCCCCGCCCCCTGCAACCCTTAGACCCCCCCCCCCCTGCCCACCCCCCAGACCACTGTTTACACTCAATCACCCCCCTTATCACCCATCAATAACTCCCTGTCACTATCTGTCAACGCTATTTTTTTTTTAACCCTAAACTGTCCCCCTGCTCCCTCCTGATCACTCCCCCCTGTGTACTGTATGCCTCTATCCCCCCTGTAATAACCCACAGATCACCTGTCAATCACCCCCTGTCGCTGCCAACCATCAATCAGCCCCTAACCTGCCCCTTGCGGGCAATCTGATCACCCACCCACACCAATAGATCGCCCGCAGATCCGACATCAGATCCCCTCCCAAGTGCAGTGTTTACATCTGTTCTCTCCTCTAAACACCCACTAATTACCCATCAATCACCCATCAATCACCCCCTATCACCACCTGTCACTGTTACCCATCAGATTAGACCCTAATCTGCCCCTTGCGGGCACCCAATCACCCGCCCACACGCTCAGATTGCCCTCAGACCCCCCCTTATCAATTCGCCATTGCATTATTTACATCTGTTCTTCCCTGTAATAACCCACTGATCACCTGTCAATCACCTATCAATCACCCATCAATCACCCCCTGTCACTGCCACACATCAATCAGCCCCTAACCTGCCCCTTGCGGGCAATCTGATCACCCACCCACACCATCAGATTGCCCCAGACCTACCCTCAGATCACCTCCAAAGTGCATTGTTTACATCTGTTCTGCCATCTAATCACCCACTGATCACCCATCAATCACCCATCAATCAGCCCCTGTCACTGATACCCATCAGATTAGACCCCTCTATGCCCCTAGGGCACCCAATCACCTGCCCACACCCTCAGAACGCCCTCAGACCCCAGCCCTGATCACCTCGCATTGCTTGCATCTATTTCCCCCCTCTAAACACACCTTGAGACACCCATCAATCACCTCCTGTCACCCCCTAGCACACCTACCCATCAGATCAGGCCGTAATTTGCCCCGTGTGGGCTCCTGATCACTCGGCCAAACCCTCAGATCCCCCTCAGACCCCCTTCCGATCACCTCCCCCAGTGCATTGATTGCATCTATTTTCCCCTCTAACCACCCCCTGAGACACCTAGCACTCCTATCTATCAGATCAGGCCCAATACAACCTGTCATCTAAGAGGCCACCCTGCTTATGACCGGTTCCACAAAATTTGCCCCCTCATAGACCACCTGTCATCAAAATTTGCAGATGCTTATACCCCTGAACAGTCATTTTGAGAAATTTTGTTTCCAGACTACTCACGGTTTTGGGCACGTAAAATGCCAGGGCAGTATAGGAACCCCACAAGTGACCCCATTTTAGAAAAAAGACACCCCAAGGTATTCTGTTAGGTGTATGATGAGTTCATAGAAGATTTTATTTTTTGTCAAAAGTTAGCGGAAATTGATTTTTATTGTTTTTTCACAAAGTGTCATTTTTCACTAACTTGTGACATAAAATAAAATCTTCTATGAACTCACCATACACCTAACGGAATACCTTGGGGTGTCTTCTTTCTAAAATGGGGTCACTTGTGGGGTTCCTATACTGCCCTGGCATTTTAGGGGCCCTAAACCGTGAGGAGTAGTCTAGAAAACAAATGCCTCAAAATGACCTGTGAATAGGACGTTGGGCCCCTTAGCGCTCCCACCCAGCATGGTTATATGTAAAAATACACCACAAAACACATTATACTACTTCTCCTGAGTACGGCGATACCACTTGTGTGACACTTTTTTTTTGCAGCCTAACTGTGCTAAGGGGCCCAAAGTCCAATGAGTACCTTTAGGATTTCACAGGTCATTTTGAGACATTTGGGTTCAAGACTACTCCTCACGGTTTAGGGCCCCTAAAATGCCAGGGCAGTATAGGAACCCCACAAGTGAGCCCATTTTAAAAAGACACACCAAGGTATTCTGTTAGGTGTATGATGAGTTCATAGAAGATTTTATTTTTGTCACAAGTTAGCGGAAATTGATTTGTATTGTTTTTTTTTCACAAAGTGTCATTTTCCGCTAACTTGTGACATAAAAATGTTTTTTCTATGAACTCACCATACTCCTAACGGAATACCTTGGGGTGTCTTCTTTCTAAAATGGGGTCATTTGTGGGGTTCCTATACTGCCCTGGCATTTTAGGGGCCCTAAACCGTGAGGAGTAGTCTTGAACCCAAATGTCTCAAAATGACCTGTGAAATCCTAAAGGTACTCATTGGACTTTAGGCCCCTTAGCGCAGTTAGGGTGCAAAAAAGTGCCACACCGAGCCAAAGTGCCACGCCGTACTCAGGAGAAGTAGTATAATGTGTTTTGGGGTGTATTTTTGCATATAACATGGGCAGCACGGTGGCGTAGTGGTTAGCGCTCTCGCCTTGCAGCGCTGGGTCCCTGGTTCGAAACCCAGCCAGGGCACTATCTGCAAAGAGTTTGTATGTTCTCTCCGTGTCTGTGTGGGTTTCCTCCGGGCACTCAGGTTTCCTCCCACATTCCAAAAAACATACAGATAAAGTTAATTGGCTTCCCCTAAAAAAATTGGCACTAGACTACAGTACTTACACTACATAATATAGACATATGGTAATGGTAGGGATTAGATTGTGAGCTCCTTTGAGGGACAGTTAGTGATAAGACAATATATATATACACTGTACAGCGCTGCGTAATATGTCGGCGCTATATAAATACTAAATAATAATAATAATAACCATGCTGGGTGGGAGAAATATCTCTGTAAATAGACAATTGTGTGTAAAAAAAAAATAAAAAAATAAAAATTGTCATTTACGGAGATTTTTCTGCCACCCAGCATGGGTATGTGTAAGAATACATCCCAAAACACATTATACTACTTCTCCTGAGTACGACAATACCACATGTGTGGCACTTTTTTGCAGCCTAACTGCGCTAAGGGGCCCAAAGTCCAATGAGCATCTTTAGGCTTTACAGGGGTGCTTACAATTAGGCACCCCCCAAAATGCCAGGACAGTGAACACACCCCACAAATGACCCCATTTTGGAAAGTAGACACTTCAAGGTATTCAGAGAGGCGCATAGTGAGTCCGTGGCAGATTTTTTTTTTTTTTTTGTCGCAAGTTAGAAGAAATGGAAACTTTTTTTTTTTTCGTCACAAAGTGTCATTTTCCGCTAACTTGTGACAAAAAATAAAATCTTCTATGAACTCGCCATGCCTTTTTAGTGAGTACTTTGGGATGTCTTCTTTCCAAAATGGGGTCATTTGGGGGTATTTATACTATCCTGGAATTTTAGCACTTCATGAAACATGACAGGGAGTCAGAAAAATCAGAGATGCTTCAAAATGGGAAAATTCACTTTTGGCACCATAGTTTGTAAACGCTATAACTTTTACCCAATCCAATAAATATACACTGAATGTTTTTTTTTTTTAATCAAAGACATCTAGCAGAATAACTTTCGCGCTCAAATGTATAGGAAATTTTACTTTATTTGAAAAATGTCAGCACAGAAAGTTAAAAAAGTAATTTTTTTGACAAAATTTATGTCTTTTTTTATGAATATAATAAAAACTAAAACTCGCAGCAGCAATCAAATAGCACCAAAAGAAAGCTGTATTAGTGACAAGAAAAGGAGGTAAAATTCATTTAGGTGGTAGATTGTATGACCGAGCAATAAACCGTGAAAGCTGCAGTGGTCTGAATGGAGAAAAAGGCTCTGGTCCTGAAAGCGGTATCGTCACCATAAAAACCAAATTTCAACAGCAACTGGTCTGAGTGTATTAAGTGATAAAGATGCTAAGCCTGCATTCAAAACTTTCAAAACTTTTTCTGCTGTTATGATTTGGAGTTATCACATACTTAAGGAAACACTGGCCCTTTAGTAGTCATGCCAAAGAATTGCATGCTGGGGGTTCTTTTTATCTATAATCTATTCCTCCTCTTCCCTTTATTTCCCTGCCAGCTTCTTATCTGAAACCTAATCCCCTACTCACTTGTGTTTACAAGCAAGGCTGAGGCGACTCAGTGATTGGAGGAGACAAGAAAAAAAGTAAAGGGCAGAAATGACATCACGAGTTAGCCTTAACTGTGGGCAAAAGACATGGCCCCCACCAGGAACAGAATTCTCGTCATTTACTATATAACATTCACTGAAATCAAAACGTGGACATATAATACATGTGTTATGTAAGTAGATCAAGTATTTATCTACTTATATATGTGTTTTTTTTTCCCTGGCATAGTATGGCTGATCCTACTGCTTTAACCCTCCTGGCGGTTTATCAAAATCCGCCAGGGGGCAGCAAAGTCATTTTTTAAAATGTTTTTTTTTTTTTTTTTTTCATGTAGCGAGACAAGGTCAAAGAACGGGGGGATCTCCTGGAGGGCTTCCCCGTCCGGCGGGCAGCGGCAGCGATCGCATTGCACACGCAGCTAGCAAAGTGCTAGCTGAGTGTAGCAAAAAAAAAAAATTATACAAATCGGCCCAGCGGTGCCTTCCGGCGGCATAGCCCGAGCTCAGCTCGGGCTTACCGCCAGGAAGGTTAAGGGGCGAAAAGACTGTGGTCCTCAAGTGGTTAAATCCTGTGCAGAGATTCTGATCATGTTGGCCAACTGTGTGCCCAGCAACCTGTGACAGTCCTGCAGGCTTGGCTCACTGTACTCACTATTCTATGAAGTAATGAGGAGGCTTCCTGCTCAGTTACAGCAAAAATAAATCCAACACTATCAGTTACTACTTGCCTGAATTATGGTGGGCACAGAAACTATAAATGCTTGTACTTACAATACATACTGTACATCAGACTGTCAACTGAACCGATCATGAACAAACGTTACAGCCATCAATAGACTAAAGGTGTCCATAAATTCTATTTATTTTTTTCTTTTTTTACATTGATATTAGGGATGGTCAATGACATGCAAATCATTTCAAATTGATGGAGGATTATGCAAATTTTGTTTGCAAATGTATGCAGATTGAAGATGAACCAATCACATCATGCTGAGGTAAAATCTGCCTACAAAATTGACATAATCCTGCATCATCTTTAAATTATTTGCATCTCATTGACCATCATTAATTGATCTCTGTCCGATTTGACAATATGATCGAATCTGATAGAAATCGATGCCGCAAACTATTCCCAATCGACTGATTTTCGCCCGAAATTAGTTGGTTCGGTCAATCGCACAGGGCGGAAAATTTTGGTCGATAGGCGGCAGGTCGGGAGCGTAATGCTCTGAACAGGGCTTCTCAGAGGTGTATTCCACACTACCCATAGTTGTGTGTCCTTCCTGTTATCTCTGAGCACCTTTCACCACTCTGTGTAAATAACTAAATGTCATCCTGCAGCCTTGCAATGTCTGAGAAAACAGTCCATTAACTTCATTGAATTCCTGAGAACTCTCACACTGTATTCCTCATTATTCAGCCTGGAAAACCTACAGAAACTCGTTACCACAAGCAAAAAAAATGGCCGCCCCAGGGGCTGCTGGGAGAGGATAACCCACACACAATGGTAATAATGGAGGCCAGGCAGACAATAGACTGATCAGTGAGGTGTCAGGAATACACAATGGCTATGAAATAACAGCTCATCGGGAAAACAAGGGAACAGCAAGCATTTACTGATCTCTTATCAAAGAGGGTGCTAATTCCATCTATAGTGAAAGCCTTCTTGTTTTTGATGCAACTGAAGCCAGTGTTTTACAGAACAGCAATAAAAACATTAGCTGTCAATGTGGATGTAACACCTCCTTCACCCCCAATCAGTTACATTGGGTAAAGTTAAAATGGACCTGAACTCTTGAAGAGGACAGAAGCAAAAACCTAGAGAAATGCACCCTGTATGGCCTAGTGCACACCAGAGCGGTTCGTTTGCGTTTTTCAGAACGCTTGCGGCTGAGGAAACGCTTGGGTATTGTATTTCAATGGGCTGGTGCACACCAGAGCGGGTCAGTTTTAGCTGAAACGCAAACTCCCGGGCTGCAGCATTTTTTGGATTTCAGAGGAGTTTCTGCCTCCAATGTTAAGTATAGAAAAAACGCAAACCGCTTGATAAAACGGTTTTGCAGGCATTTTTGTTACAGTAGCTGTTCAGTAACAGCTTTACTGTTACAATATCTGTAATCTGCTACACAAAAACACTACCAAAAACGCTTCACTTTAAGTAAAAACCGCTACACAAAACCGCAAAACGCTTCATAATAAGAAAAAAACTTTTCAAAATCCGCTAGCATTTTGCAAATCTGCTAGCGGTTTTTGGTGTGCACTAGGCCTATGTATTTAGAGAGTTTAGCCTGTCTTATGCTGGGAATACACCATAATTTTTTTTTTTCCAACAGACGGATAGTTCGATAGATAATTTCGGGCATGTCCGCTTTTTTTTTTTTATTATTTATTTATTTATTTTTTTCGATCATTTTTCTGAGTGATTTCTCATAGAAGTGAATGGAAATTTATAAGAAAAGATACTAAAATCGATCGAAAATAAGATCGGACAGTCGACTGAAAAATCTCATCGTGTATTCCCAGCATATAAGGCTCTATTACCACCTGAGCGGAGGGAAGGACATTTTTTTGTCCGTTCTCAGTTCCGCAGTGTACGGCTCCTATTCTATAAATAGGAGCCGCTCACACTTGTCACAGTCCAACTGATCTGAGGGAACCGATGCAGTAAGTGGGCTGCACTTCTGTGCAGTCCGTGATAATCCCAGGCACACGGCTGCGTTTCCCTGCCCCCCTCCCCCATATAGCATATGGGGAGCGCATCTGCCCTGGGCGACAGGTGGACTGCCGGCTCCCGCTGGCCGCACGTGGTCTGCAACAAATGGGAGCGGAGCCTAATTCCCCCCCTCATCTGCGACTAATCACAACTGTAATTTGATCTCTGAGCTGGCTGCCTCGACAGAGCAACTAATTCATAAACAAAGGATGTTAACTCTATGTTTGCTTCCATGAAAGCAGGAAGTAGACAAACTGCAGATTTTTTACAGGATTTGTATCCGTTGTAATAAAGAAATGTTTTTCTTTAAAGGTTGTTATAATGTTGCGTATCTTTTAGATTAGAGAGGAACGTCTGAGTTCAGCTTCGCTTTAAGGGTTAAGCTTCAGGCAACCGTTTTGGTATTGAGGGCTGTACAGACATCTAGCTATGCTTTAAAAGAGCGCAGTGCCTGTAGCTGTAGAGGGTGGACGAGGAGGAATGACACATGGGGGACAATTAAGATCTTTTTTTTTTTTTTTTTTTTTTTTTTTGTCCTCGGACAGTTCCTTTAGGCCTAGAACCCACTACAAATCGCAAACCGCTAGCGCAATCACAAGCGTTTTGTAAGCCATTTCATGAGCGTTATCTGGCGATTTTTGGTATCGATTTTAAAGCTTTTTGCTATTAGCGATTTCAATTCTGATTGGTCCTTTTAGTTTTTTTTTTTTTTTTAGTGTTCAGTAATTTTAAAATAGCACACAAATCGATGTGTAGCGATTCATGAGCGATTTTCAGCACCTCAATACTTTACATTGAAGCGCAAACTCTCCAGAAAATTCTGCATGTCTTGTGATTTTGCTAATCGCGATCGCTGCTGTAGAATTGGTTAGCGATTTAAATCGCTCTCTAAACGCTCAGAAAAGCGCTCTAGTGGGTTCCAGGCCTTAAACAAGCTCAGGAGACACTTTTACACACACTCAATTCAATGTATTTCGATTGTATTGCATTTCAATAGAAGTTGTGTCTAAATCCTGTGAAATAGAGCAAACTGGTGAAAATGGTATGGTCTAGTCTCTTATAAATGTATATACAGTATATTAAGAGCAACAGGAAGTGAGGGGGGAAAAAAAAATCTCCCTCTGTGCTTCGAACTAACAGTCAGGAGGCCGGCAGCGTACAGGCGAGCCGTGCCCCCGCTTGGGGCCTCACACTAAGGGGGGGGGCCTCGTTCTGCTGCCGGCGGCTCCCCCAGGCCCGGTTTTACGGGCGTGCAAGTGGTGCCAGGGGGAGCGGCAGGAGGATGGGCACAGCAGCGGGCGGAGTGGGCAAAGCGAAATTTCAACTTGCCTTCCTCGATCTCGCACGCAGCCTCTATCTTCATCCTGTCCCAGCGTCTGTTGCGATGGTAACAGTGCCCCCTATGATGACGTAACCACATGTCATCACAAGGAGCCGTTACCAATGCGATGGACTGCAGGACAGGAAGAAGATAGAGGGTGCGTGCGGGGATCGAGGAAGGCGAGGTGAAACTTCGCTGTATAGAGTGTTTGGAGGGCCCCAATGTAAAACTTGCATCGGGCCCATAGCATCTGCTACCTATACTGAGGGCACCACCTGTACCCTATTTCATATGTTGGGCGGCACGGTGGTGTAGCCTTGCAGTGCTGGGTCCCTGGTTTAAATCCCAGCCACATCAACATCTGCCGAAAGTTTGTATGTTCTCCCCGTGTCTGCGTGGGTTTCCTCTGCGAACTCTTGTTTCCTCCCAAAAACATACAGATAAGTTAATTGGCTTACCCCTAAATTGGCCCTAGACTTCGATACATACACTACACTACAAGATATAGACATATGACTATGGTAGGGACTAGATTGTGAGCCCCACTGAGGGACAGTTAATGACAAGACAATATACTCTGTACGGTGCTGCGTAATATATCGGCGCTATATAAATACTTAAAATAAATAAACTGGAGACTACCTGTATTTTGCTAGTATTTGGCTCCACCCACATCATGTTTTGGCCATGCCCATTGCCGCTTTGTTTTGTGGTGTGGCTACCAATTTTTTTGCCGCGGTGCCCCTTCTTTCATTGAGGGGGGCCTCAAGTTATGGACTGCTTGGGGCCACCAAAACCTTAGCTGCACCTCCGCTCTCAGTAACTAACATTCTGTACAGACCACCTGGCAGAACTAAAGATGTCACCACCAGTGATAAATGTCAGAATGTAAATCGGGGAGGGGAAAGATTTGAGTACATATGAAATCGGCGCCGGTAGACTTGGGAGCAGGATACAGCGGTATATGGCTGATCCTGCTTCTGCACAAGTCCGGGCCGATTTAATTACTATTCCCCCTCCAGGCCGCCATGGATAGTGGGAGAATGAAATAATTCGGCCGAATTATTATGTTTTTAAGCAACCTCGGCTCCGTCTTCTGAAAGAGAACCCGAGGTGGCTTTGTATAACGTTAGTGGGGCACAGAGGCTGGTTGGGCACACTAACACCAGCCTCTGTTGCCCCATGGTGTGTGTCAAAGACCCCCCTGCTCGCCGCTATCCTTCCCGCAGTGCTGGCGACACGCAGCGCGTCGCCAGCACAATGTTTACCCTAGCGCTGTCTGTCAGCGCCGCTCCCCCGCCTCCTCCGCATCGCCGCTACCCGCCCTCGTCCCTTCCCTCCAATCAGCGTGAGGGAAGGGACGAGGGCGGGTAGCGGCGATGCGGAGGAGGCGGCGGAGCGGCGCTGACAGACAGCGCTAGGGTAAACATTGTGCTGGCGACACGCTGCGTGTCGCCAGCATTGCGGGGGTATAGCGGCGAGCAGGGGGGTCTTTGACACACACCATGGGGCAACAGAGGCTGGTGTTAGTGTGCCCAACCAGCCTCTGTGCCCCACTAACGTTATACAAAGCCACCTCGGGTTCTCTTGAAGGAGCCGACGTTGCTCACTGAGCGCTGCAATAGGAATGATTCCTATTGTAGTCTATGGAGGCGCCGGCTGCGCACAAATCTAGCAGCGCTGAAAAGCACTGCTCCGGAAAGATTTTACAATTGGCAAACACTGACTAAATCCTTTATGAGTGAATATTGTAAAAAATAAGCAATTTTATACATTATTTTCACTACAGTTCCCTTTTAAAGACTGTACCTACGCTGGTCTAAAAATGGTTGTGGCAGACGATAACGCCTGCCATGGCCGATAATCAGGCGTTCAGGCCAGTGTGAGTACAGCGGCACAATAACTATTGCCAAAGATCCAGCATGTCAGATCGTTAGCAATGCCTGGCCCCCACGGAGTACACAATCA
The DNA here is from genome assembly GCF_040937935.1 of Hyperolius riggenbachi. Taxonomy (NCBI): domain Eukaryota; kingdom Metazoa; phylum Chordata; class Amphibia; order Anura; family Hyperoliidae; genus Hyperolius; species Hyperolius riggenbachi. The sequence goes on from NC_090653.1 coordinate 79,708,087, forward strand.
CACTGATGACGCATATGTGCAGTGTCTTTAGTGCTCTATTGTCCTGCAACAATCAGTGCCCGATCCCTCGGACGACAGAGATCCAGCAGACTGTTACAGATCGGTGCCAGGATCTACAGCATCCACAAGAGGTGAGGGAATCTTGATGGGATAAGAAGTGTGGAAGAAGCGGGAGTGGATGATTGGTTAGCCAGCAGGAAGTGCTTTCACTGCCACCTTAGCTAATAAAAAAAAAGAAAAAAAAAAAAAGAAAAGCTATAAATTGTGGGCATTGTATTTAAAGGATAACCGAGGTGACATGTGACATGATGAGATAGACATGTGTATGTACAATGCCAAGCACACAAATAACTATGCTGTGTTCCTTTTTTTTTTTTCCTTCTCTGCCTGAAAGAGTTAAAGGGACTCCGAGCAGTGCAAAAACTATGGAAAGATGCATATCATTTTAAAGCTCTCTTTCTCCTCTTTCCAATGATATACAAACCGCCACCCTATGCCTTTTAGTTTTCGCTATTTTCGCGATTGAAATTGAGAGCTTTAAAATGATATGCATCTTTCCATAGTTTCTGCACTGCTCGGAGTCCCTTTAAATATCAGGTATGTAAGTGGCACTTCCTGTCTAAGTCAGGGCCAGGTCAAACTACAGTGATAAGAAATTACAACCATAAACCACTTTCCTAGCAGAAAATGGCTTCTGAGAGCAGGAAAGCAGTAAAAAAGGTCAATAGTTCATAGATTTTAGCTCTGGCATACTTCCATAAATGTGTCATTCAACAAAACAGGGTCCATTCACACTAGAAATCGCTAACCGCAAACACTAAACTTCCATATACTTTCATTGTACACACACTTCTCAAACCGCTAGCGATTTTCAGCAATGCTAAAATCGCTCTGAAAACGCACAAGTGTAAATGGGCCCTTAAACAATAAAAACTTAAAGTAGATTTAAATATAAAACCGTGGAATATCTTAAAAAGTCATTTTAGGGGGAGGAGGATAGATGCAATTGTTTATTTCATTACTTTATTTTCACCTCAAGTGTCCTTTAAGCAAGCACAATCAATGGTTTTTCCTGCCTTCTGTTGTATCTCGCTGCATCCATATTCATTCCTGAGATCATTAATCATATTCGTACAACTGATCTGTTGTGCAGTCACACAATATTTATCTAACATGTATGGAGACTACCAGTATGTTCATTAGGGATGGTCGAGAATTTTCTGCAGAATACCAATTTCTTGAAAAATCAGTTTTTTGCGGTAATACATCATTAAGTTGTAGATGGTAGCCTAATCAGAGCTCGAAAGCATTGAACCAATAACAGGCTGCAGACATTTTCCATGGGAATTTGAATTCTGCTGTCATTTTAGACCAAGATACAGGAAAACTTAATATCTTGAGATTGGTCTAAAATTTCTATGGCATACCGGTTTCCGCAGCATGCTACAGCAGTCTCTGATTGGGCACTACTACAGAGTGTTTTCGAATTTCGAGTATTGTGATGGCCTAAAATTGCATACCTCCCAACTTTTTTCAGATGAGAAAAAGGGACACTTAAGCCACACCCCTGGTCACACCCTCACCACTCCTCTATTCACGCAGAGCTGGTATAGTCAGGGTGTGAAGCCCCAATCGGTCGGAGCTCCACATTCTGGCTACCCCAGCCTGCATGGAGGACAAGGGGTTAAAAAGTTTCAGGAGGGGGGACCCCACATAATTTTTTTTAAAAAAAATTCCCACACTCTAAACATAAAATTTTTTGGGGAAAATAGGAAAAAATGCCAGGGATCTTCATACAGCCCATATTGCGGCTGTATAGCGATCCCTGGCCAAAGCGCTGCGGCTGCGTATGGACCCCCTGGAAACTCTGTCAGGAAATTTATTGCTCTTTCTTTTGATGCGTGTAAAATTACACTACAGTTAGGCCCGGTTCACACTTGCGGTTCTCTGCCAAACGGACCGGATGACCTGACCGGATCCGGATCGGAACCGTACGGTTCTGATCCGGATCAGGTGTTCATCAGGATGCGATCCGGATCCGTTTGGCAAAAGATAGTAGAAATAAAATAAAAATGTTGGGGTCTGGGAGGTCAGCAGAAGGTGGACCTGTGGAATCAGGCCCTCCGCTGTTTAGCACTCACCTCCACCTCCGACATACTGCCAACATCTCCAGCACGTTTAAAGTCACTGCTGCTCCACTCCAAAATGCTTGCCCATGTGTCCCCATCCAAAATCGCCGTTACAATACGCATAGGAAGTGGGGTAGAACATCCGGATTTTATAGCCAGTGTGTTGTGCGCTCTCCGGTTCTCATTGGTTTGTATTGGCCGGATGGTGCAGTCCGGCTGCGCTCCGAATACGTCGGCCGGAGGAGCCGGACCAAAAAATAGCGCATGTTGGATATTATGCCGGAGTCCGGATCCGGTCCGGCTCCGGTCCGGACGAAACGGACGCATGTGAACGGACGCATAGACTTGCATTGCTATGCCGTGCGTCCGTTAGGCATGCGGTCCGGCTCCGGCACGGCGATTCCGGACGGAGACCGCCAATGTGAACCGGGCCTAAGGTTTGCTACTAAAAGTGACATTTACTGCATGTAAAAGTATACTTTTTTCCTTCGAAACTTTAAAATCGATTTTCTCAAAAACTATAAGGGCTTTTTGAAAAATAGTTTTTTTTCCTCTTATTCCCAATGATCTCCTTAACATATCCTGCAAATTTACGGTTTTTAGCATTTAAGGTGGATTTGCTATTAACCATTAAAGTCGGCGGGTTTTTAAATGTGTATTTTTTTTCCTTTGAAACTTTTAAAATCGATTTTCTCAAAAACTATAACGTCGATTTCAAAAATGTTTTTTTCCTCTTGTAGCCACTGGGGGCCCCTACAAGCTCTAGGGCCTGGGGCAATTGCCCCATTTTGCCTCTATGGTAGCGCCGGCCCTGAGTAGAAATGTACTATTACTGCTGATCGATAAACAGGGAATATTAACATATGTATATGACAGGCCTAAAGTGTAACTGTCAGGCATAAAATTAAAAATCAATTCTTTATTTTTATCTGGTGAACAGGTTTGCTAACCAGGCAATCCAAAAGATAAAATCACTATTACTTTTCTTGTTGATAAATGATCATTCCCCAGTTTACCTGACTTATTTGGTACACAAAAAGGAAGTTGCAGGGTATGCTGGGTTGTCCTTTTTTGCTTATTTCCCCTCAGAGTTAATTAACTAATGCAGCCTTATTGGCTGAAGCCTCTTTCCCTCCTGTTTTCCCCTCCCACATCTCTGTTCCGCTCTGATTGGCCAATATTTCTCTTACTGAGACGATGCACTTTCTATAATGAAGGGCTGGCAAATCAGGCAGAGGAGAGTAGGGCAGGAAGTGAAATCAGGATTGGCTTCAAAATAGCCACACTTAAAATGGGAAATTCTAAGAAGGATTTTCTCTTTTTTTAACTGTAGAAAAATCACTAAAATCAAAACGTGGACAGTGCAATACATATGTTATGGAAGTAGAGCAAGTATTTATCTACGTATATATGTGTTGTTTTTTTCTGAGATAGTAAGGGTGACAGCTCTTGTTCACAGTGGGAGGTTAAAGTCCCACGTTACAGCAGCCTGTAACGCAGCCTAACTCACAGCACTGTAAAATCAATTGTGCTGTTCACAGTGCCCACGTTGCGTTACATAGTAACGCAGCACGTTTAAACAAAGTGCTGCATGCTGTACGTTATACTGGGCTAAGCCACGTTAGACTGCTTGCACATGCTCAGTAATGTTGGAGGAGGAGGTCTAATTAATATTCACTGCACTGCAGAGACTCGTGGTAGGACTGTAGTGTTGTCTGGATCATGAACGAATCGTTCATTTGATTCGGATCTTTTTTGTGAGTCGGATCATCACAATGAAAGATTCGGTTCACAGTGGATGTCTGTCTGAAAGAAACAGGAACATACAGAATGTACAGTGCAGGGAAAGTCCTGTCCTGCAAGTCATTTCACCCCCAGTCTGCTTCTCTAGTAAAGTGGTTCAAATGATTCGGTTCAAAGATCCGGATCTTTTCAATGATCCGATTCAAATGATCCGAATCCTTAAAAAGATCCGGACTTCCTATCACTAACCTGGAGCGGCTGCTTTGAGAGCCGCATAACGCAGCTCAATCTGACGTCCAACTTCAACACCACCAACTTCAACACCACCCCACGACCATAACGTCCCCTAAAACGCAACATCTAAGGCCTCGTTCACATCATTTAGCGCAGATGGCTGTGCGATCGGAACGCAACGCGTCCGATCGCACGCCATCTGCGCTACTATGCGCTGCAGATCCCATTCATTACAATGAATGGGATCTGCGCTGCGATTACCAAAAATGCGTGCAGCACGCAATAGCGCAATCGCACTGCCACGCAGCGCATATGATGGGAACGGTAGAAGGGCTGTCTATGCCCTTCTACCATTCTTGCGCGTCGCACACTATACGCGCTGCCAAAATACGCACGGCAGCGCGTATAGTCTGAACGAGGCCTAGTGTGTATGTAGCCTAAAGGACAACAAAGTGAAAGGACAAAGTGAAAGAGATGCAGAGACTGCCATATTTATTTCTTTCTAAAGTGGACCTGAACTCTTGCACTGGACAGAAGGAAAACCTGTAAAAATGCATCCTGTATGTAATTAGAAAGTTTAGCCTGTCTAATCCCCCTCATCTGTGTCTATTTACAAGTTGTAATTTGATCTCTTAGCTGTGTCAGCTGACTGCCATGGCAGAGAGCTCATTTGTAAACACAGAATGTTAACAATATGTCTGCTTCCATGAAAGCAGGAAGTAGACACACTGCAGATTTATTGCAGGATTTGTATCAGCTGTAACAAAGAAGAGTTTTTCTTTAAATGTTATTGTGCTGTTGATTATTTTTTAGAGCGGAGAGGAAGTTCTGAGTTCAGGTCCGCTTTAAAGGAAACATCTGAGCAAAAAATTTTTTTACTTACCTGGGGCTTCCCCCAGCCCCTGGCAGGCTATCTGTTCCTCGCTGCAGCTCTGGGATCCCCTCTGTTGCAGATGCCAAACTCACTAGGTCAGCATCTTCTGCGCCTGCGTGCAGACACGTCGCTCTGATCGCACAACGCGTGGCCTGGATCGGCGAGGGACAGATCAGCTGCTATGGGCTGGAGGAAGCCCCGGTTAAGTAGAGCTTGTTTTTTTTTTTTTTTGATTGTTTGTTTTTTGCTTGCACCTTTCCTTTTAAAGGACAGCTGCAAGCACACAAAAAAAAAATCTACTGACCCGGGGATTCCTCCAGCCACTGGCATCCGTTCTGTGCCCTCGCCGCAGCTCTGCTCCCAGCCGGTGGCTCGGGGTCCCCTACGGTGCAGATGCCAACAGGCTTCTACTGCGCCAGTGTGAGAAGCGTTCGCTCTCGCGTAGTTTGGAGTGCTCAGCGCAGGCACACTCCAGACCACATGAGCGCGGCAGAGAGTGAGGTCGGCATCTACACCAGAGGGGACTTCAGGCCACTGGCTGGGAGCAGAGCTGGTGCTAGGGCGCAGGACGGCTGCCAGGGGCTGGAGGACGCCCAGGTAAGTAGATCCCTTTTTTTTTTTTTTTTTAATTTACTCGGACCTTCCATTTAAGCAATACCAGTTGCCTGGCTGTCCTGCTGATATTCTGCCTCTAATACTTTTAGCCATAGCTGCCAACTATCCCTCTTTTGGAGGGACAGTCCCTCTTTGGGAGCCCTGTCCCTCTGTCCCTCTTACCACCTCATTTGTCCCTCTTTTAGGACTTTGTCCCTCTTTTTATCTAAATATATATATATTTCTCTACTAAAAATGTGTTTGTTTGACTCCAAACTTTATTCCCATGCTTTAAATTGATATATTACTAATTTTAAAATGTTAATATGAAGGAAAATGAACCAGGATAGAAAGGACCAGTGTGGTATGAATTATAAAACAACATATTTTTCGAATGAAATCTTTATTGTATGCGTGACTAGGGGTGTGACAGGGTCCTTATGAGGGGTGTGGCAGGGGCGTGGCTTAAGTGTCCCTCTTTCTCATCTCAAAAAGTAGAGGTATGCTTTTAGCCTTTAGCCAATCATGCAGCATACCAAGTGCTTCTTACATTGTCAGAACTGACAAGATTACTGACAAGATTAGCTGCATGCTTGTTTCTGGTGTTATTCAGACACTACTGCAGCCAAATAGATCAGCAGGGCTGCCAGGCAACTGATGTTGTATAATGGGAAATAAATATGGCACCCTCCGTAGCCCTCTTGCTACAATTGTCCTTCAACAGTCACCATGAAATGAAACCAGCTTTCACAAGTTGGGCTCCTCTGTGAGGTTTATTTGGGTCTGCTTTCTGCTGGATTAAGCTGCATGTCTTTCATTGTTGTAATCTGCTGCTATTACAGATATGACTATTTGCATTGTACTGGACTGTATGCACACTCTTCCTGATATAAGATGCTATGGAAACTGTTTATTTTTACAGTATCTTCCTTTGTGGAAAATTCAGTATTTCCTCTGTAGTCTGCACTCCGCATGGCCAGGCAGGACTTGGACTAAGGACTTGCCTTACACCATGACTTAAAGGGACCATGCTACACAGGATCAGACACAGCCTCCGAACATATAGAGCACACCATAGCTTAAAGTGACCATACACAGGATCAGACACAGCCTGCAAAGGTATAGAGCACACCATGACTTAAAGGGACCATACACAGGATCAGTATTGTGCCAAATACGACTGATTCTGCAAGTGATCTTCAAACCTCATGTAGGCTGATTGATAAACTTCCACCTTCTTTCTCCTCCAGGGAAAATGGTTTGCAGGTGCAGATTACCTCTTTAAATTCAGTGGCGTAGTGGTTAGCGCTCTCGCCTTGCAGCGCTGGATCCCGCGTTTAAATCCCAGCCAGGGCACTATCTGTATGGTGTTTGTATGTCTGCCCGTGACTGTGTGGGTTTCTTCCAGGTACTTTGGTTTCCTCCCACATGCCAAAAACTTGCTTGGCCACACCTCCTCCCCCCCCCTCACCCCTCTATTAGCAACAGAGCAGGCTAGCAGCGTGTCTGTACAGAGCTCAGCCCCTGTCACTTGGGATTGCGTCCTGATTCCTGTAGACAACAGTCCTAGTATATGTGAATGGGCCTTTATCGTAATCCTGTGACTTTAAAGTCAAGACAGCGATCAGCCTGGAGGGGGCTGGAGGAAGCCCCAAGTATGTATAAATTCCCCCCCCCCCACACACACACACCTTTTTGTCTCAGGTACACTTTAAAGGGCAGGTCCCAGGTAAAAAAAAAAAACAAGATCTACTTACCTGGGGCTTTCTCCAGCCCCTGGCAGCCATCCTGTGCCCTCACCGCAGCTCTGCTCCCAGCTGGTGTTGAGGGTCCCCTCCTTTGCAGATGCCGACCTCGGCAGGTTGGTATCTTCTGCGCAAGAGCGTGGCCGGGCTGCTTGCAATCACGCTTACGTAGCCTGGTGCGCTCTGCGCAGGTGCCGAAGTACTGCAGCGGAAGGGACCCTGGGGCGCTGACAGGGCCGGCGCAACCATAGAGGCAAAGGAGGCAGCTGCCCCAGGGCCCCAGAGCTTGTAGGGGCCCCCAGTGGCTACAAGAGGGAAAAAAATTTTCAAATCGACCTAGTTTTTGAGAAAATCGATTTTAAGGTTTCAAAGGAAAAAAAATACACATTTAAAAACCTGCCGACTTTAATGGTTAATAGCAAATCCACCTTAAATGATAGAAACCTTAAATTTGCAGGATATGTTAAGGAGATCATTGGGAATAAGAGGAAAAAACAATTTTTCAAAAAGACCTTATAGTTTTTGAGAAAATCGATTTTAAAGTTTCGAAGGAAAAAAAGTATACTTTTAAATGCGGTAAATGTCACTTTTAGTAGCGAACCTAATAGTAGTGTAATTTTACATGCATCAAAAAGAGCAATAAATTTCCTGATGGGGTTTCCAGGGGGTCCATACGCAAGCCGCAGCGCTTTGGCCAGGGATCGCTATACAGCCGCAATATGGCTGTATGAAGATCCCTGGCATTTTTTCCTATTTTCCCAATTTTTTTTTTTTATGTTTAGAGTGTGGGAATTTTTTTAAAAAAAATTATGTGGGGTCCCCCCTCCTGAAACTTTTTAACCCCTTGTCCCCCATGCAGGCTGGGGTAGCCAGAATGTGGAGCTCCGACTGATTGGGGCTTCACACTAGGGCTGCACGTTTTTTTGGTTCAAAACCGAAACTGCGGTTCGTGTCAAGACGATCTGGTGATCGTCAGTATCCTCGGTTTTTCTGAGTGCCCACCTGCTGCTTGCACGCTTGTCTGGCCCCCCTTCCGCTGTGCGCCGATTGGCCAGAGCCGCCAGAAGCAGTGAATATGTATTATGGTTAATGAGCGGGGGAGCGGGTCCACTCGAGCAAGCGGCACACACAGCTTCAGCAATCGCTGGATAGCGATGGAATGACGGCAGCGGTAGGCAGAGCTGTACGCTCTGTACAGCTCCGCCTACTGCTGCCGTCATTCCATCGCTATCCAGCGATTGGTAAAGCTGTGTGTGCCGCTCGCTCGAGTTGACCCGCCCCCCCCCCCCCCCCCCCCCCCCGCTCATTAACCATAATACATATTCACTGCTTCTGGTGGCTCTGGCCAATCGGCGCACAGCAGTAGGCAGGCCAGACAAGCGTGCAGGCAGCGGGTGGGCACTCTGAAAACTGCAGATAGTGACGATAACTATATCGTCTTCACGTGAACCGCCCCCCGCTGCCCTCACATGAACCGCCACCGCTGCCCGGCTCTTAAAAAGGAACTCCAGTGAACACTGCTGACAGGTGATGTAGCTGCTGCATGGTTTTTGACAGTTGGAAACAGCTGTAACATTCAAAAAGGAGAAAAGTAGCCCTGCAAGCACCACACTGGACCAAAATGTAGTAAGCAATGAAAAAACTATCTTTATTGTAACATAACAAGAATGATAAAAACATCTAAAAACAAAACAAAACCATAGGTCTGGGGTCCCACATATAAACAATTATGCACTAGCACTGGTAATACATGATGAGAATAATAATGCCACAGTGCATAGTGTAAAAATGCAACAAATCTCATAAGTGCCATACAAAAATAAACAACATGAAAGTCAGAATTCTACAATCCAAGAAAAAATATTATAAATATATATGTAGGTAGATCACTGTGCAGTACAGTAAAGTGCAAATATATGAGGTAATAAAAATACCAGGGAATGGTAAACAATGTAAAGTGACGACGTGCAACAAGTGAAAAAATTGATCAATGCTCTGTGCAATTCAACAGCAATATGATACAGCAATACAATAAATAACATGAGCGATAGTAAAGAATGAGTGTGCAAAAAGAAGCAAAAAGAACAAGGATGTAGAGGATGAATGAGATGCTCACACAAGTATGGCACATGGAGAAAGGAAGGGGGACCCCAGGCTAACGGTACGCCTTAGTGCACCTCGCGGGAAAACGCCCGCTTCTGAGGAGGCTCAACCTTACTACATTTTACTACATTCATTGCTTACTACATTTTGGTCCAGTGTGGTGATTGCAGGGCTACTTTTCTCCTTTTTGAATTTTGCGATATATTTAGCTCATAGCACGCCTAGGCCTAATTCTACGTTTCTAATATTTGGTTAGTGGTGCTTGTTCCAACCTTCCTTGTACCAATGGAAACAGCTGTAACAGCTATTTCCCACAATGCAGCAAGGTTCACAGACTGGAAACTGCCAAGAGTACGTTCTTTTCTTGTTCTTGTGGGAGGGGTTTCACCACAATATCAGCCATATAGAGCCCCCTGATGATCCATTTGTGATGGGGTATCAGCTACTGATTGGGATAAAGTTCAATTCTTGGTCGGAGTTTCTCTTAAAGCAATCGTCCGCCCGCAGTATCTGGCTAAACTATACTGGGGGCATAGTGAATTTAGTGCCAAAGCTCGATTTGAAAAAAAATTGTGAAAAAATTGAAATTGCAATTTTTGAGAAAAAAAATCGCAATTTCAATTTTTACCTAAAATCGTGCTGTTCTACTTCACACCCTGACTATACCAGCTGCATAAAAAGGTCCCTTAATGCCGACTTTTGTTCCGGGGTATCTGTTGGGGGGGCCCCCCAGGTTTATTTTGCCCTGGGGCCCCATTGTTGCTTAAACCGGCCCTGGGCGCTGACTGGGATCCGAGCTGCAGCGAGGGACAGATAGGCTGCCCGGGGCTGGAGGAACCCCCAGGAAAGTCATCGTGGTTTTTTTTTTTTTTTACCCTGCATCTGTCCTTTAACCACTTGCCGACCGCGCACTCATACCGCGCGTCGGCAAAGTGGCAGCTGCAGGACCAGCGACGCAGTTCTGCGTCGCCGGCTCCAGGCTAATTAATCAGGAAGCAGCCACTCGCGCGAGCGGCTGCTTCCTGTCAATTCACGGCGGGGGGCTCCGTGAATAGCCTGCGGGCCGCCGATCGCGGCTCGCAGGCTAAATGTAAACACAAGCGGAAATAATCCGCTTTGTTTACATTGTACGGCGCTGCTGCGCAGCAGTGCCGTAAGGCAGATCGGCGATCCCCGGCCAATCAGCGGCCGGGGATCGCCGCCAAGTGACAGGGGACGTCCTGTCACTGGCTGCACAGGACGGATAGCGTCCTGTGCAGCCCGGATCACTGGGGGTGCCAGGTAGGAGAGGGAGGGGGGAATTTCGCCGCGGAGGGGGGCTTTGAGGTGCCCTTCCCCCCCCCCCCCCCCCGCAACACCCAGGCAGGCAGGAGCGATCAGACCCCCCCTGCACATCATCCCCCTAGTGGGGAAAAAAGGGGGGTGATCTGGTCGCTCTGCCTGCACCCTGATCTGTGCTGGGGGCTGCACAGCCCACCCAGCACAGATCAGCTAAAACAGCGCTGGTCCTTAAGGGGGGGTAAAGGGTGGGTCCTCAAGTGGTTAAGGACAGAGTCAGTTGCATATTCTGTGAAGCTCACTGATCAGCAGTTGGACCCTCTGGCTGTTTGCGGGTGCGTTCCTAAGCACAGCTGCACTGCAGAGGCACAAGATGCCTTGCACCTGGGCTGCTGCTCAGACTAGGCAGATAAAGGCAAGCCGCGATGCATCCCTGCAGTGCCGCTATGCTTGTTCAGGGAAGGGAAAACTGCCTCCCGCACCTCTGTAACAAACCCCTGTCAAAGAGGCCCAGGGGGTCCCAACGCTGGATCTGTGGATGCGAGGGGTATGGGGGAAAACCTCCGGATTATCCAGAGGCTTCCATCTATTGAGGTATGTATCTAAATGGGGCACTTTTTTACCTACAGGTACACTTTTTAATGTCAATTTACTATTTTATCAATAATCTTCAATGGTATTTTATCATTGAAACCAGGGCCGACTCTACGTAGCTGCCCCCTCAAATAAATGTCTTGCCCCCTCAAATGTCTTGCCTCCATCAAGGCCAGATTTGTGGGCAAGCATTATAGCTGTCGGCAGATCAGCTGTTCTACAATTGCCTATCTTTGTAGCGCTGTTCTCTTCCTCCAGAGTCTCCCATGCATGATTTGTGTTTTGTTCTGCCCCTTTCCTTCACTCTGACACTGAGGGGTGGAGCTGACAGCAGATCAGAGTGGGAGACTCGAAGAGGGTATTGAGCATGCAGGCATCATCAGTGGCGTAGCAATAGGGGTTACAGAGGTAGCGACTGCATCGAGGCTCTTGGGTCAGAGGGGTCCCGAGGCGCCCTCTCTCATGCACAATATTAGCTCTCTATTGGCCCTGTGTTGGTAATAATCACTTCTATAGATGCTTTAAATAGTAGTAATTATTAACAAAAAGTGTTTCCCATCCCCTCCTTACACCTCTGACACTATTATTGTCCTTTGCAGGTTTTGGAGCACCGTATTGATTGTTATGTATAGAGTGCTTGGGGGGCCCCATGTAAAACTTGGATCGGGGCCCATAGCTCCTTAGCTACGCCACTGGGCATCATGTACAGGTAGTTACTGAACGGCTGCTCTGCTACCGGGTTGAAGGTTCTGTGCTGTATGGCTGGCTTTATTGCTGGAGTGCAGTGCTGCTTTTCTGCACACTGTCTAAAGGCCCATACACACGCTCAACTGCGGTGTTTTATGCAGCACAATTATCAAACAAGGTTTGTTGTGAAACAAGTTGAGCAACCAAAAAAAAGTTGCTTGCTATTGTTCACACAACTGATAAGACGTCAATCCAACAGTTGGATTGACGTTTTATCAATCTTATTGCTAGGTATACACTATGAGATTTTCTGGCAGATTTACTGTCAGATCGATTATTTCCAACATGGCAGATCGTTTTCCGGGCGTTTTCCATTCACTTCAGTAGGAAATAGATCAGAAAGTGCTCAGAAATCAATCGGGAATAAGATAGGACATATTGGAAATAATCGATCTGTCAGTAAATCTGCCTGAAAATCTCAGTGTGTACCTAGCATATCAGTTGTGTGAACAATAGCAAGCAACTTTTGTTTGGTTGATCAACTTGTTTCACAACAAAAGTTGTTTGATAATTGTGCTGCATAAAAGACCGCTGTTGAGCGTGTGTATAGGGCTTACCTCTCGGCCATCTCCTCCTCCCTTCTTTCACGCATCTCGGAGGAGGGCGGCTTGGCAAAGCATCTCAGTCTTCCTCCTGAGCATCTTTGAAAACCCGCTTTAAATGCCGAGGGGGAAGGCCACATCTTTTAGCAAGCTTCTGTAAACAGGCCCTGCTATATCTAAGCAAGTACCTTTTTAAGGCCGGTTTTACACCTGGCTATTGCGTTGTGGTGTGATGCTCCGCCCCCATTGCATTGCACTGCAATGCAAAAAAAGGTCAGTCATGACCCTGCGGCAGAGTTGCACCAACAGGGTCCTATGCATAGCTCCGCCCCTTGCCCAGTAACTTATTCCCTGCTGGACAGGAAGCACGTGACTGGGATTACTGGGTTTCCCCAACATATCCATGTCGTTCTGTTCATGTGCGCCGCACTGCTGCCACCTTTACATTTTCTGCATCACCCATTGACTTTCATTACTTCCACCGCCATGTAGCCATGGAAGTCTGACGGTAACGCGCTGTTGACTTTGCGGTGGGTCGGCGCTCGAATGGGTACTTCCGACGCAACGCAGTAAGTGTGCTTGGCCCCACTGCCTTGCGCTGCCGGGGTAACGCACACTTGTAAGGTAAGTGTAAAAGGTGCCTAGAACAATTTAGAATTTCAGATCCAAAGCACAGCAGCCTCCACTGATAGATTGTACAAGGCAAACGTCATTGACTAAAGAGGTACATTAATAATGGCCGTTTAATGGTCCAAAGCATGAGGTAGGTCGTAGGTGTGAATGTGATTAGCTGTCCAAAGAGCTCGGGCAGGACAAGACAGCATAAATGTGCATTGCCTTGTGCCTGGGAATATGCTGGGGCCATATAAAGAGTAATAACAATAATAGGGCTGGTGGGGTGCCTGTGTCCAGCCACTTCCTGCATTCTACCAATCTAGAAGATAGTTGTGAAGGAATAAATGTATTAACTGGCTGCCTGGCCATATATGGGAACAATGGAAAGTAATTCGGATCTGCCTCCCATAGGGTCATATTGTCTGAGCAGGAAGAAGCTGATGTGTATGGGGGGCTCTCTGCTTTACTACCCTCCCTCAATTAAGATATAGTCCTCATCCCTGAATGTGACAATAATGCCTCATTAATGTTGTGTACACAGATGTCTGGCAGACAACATCACTCCATTCATCATGGCACATTGCAGGGGACCTGATACACAAATTAGATCACTGTGGTAAAATATGCAGTTATTAAGCCCCATGCACACACTCAACTGACGTCTTTTTAGGCTCTGGCAACTTTTCTTGTGAAACACCTAAAAGAAAAACTCTTGCTATTGTTCAAGCAGCTGATAAGACTGATAAGAAGTCAATTCAACATTTGGATTGACTTCTTATCAGTCTTATCAGCTGCTTGAACAATAGCAAGAGATTTTTTTTTAAAGTGAACCTTAACTGATGACAAAAAAAAGTTTAACTTACCTGGGGCTTCTAGCAACTCCCTGTAGACATCCTGTGCCCGCACCGGGACAAACAACCCTCCAGACCCTGCAGTGACCCAGTTTCGTTTCTGGCGACTGGCCAATGGCCTGGGCATGTGTAGTATGAGAAAATTCTCATACTGCGGGGTCCTGGAGGATCGATTTGTCCCAGCGCAGGCACCTGATGTCCGGGGGAGGGGTTGGTGTCTTCTGTTAAGGTTCACTTAAAATATATTTTTGTATTTGCTGTATGGCTACCCTGGAAATGAGCGGGATCTGAAGGCTGCCATATTTGTAATTTTAAACAATACCAGTTGCCTGGCGTCCTGCTGTTCTTTCATGCATCAGTAGTGTGTAATTCACATGCCTGAAATAAGCATGCACCAAATCTAGTCAAACTTTGAGAGGATCTGTAACATACTAAAGTAAAAAAAATAAAAAACATGTATACTTGCCTCTGGACCCTAATCAGGCTTCCCCCATCGTCCTGTGCCTCGTGTGTCTCGTTCCAGTGCTGGGTCCCTCGAACAGAGCAATAATATTTACATTGCCCACGCAGGCTCACTAGCGGCTCTCCACTCGGGCTCTGGCGGAAATAGCTTAGCCCGATCGGGGTCGCTTTACTGCGCAGGTGCAGACGGCTTGCACCTGCGCAGTAGAGCAAACCCGGTCGCTTTTGGCTGTTTCTGTTGGAGCCTGAGGGAAAGCCGCTAGTGAGCCTATGCAGGACCAGCGACTAGCAGACTGTCGGGGGAGCCAGCACTGAATTCCTTACGCTGTGGACAGGGAAAGCCTCTTTAGGATTCAGAAGCTTCCCCCTCCTGAGGTAAGTATTCCTCCCCCTCCCCCAGGGTGAGACAGGGAACAACTGGGCGCACCATGCGCCCCTATAGGCCGTAATGTGAATTACGGCTATAGCGCTGCTCAGACAGTAATTTGGGTGCCATCAAATGACGGCAGGGGCATAGCAATAGGGGTTGCAGAGGTTGCGACCGCATCGGGGCCCTTAGGCCAGAGGGGCCCGAAGGACCCTCCCTTTACTGCAGTATTAGCTCTCTATTGGTCCTGTGCTCAAAATTATAACTTCTATAGATACTTTGAATAATAGTAATCACTAACCAACTGTTCCCTGTCCCCTTCTTGCACCTCTGACACTGTAGTTGCCATTGGCAGGTTTTGGTGCGTCGTATCAATTGTTATGTATAGAGTGCTTGGGGGGGCCCCATTGTAAAACTTGCATCGGGGCCCACAGCTCCTTAGCTACGCCACTGAATGACGGAACGCAAATTACTATAAAAGCAGTGTCATTTGGCCTCCAGCAATAACGGGCAGAGAAATTACAACTTACCCCTGAGTCCACGATGGCCTGGAGGGGGAATAGTAATTAACGCTGCCAGGACTTTTGCAGGATCGCTGGCGGAATTTGCTGATCACTGGTTATATTTAATTTTCTTGGGACAGAACCCTGCTGTACACAAAGAACAGTAATGGCACCCAGGCACACAATGGAATATTTATGTGCAAGACTGAATTTGCCTGCACCATTGTTTGAAGCCCGGTTCTCTATGAACATACTGAACAACATCTGCTGTTAACCTTGTCTATTGTGTCAACATGCAAACAATCTTCAGAGATGTGGCTGTCTTATGCCGGGCATACACGGCATAGATTATGCGCCGGATCGAGCCGCTGGCTTGATGCCGGCGCATCCCCGCTTGTCCGCGCGGATCGATCCCCGCTCGTCCCCGCGGGCGGCTGCTAATCAGCCGCTCGTTACTCCCATTGTTCTCCCTGCCGGTATCGAGCGCAGTATCGATCCGGCGGGGTATCAGACCGGTTGGATCTTATCAATCGAGCCATCAGGCTCGATTGATAAGCCTGGGGGTGGGGCTGTTGCTGCTGTTTGAATTGCCCCATTCTGCTGTGTAGACTTTAAGATGGAAAGCACAGATAGAATCTTTCTGAGAGAACTGTAGTCTAGCTGTGGCAGTCTGTGTTAAAGCAGTAGGATTAAGCCATACTATGTCAGGAAAAAAAACCTGCATATATAAGTAGATAAATACTTGATCTACTTGCATAACACATGTGTTCTACTATCCACGTTTTGATTTCAATGAATTCTATACAGTAAATGAACAGAGTTCTGTTCCTGGTGGGGACCATGTCTTTTGCCCAAAGTTTGAGGCTAAACCCTGATGTCATTTCTGCCCTTAACTTTTTTTCTTTTCTCCAAATGCTGAGTCACCTCAGCCTTGCTTGTAAACACAAGTGAGCAGAGGATCATGTTTCAGACAAGCAGTTAGGCAGGGAAATAAATGGAAGAGGAGGAATATATTATAGATAAAAAGAACCCCCAGCATTTAACTGTTTGGCACTGACTATTAAAGTATGTGATCACTCCAAACCATAACATCAGTAAAAGTTTTGAACATTTTGAATGCTGTATTAGCATCTTTATCACTTACACTGTAGTTTACTTCCTGTCAGGACTGAGTCAGCCACTTACATACCTGATATTTAACTCTTTCAGACAGAGAAAGAAAAAAAGGAACACAGCATAGTTATTTGTGTGCTAGGCACTGTACATACACATGTCTATCTCATCATGTGAATGTCACTTCAGGTATCCTTTAACCAAACTGCCTAATTGTCGTCTTACTTTAATCTGTTGGACGACAATAAGGCGTCTATGCGTGTAAACTGCTAGACAAATAACTGATAACAGGCACTTTGCCCGATCCAACTGGCAGAACAACTCACACGACTGTTGGGCTATTGTATATATGATATTGAACGACTTGTACTTGTTGTGAATGTGGCCATATCATATCATGCAATCCATCATTCTGCTTGCGTGTGCAGTATGTAAATGAGTTGGTCGCTTGCTCAGTTGGTTTGGCCGTGTGAAAATACAGGTGGTCTTGCGATTGGTCATGTCGTCGTGTTGGCCATGCAATTTGTTGGACATGTGTACGAACCTTTACAGGAGGAGACTATTGTCTGAACTTCTGACCAGCTGACATCCACCAATGATGGAACTTGTACACAGACCAGCTCTGCATGGGTCTAGGACAGGCATGGGCAAACTTGGCCCTCCAGCTGTTACGGAACTACAAGTCCCACAATACATTTGCCTTTATGAGTCATGACTGTGGCTGTCAGACTCCTGCAATGCATTGTGGGACTTGTAGTTCCGTAACAGCTGGAGGGCCAAGTTTGCCCATGCCTGGTCTAGGAGAACATTTGTGCCTGGACTGGGCCTTTTAACGCATTAATAGCTGAGACAATGCAATATTTAATAACTTGTTACTTACAACTAGATGTGGCAATGTGTGGGAGCAGTCAGATACACACACACACACACACACACACACATCCCTCTATTGCAATACAAGAACTAGAAACCACATCCGGTTTTGTGGGTTACAGCTTTAGGAAGTCTGTCTGCTGCCAGCTACAGTGAACTGTGTGTTTCCTGCTAACCACAAGCAGTTTAGTTGTCTTATGTAAAACATACCCAAATGGATGTAATTTTGTGCAGCTCCAGATCATGTACTTATAGTTTCCAACTCTCCTGCATCTGCAAAGATTGTTTCAGCGAGCACATACAGAGGTTGGACAAAATAGTGGAAACGCCTTGAAAATCAACAAAGTATATTTTAATATGGTGTAGGTCCACCTTTTGTGGCAATTACAGCCTCAATTCTGAGGTGTTGATTCATACAAATTGTGAATTGTTTCCAAAGGAATTTTAGCCCATTCTTCAGTTAAAACACCCTCCAGTTCTTTTAGAGATGATGGAGTGGAAATTGACTTTTTACTTGAATCTCTAATAACGACCATAAATGCTCAATAATGTTGAGATCTGGGTATTGTGGTGGCCAGATGAGATACTCAACTTCATTAGAATGTTCCTCATGCCATTCTTTAACAATTCTAGCTGTATGGATTGGGGCATTATCATCTTGAAAGATGGCATTCCCCTCCGGAAACAGCTCTTGAACCATAGGATGAACTTGGTCGCCCAAAATTCTTAAATATTCTCGGCTGTTAATTCTTCCATGAAGGGAAATCCTTGGCCTGGCGGATTTCCAAGAAATAGCACCCCAGATCATCACAGAACCCCCGCTATGTTTTACGGTTGGGAGAAGGCAGTCTGGATGAAATGCTTCTTTTGGCTGTCTCCAAACGTACACTCGGCCGAAGGTCGGAAATAAGGTAAACGATGATTCGTCAGAGAAAATCACATTTTTCCACTGCTCGAGGCATGGGCATAGAAATAGGGGGTGCAGAGGTAGCAACCGCATCTGGGCCCCTCCCTCAATGACAGTATTAGCTCTCTATTGGTCCCGTGCTCATAATAATCACTTCTATTGATACTTTGAATAGTAGTAATCATTAACAAACTGTTCCCCATCCCCTTCTTGCACCTCTGACACTGTAGCTGCCATGGGCAGGTTTTGGTGTGCCGTATCAATTGTTATGTATAGAGTGCTTGGGGGGCCCCATTTAAAAACTTGCATCAGGGCCCACAGCTCCTTAGCTACGCCTCTGGCTTGAGGGACCAATTCTGGTGGTTTCTTTACCACTCTAAATAACACTGAGTGGGATTTGAGCAGAAGAAATGTACCTGAGAAAATGTACCTGAGAAGAAAAGGAAAGAAACGTACATACCTGGGGCTTTCTTCAGCCCCCTTTAGTGCGCTCGCTCCCTTGCCATCTTCCTAGGCCGCCTTGATTTGGGCCAAAGGCCATATCGCCATTCTTGAGTGCTTGGGGGCCGAACTACCGATGTTAAACACAATTTTTGCTAATTGCTTTTAGGTACACTATGCTTGGGACATTTTGCCAGGTATTTTTGCCCATTTATCTTTAGCAATGAGCTCCAAATCTTTCAGGTTGAAGGGTCTTCTTGCCATCACCCTGATCTTTAGCTACCTCCACAGATTTTCTATTGGATTTAAGTCAGGACTCTGGCTGGGCCACTCCCAAAATGTTAATGTTGTTATCTGCTAACAATTTTTTCAGTTTGGGGGCCGAGCATTTGGAATTTTAAATAAAGTTAATTATACTTGCCAAGTGTCCCGAAGCCCAGCTTCCGCCCATAGTCCCGACCCTAGCAGAAGAGGTCACATGCGCTTCTCTGATATGACCTCTTTCACTAGGGGGCGGGCCTACGGACAGAAGCCAGACGTCAGGACAACTGGTAAGTACTGTATATTCCTTTTTCAGAATGCTGCGCTCCCATGTACTTAAGATCTTCTTATAATGAACCGCTCAAAAGAAAGAAAGAAAATAACATAGTGTGATACTGCTTCAATAAGTTTCCCTTTTCCACACCACCAGTGCTTGTAGCCTTTATCCCATGCACATTCCCCACGACTCATAGGGTTATACAGATCCTCACCATGTGAAATGCCTGCCAAATTACAGACAGCAAACCAGCACCATATATACTCTCCCAGAGCATGCAGGTATCCACCAGATCATATGTGGCCTCTCACCTCACTCCTAGCTGTCCAAATTATAAGACAGCACCAGCGCTCAGTGTCTCACATGGACCATCCCAGTAGCTCTCCCAACCGATATTACTTCACTCAGGCAGATTCCTTATGTCAGCCTATCAAGTAAAGGACTTGACATAGCGTAAAACCATTAGCGTTTATTTAAGAATATAAAATAGTGCACTCACATGTAACCAGTAAAAACAAGCATGTAACACTCAGAGCTCTTCCTCGCCAGCCTCGTACGCCTGTAGCTCCGCCCTACGCGTTTCGTGCATGCGCACTCATCAGGGGCTGATGGCGTCTGATTGGCCGGCGCTTTTATCCACACTAACCTGCAGTATCTACCTATCACCGCATTTGCCCTTATTCAAAATGGCCGTTAGGCCACTTCCGCCCTCTCCTTCCGTTACATCCTCCTAGCATCCTCCTATCCTAAGTAACCATGTCAGAGGGGGCGGTGCCCCGGAGGACGCCCGTCACTATACATCACCATGGTGACTGTAAACAGCCACCCATAGGTGTCCGAGCCTCCTGCGCCGCCCATCCACATCATTTCATGGTCGTTCCTTAGATGTCATTCAGCAGGCTTTCTGACTATTTCCGCGGCAGCCAAATTCAGGGCTATACCGGCCCTATAACGCTACCAAACCGCCAGCATATCTAAGTGTTTAGTGATACAACAATATAATAATAAAATTTATACATTGAACCATTAGGTTATTAATAATAGAATTCTAAAACCATTATGTCTTACAATGGCAGCAATAGAACAGCTAAAAGGCCAGCATAATATTGAAAATCAATAAAAATTAATAAAAAATTAATAAAAAATTAGAAGTTCATTAATTAAACATATGTGCCATACATCACCATTATCGATCGCTACAACCTCATATATAGTATGGGACACCCCCTAATTCCATGAAACCCCCAATAAGCCAACATTGGGGTACTTAAATAACCACCCACCCAAAAAGACTCCACCGATCCCCACCCCCCAAAAACAATGTGGATTGTGGACCCCGGACGTGCACACCACCCCCACATGTATGGCAGGAGGCGCACTCATCCAACATCCACAGAGCACATACCCCCCAGCCAGGACGAAGGCCCTTATTACTTCCCCATGCAAAAAGAAGAAAAGGAAGAAGTAGAAAAAAGAGAGAAAGGGGACTAGAAGGGACCAACTCAATCATTAGATATAAAGCAATTGAGATCAAATTCAACATTGAGCCCTCTGGGTTGCATTGTTTTCATCTCGTATATCCATCGTGACTCCATTTTTGACAGTTCCCTCATTTTATTGCACCCCCTCCAACTACCCCTCAACTTATCTATCCCACAAAACTTCATGCCCATCGGATCCCGATCATGTTTCTCAGCAAAATGCTTAGACATATTGTGTCCAACATTCCCTTTTTTAATATTCCTAACGTGTTCACCAATCCGTTCTTTCAACTTTCTAGTTGTTCTTCCAATGTATTGTTGTCCACACGGACACCAGCACATGTAGACAACATGAGTAGTATTACACGTAATACTGTCTTTGATAGCATATTGTTTCTTATTTACTTTACCCACAAATCTATCCCCCCTCTGTGCCTGTGCTTCTCTACATCCCACACAGTTCCGGCACGGAAAGAAACCTTTGTTCCCCACTAGATCCCCCCTAATCCTTGGAGGTCCATCGATAAAGCTTGGGACAAGGATTTGCTGTAAATTTTTTGCCCTCTTGTATATAAATTGAGGTCGCATCGGTATAGTTTGTCCCAGGATACTGTCTGCTCTCAAAACATTCCAGTGCTTTTTAAATGGTTACATGTGAGTGCACTATTTTATATTCTTAAATAAACGCTAATGGTTTTACGCTATGTCAAGTCCTTTACTTGATAGGCTGACATAAGGAATCTGCCTGAGTGAAGTAATATCGGTTGGGAGAGCTACTGGGATGGTCCATGTGAGACACTGAGCGCTGGTGCTGTCTTATAATTTGGACAGCTAGGAGTGAGGTGAGAGGCCACATATGATCTGGTGGATACCTGCATGCTCTGGGAGAGTATATATGGTGCTGGTTTGCTGTCTGTAATTTGGCAGGCATTTCACATGGTGAGGATCTGTATAACCCTATGAGTCGTGGGGAATGTGCATGGGATAAAGGCTACAAGCACTGGTGGTGTGGAAAAGGGAAACTTATTGAAGCAGTATCACACTATGTTATTTTCTTTCTTTCTTTTGAGCGGTTCATTATAAGAAGATCTTAAGTACATGGGAGCGCAGCATTCTGAAAAAGGAATTTGATTACATCATATGCTTGGTGACTGATGCAGCGATCCATGGACATTTAAGTAATCTGGTCTGGACTTTGGTTTATGGACTATATTTATATGAATGTTTAGATCTAATTATATGTTAGGCAAGTGAGCGCACATTACATAGTTTTTCAAGTACTGTATATTAAAGTTTATTTAAAAAACAAAAGGCAAATCAGAAGCGCTGTACAGTTTACTGTACAACGCTTTAAATCGGGGCAAAACCAGATTGCAATCGACTTAGGAATTGCTGCAAACAGCGATTTGCCGATTTTAAAAGCATTGCAGTGGTTCCTAGTTGGAATCAGCCCTTATGCCTGCAATTTCCCATCAGACGGATGGGTCGAATCAATTATTTCCACCAAGTTCGATCTGATTTCCGATCATTTATTTATTTTGATTTTGTATAGAAGTGATCAGAAAATCGATCGGAAATCAGATCAGACCGGTCTGAAATAATTGATTCGACTGACAATCTGAGGAAAAATTGCATGGTGTGTACCAGGCATTAGGGAGATACCATTCATTACCCTGATCGAGCATATGTCTAAGGCCTTGTTCACATTACACACGTTGCCTGTCCGTATTTCGGCAACGCGCACAGGAGGCAAACACGCACGAACATCAGAAGTGCATAGACTGCACGGTCTGATGTTCACACTGCATGCGTTCCGGACTAGTGCGGTGCACGCACGCGTGCTGCCTGCATTTTTTTAGCAAAACACGCCGCTGACCCATGCATAGCCATCTGCGTGTGATAATGTGAATGAGGCCTCACAGTGTGGACCCTGCTGTTTTCTGGTCTTGTAGTACTTAAGTCCCAGGTTCAGTTCCTGGCCAGACATGATATTTGTATAGTCTTTTTCTGTTTACAATAGTTCCTTTTCTCAATCTGAAAAATATTCTGATAGGTCAGTTGCCTTCTCTGTCCCCCCCCCCCCCCCCCCAGAATGATGTATGGACACAAGATTGCAGCCCTGCTGAGGGAACAGCGAGTGATGTCAATTGTTCTTTCCTGCAGTCTGTCAGCATTGAGAACACAGTTTCTACACTGGAGAAACCAGATGAGAGTGATATAATTTTCTTACAATAGAATGAAAGCATTAACTACAATCAGCAATGAGATTAATTTTCCCCGCATGGAGTAATTTAGTGAGATAATTGTGCATTGTCTAGTTCCAGGGAGGGAGGGGTTAATATAGGCTGTTAGGGGACAGTCTTTACATACAGCCCTTTACTCTGCCCCCTATGGTGATTGTTAGAGCTGGGATGAGTCAGACACATAAAGATCAGAGCTGCTGTTGTGACTGCAGACAGTGCAGAGCTGTGTGAGGGAAGACACTGAGGAACTCACTCCTCAGGTAAGATATAGCCTCCTGCATGTGTGTGCATGTCTGGGATATGTGTGTGCTGTCTGTTTGTGTCACTGTGTTACATCTAGCCAGAATATGAGACTTCAGTGTTAATATCCAGGTAGCACCATGAGGCTTCTGTCCCACATACTTTCCTCTGTTGTATAGGGGTTGTATAGCAAATCCAGCATTGTGTATCTCCTGTTATAGTACTATAGCATTTCATGGAGAGAATTGCCTGTTTTATCATTTAGCGTGCATGGATAAAGAAGAACATAGATTATTCATGACCTGTACAGCAGTTAAAGGGTTACTAAATTCAAAATAAAAAAAAAAACAGTTTAACTTTGCAGCCCCCTGAAGTCATCCTGTGCACACGCCATAAGTCTGAGTCCTTCCATTGAGCAGCGGCGACCCCCGCAAAGCTGTCCAGTCAGAGGCTACCGCACGGCCCCGAGCCGTGAGCACCCTGATTGCGCTCTGTGCGTGCGCAGTAGACATTTTTGCGTACTTTGCATGCTCAGTGAGGAGGCGTGTGGCTAGCCAGCTTTGCAGGGGTCGCCGCTGCTGGCTGAAGGGACTCGAAAGGATGGAGTTGGGAACAGGATGACTCGAGGGGGCTGCAAGAATCCCCAGGTAAGGTAAACTGATTTTTTTATTTTGACTTTAGATTTCCTTTTAGGACAGCCATACATCTAGCGATTTTGCATAGAGCGATGAAGCGATCAACTTTATTGCGTGATCAAGTTCAGTGTGGATGATTGAGTTGATCGAATAGTGGCCCACACACTACAGGCGATAGGCTGTGCAATTCACCTTCTCTAATCAATATTGTGCCTCCATGCTCTGAATTCAAAAATCGATTCTTGGTTGATCGAGATCATGTGAAACCGTAAGATTCTAGATATTGGTCAATTGTCGATTGCGCATTTTAGAACACACTCTTATCGGAATTGGTTGATCGATCAGGCTCTTCCACACTGAAAATGACGATCGTGCTGCAATCATGATTTTCAGTTAGTGCCGAGTGCACATTTTGCAAACATTTACAAGTGCAGTCTGCGTGCGGGATTGCGTTTCCCGGTGTGAAAAGAAGAAAAAAATACAGAAACTTTTTTTCAATGGGACTGCGTTTGCTATGTGATTTGCAAGCGCTCACGTTGATTTTACCTAATCGCAAACACAGGAAAACTGCAGCAGGCACTGTGATTACGATTGGATCGCACCACTCTGTACAGGGCCATTACTATGTTAATCTCAGTGCCTTTGTGATTGGCAACCCGCATGCACCTCAAAAATCAGATCGAAGCGCATGCAGTGTGAAAGAGCTCTAATGGCCAAGTCTCCAGCAACCAGTAACTGCCACTAGACCTAATTCACTTCATTTTTGTGGACCAGCAATGGCAACAGCAAGTGCACAGCAACTAGTTGCTTGAGCTAGTGACTGGTAGCAACAACTAGTTATTTGTGCTAGTGACTAGGAGTAGCACTAGCAACTAGTTGCTATGATTAGCGTCTAGTTGCTGTGACTCGGTCACCCATATGATATGGCCCTAATGCTGGGTACACACTGTACAATTTTCTGTGCGATTTTCCGACACAATTGTTTCATCCGCACGATTCTGTGCTCGATTCTCTTCATTCGTTTTTCTTATCTTTTTCCATTCACTGCTATGAGAAACCGAGCGCAGAAACGATCGGGAGTAATATTGGACCTGATGGATTTTATCAATCGGATCCATCTATCGCACGGAAAATCGTATCATGTGTATTAGGCATAACCTATACACAGCAGGTATACATACGCTAGTAAGTAGACGTAGGGTCAATCAAATAAACCATTTTATATCTCCTTGATATCAATCTACTTCCTGGACTTCCACCTTGAACTGATATGGATTGCTCGTTGCCCCCCACACTTGATTTCTGCTGTAATTTGATTAAGACCAAATATGGCAATGTGGCAATTAATTGATCGCTTTTTATATTGGGGACAAAGCAAGTGTCTGTGTAATCCAGTCAAAATACATTGGTCTGGTTACCCCATTTCACCTCCAGAGCAGTAACCCTAGAAAGCATTTGCAGTGTTTACCCTATGGATGCCTGCCATGAGCCTCGGGCTGTGTACTTTGGTGGCATCAAGTATGTTTTTAATAACACAGTCGGGGTGTGTACACACACTAGATCAGTGTCACCTAGATCAGTGTTCATTAGGGCGACCCTGTGGAGGACGAGTGTTACACAAATACATTGCTTGGCTATAAGCAAGTACCATGTACTACTTGATAGAGAGGGGGAGGAGGGATGCGGCACAGAATCCGATGGTAATTGTGATAAGTAGTAAAATAATACTCGTTCCTCCTCGTTTCTTGCTCCTTGTTTAGCAGTCTGATAGAATGGATCACTAAATAACAGGGGCAGCTGTGCACAAACTAGACATGGGCATACTCGGCCCACAATGCATTTGCCTTTGAGTCATGTCTGTGGCTTTCAAACTCCTGCAATGCATTGTGGGACCTGTAGTTCCTTAGCAGCTGGAGGGCCAAGTTTCCCCATGCCTGCACTAGATTGTCGCCCATGACCACTTTGGCCAAAGGCTGTCTAGCATGTGTAGGGGACTTCATCTTTTTCTTGCTCTCCAGCAGTGCATTACGGTACACACTCACCTGCAGAATTATTGCCGAGCTCTTTCACCCAGCCTCTGGCTGACGACGCACATGTTGCTATGCAGGGGGCAGAGGGATGACTAGCACATGTGACGGAGTAGTTTACGAATGGAGGGTGGTGAGTGGAGATGGCAGTGCCGGGCATCTAAAGATCTGATGGATCTTTAGTGATCGTCGCGTGGCAACTGTACTACCCGCTAGTATTGCAGTGATACGTTGTTTATTATTTGCTCCCTATGATTTTGTTGTTCCATGGGTATAGGCCTTTATGCTGAATACACACGGTGCGTTCCCGCACTCGATTTCCCGCTCGATCCCCGTCGATTCGTTTATTTCCAACATGTCCGATTTGGATTTCGATGGATCGTTAGGTCGATTCGCATGCAAAGTATGTCAAATCGACCTAATGATCCATCGAAATCCAAATCGGACATGTTGGAAATAAACGAATCGACGGAAATCGAGTGCGCGGACGCACCGTGTGGATCCAGCATTAGATTTATTTAGACACTGAGGACCTGTTTCCACTAAACCCGAATCTTGGCCGAATCTGCATACGAGAGGGGCGGGTTAACTTTGTCTATCTACCTAGTGGCTTACCATCCAGATCACACAGCGGTGCAACCTGAACGGCATGCTGCAGTTTTATGCAACACGCACTTTTAAAACGCTGTAATTCGTCCACCAGCAATAGTGGGAAGCTGAATTACATCATTCCCCAACATCCATGTGGACCTGGAGAGGGAGCAGTAATTAACGCCGCCGGGACTTGTGCAGGAGCAGGGTAAGCCATATATTGGCTGTATCCTGCGGCGAAGTCTCCCGACTGCTATTTCTCATACGCTTTGGGTCACGGCTATGCAGCAGAACAGGATCCATGGCCAAACTGGAAACTGCTCCTAGTGGAAACTGGCTCTTAATAAACATATTACAAAATGATTCAGAATGGGGTGTAAGCATGTGAGGGTGTATCCACTCTACTGCGTAAGGCAGAGTCTGAGTCAAGAGTGTTCTAATCATTCCATGACAGTATTATAGAGAAGGGAAAAGCCTTCTGTAGACATTTACATGAATAATTTGTGATCAGGTGAGTTGTGGGTTTTGTTTTTTATCCTAGTATTTATTTACTGATTATATACTTTGTCACTAACTGTCCCTCAGAGGAGCTCACAATTGAATCCCCACCATTTTCATATATCCATCATGAGCTAAGCATACATACACTCGATGACACTTGGCTGTGTCGGCCATTCAGGACCATCTTGGCCGAGAATACAATATATGAACAGGAGTCCCCCAATGTCTTTTAAATATCTGGCATGTCAGATCTCTAAGGTGATCATACATCAGTAGATTTGGCGGGGTATCGACCATCAGATTAGATAAATATGAAATTTGATGAAAATTGGTGGTGCCAAGAGCATGCCCGTTCGGTAATTCGACCAATTTTTGGTCCGAAATTGGTCACCTGTATCGATCAGACATGCTGGGAAATTGTAGGCCAACGTGCTCAAGTGTGCAGCGGGAAGGGCTTGTTCACCCTATGAGCGTTTGCGTATATATTTTTAAGCACTGGCAATTTCTGAAATCGCCTTAACCTACTTAGCGGAATGCTTGTGTCGGGCATGCCGCTCGCTAGCCTCAGGAGTCCCCCAGTATAAAACTAATTTGGCTATAATGGAAGGTATAGGGAAACCGCAAAGCGCTTGAAAAAGCACTTTATATAGCGATTTCCAAAGCACTTTCATTAATAAACACATTGTATTTATTCATTTCTGGGTGAAAGAGTTCACTTCCTGACTGACGTCAGGAATTAAAAAAAAAAGCATTGCACTGCAAAAGCGCTTAGAAAAGCGCTTTGTAAGCTTTAAAAAAATCGCAATAAATCGCTCAGTGCTTGAAATGACACTGGCTATTTATAATGTGAACACAGCCTTACAGCTTTTAATAATTGCAAACAATGAATGCGACGGAAACTCCTGGCCGCTTACCTCCCCTGCATTAAACTGAACCTAAACTGAGAGGGATATAGATGTTTCCTTTTAAACAATACCAGTTGCCCGGCAGTCCTGCTGATCTCTTTGCTGCATTAGTGGCTGAATCACACACCTGAAAGAAGCATGCAGCTTATCCAGTCTGACTTCAGTCAGAGCACCTGATCTGCATGCTTGTTCAGGGGCTGTGGCTAAAAGTATTAGAGACACAGGATTAGCAGGAGAGCCAGGCAACTGGTATTATTTTAAAAGGAAAAATCCATATCCTTCTCCGTTTAGGTTCCCTTTAATACTTTACCTTTCCAGTGTCTGCCGCTGCCTCTGCACTCTTCTTCCTCATTTACACCCCACGTGGTTGCCAGCGTATTGCACGTGGGGCAAATCAGGAATTGGCCTGCGATTTATGGTGGCCAACAAATCTTTCTCTGATCAGAGAGAGATGTCTTTTGGTTGCTTGATGTATGGGCTCCCTTTAGTGACAGCAATGACCACCCTCTTTACCCTTCCCACCAGAAGCCACTCCATCCACCCTATACAGTCCTTTGGCTGTATCTGTGGGATGTGTTTGTACACTGCAATGGTGCCTGAGGATTGAGTTCCTCTCACCTCCTCGTAGTTACATTGCTTTACTATAGCAGAATACTTCACCCTCAAACTGCCATAGGGCTCATGTCCTGATTGCTTCGGGCAACAACAATTGTGCATGTGTACGTACTTTAAGACCAGTTTAGGGGAATGCCAAATAACTTGCCTAATGTCTGTTCTGTAGAATTTACCAGGTTTGGGAATCTGTGCTCAGCCATGCTGAATATTTGTACTTAACCACTATTGCAGCGCAGAGTAGCAGCGGCCATCTGAACAGAGAGGGATCTATCATTGCCACACACAACACCTTGGGGTTGATTCACTAAGAAACTTGGCGCGAGTAAACTCCTGTTACTCGCACTATTTAACCTTGCGCACCTTAATGCACACTACGCGCACTATTGGCAGCATAGCGTGCATTATTACCTTTAGCAAGAAGAGCGCTCACTATACACAGCATAGCGGATACTCCATTCATCCCGCCCTGGACCCCTTTGGGTCTAGTAACTTTAAAGGAAGTGATCCCTGCACTTTGATTGGCCCAATAGGAGTTTACTAGCGCTATTTTCTTAAGGTGCACACGCACTACATCCGGCAACGGCTGGTCTTTCAGACCCTCCTGCTGAGTGGACGGTCAGCCGACAGTAGTGCGTGTGTACGCGCTGTCAGCGGACTGATAAGGCAGTTTCTGAACGATCCGGTCAGCGCGTACACACGCACTACTGTCGGCTGAACGTCCGCCCAGCGGGAGGGTCCGGCGGACCCGTCGTTGCCGGTGTTCCAACGTGATAACCTACACGTCGAATTTGCCTACATCCACTATCAAACGTATAGCAGGAGGGTTAGGGTTGGGGGAGGGGAAGGGATAGTAAAAGTCTATGGGATGTAGGTTATTTCGACGTGTAGGATAAAGTGTTGGAGCACCGGCGGCAGTGCGAGTGTACGCAAGTGAATCAACCACCTAGAGTTTTAAAAGATTGCAGGCATGAAAGCTATTATAAATCAATTACCCCAGCCCCCATGCTGCTCTTCCTGGGACCTCATGCAGAGTATTAGTGAAGCCCCAGAGGTCTCCTTGTTTGTGTTAATATTTAAATAGACAACACTGTACTGTAGTCCTGCAAACATGTTTGTTTTACCATATAGGCAAATACACAAAATAAGGAGGGGGCATAATGAAATGTTTGTTCACCCAGGTGTCATGTGACAAGTCCATTGTCTCTATACTAAGCAATCCACTGTGCAGGAGAACTTCAGGTGATTACTGTACCCACTTACTTGACTGAAGGTTGTACTGTGTTCAGTTTAATTAGGGTCCGTTTCGGTCTTGAGGAAGGGGGGAGGCTGTATCAAAAGAAGGAAGGTTAAAACCTGCCCCCTGCCCGATATTCCTCCTAACACCCTGTGACTGCTAGAGGAATTTCCCCTATAGTTATGCCTTTCATTAATTTCCTATCCCATCAGACATTCATAAGGTCCTCCTTTTATTTCTTTATCTGCAGTTATCACCCACGCATCTCTCATATATAGAACTACACAGATACTATAGTGTGTTTTTTGTTTTTTTAATGTCCCCGCCTTTGTCACATAAAAGCGACCACACAGCATCCAGCCTCCGGCAGGTAATTGCATTTGTTTTTCTAGCTGTGACTTGAAAGGCATCAGATCTTGTGAGTTAATGTCTGGGCTGTGGTTGCAACAGGGAAGTTGCACGAAATTCTTGTGCATGGTAATTGAGCACTTAATGTTATAGCATTTAAAGGGGCTGTTCCTGCTTTAGTGACATTTGTACACTTCTACACATGAAAACCTGGGCTGAGCATCTGTGCAGTGTAGGCAGATTGGTTGTCCATGCTCTCCACATAGTTGGATGAGAACCAGTATATAATAAGCTGCTCAGAGGTTCCCGCTTTTCATCTGTGCCTCTTTATTTGGGCACCCAGTATCCAGAATATTGGCATTCCTTGTGTATTCAGGTAAGTATTGAAAATCTTCTTGGTCAGGGTAGAGACTTACTATCAAAATCCCTGGGCTTTTTACGGTTTAAGGTGCTTACATGCAGGGTTTGGGACTCTCAGGCAATAGTTTGATGGGGGGTGTTGTACAGATGAGTCGCTAGGCTCCAGCCTTGCAGTGCATTCTGTTGCTAGGGAGGGGGGAGGAGAGACGACGGTGTGGTGTATGATGGAACAGCTTCCAGGAGGGAGGGGTAAGGAGGAGAATTTTTGCATTTTTTTAATGCTAGGGTTTAGGCATCCCACAAGGATTAAGATTAGGTGCAGAGCCAGGTGAAGGCTAGGGGCATTTGGAGGCCAGAAGAAGGGGTTTTTGGTCAGGGTTAGGCAGTCTGGAGGAGAAGGTAAAATGAAACACAGGATAGGCATTGGTAATGGTTAGGTAAGGTAGGTGGGCTGAGGAGAGTCAGAGGTCTTATAAGACAACTATAGCCTTGTCCACACACTCAACCGCAAGCCCCAAGGTAATCGAGGAACGAGGAGTTGACTGAGTATTGTTGAAAAAAGAGGTACAACAATGAGAAAAGACAATGATTATCGCCCTTGTAACCGCTCCATTCTGGCAAATCCATTTGCACAATAATTGGTGTTATGCTGGGAATACACAGGTCGATTTTGCCACTCGATTCCACGCCCGATCGTTTTGCGCGCTCGGTAAGGGGAAGCCTCCGGGTCCGATCGAGGCTTCCCTGTCTTCCTGTGTCCCACGACAGTCTTGCTGTGCCCCTCCAAACAGCGGGCATGTAAATAGTCTCCTGCGCCTGCGTAGTAGAGCGGACCCGTCTCGGACGGGGGGCGCGGACCACATAACTCGCATACAAGCCGACCCCCCCCCAACTTTTGACCCACTTTTTGTGGGTCAAAAATTCGGCTTGTATGCAAGTATATACGGTATTCTTAATTAATTGCAAAGTACCACATGGGGATTAGATGTAAATTGTATTTGCAATGGTTGTGTTGTTGTTCCACAGACACAATGAGAGCCCCAGGTGTGCACTGAATAGTGTGTATTCACAAAATAATTCATAATGATTAAGGTCCGCATACATCACTCAATATTGTGGCCTGATCAACTGTCCGATTTGATAATTGTATTGAATCGGAAGAGAATCAGTGCAGCAACATGGCCGGCCAATCGATTTTTTTTTTATTGACTTGCATCCAAAATCCGTCAACTGGATCGATTGGGAGTGTCGCACATCTTGGTCGCAAAGGCTTGATTTGGGTATGTTGAGATAAAGGCGTTCGATGTTGCAATGACCAACGCACCTCCAGCCTGCCCAAACCCCCCCCAGTACCCCTGCTCTGTGTATTAAAGGGAACCTTAACTGAACGGGGGGTAAAGAGTTTCACTTACCTGGGGCTATTACCAGCCCCCTGCAGCAGTCCTGTGCCCTCGGCGCCGCTCTGGAATCCTCTGGTCCCCCACTGTCACTTAGTTTCGTTTTTGACGACTCACCAGTCGCCGGCCGCCATGCGTATTATTTGACGCATTCACCAATGCAATTAGCGCTATTGCGGACCGCAACGCGTACAAAAATACGAGTTGCCGCATATCTACGCGTGCGGAATGCGGCAACACGTATTTTTGTACGCGTTGCGGTCCGCAATAGCGCTAATTGCATTGGTGAATGCTTCCAATAATACGCATGGTGGCCGGCGACTGGTGAGTCGTCAAAAACGAAACTAAGTGACAGCGGGGGACCAGAGGATTCCAGAGCGGCGCCGAGGGCACAGGACTACTGCAGGGGGCTGGTAATAGCCCCGGGTAAGTGAAACTCTTTACCCCCCGTTCAGTTAAGGTTCCCTTTAAAGTTACAGCTCCTCTGGTGCCCGGCATCACCGCGCACCGTGGCACTGCCGCATGTGTGACATCACAACATGTGCAGGGTTACGTGGTACCGGCGCGGCACTCGTGGTGATGCTGGACATTAGAAGAGGCCAGGAGTCGTGCCAGCGGAGGGGAGAGACTGTAAAGCACAGAACAAGGGACATGCACTAACATACTTTACACTGGAGGGGGGGTGGGGAGGGCGCTTAGTGGGCGGCCATAGCAGGACGATTCCCAATATATTCCATGCTGAAATCTATTGTAAATCGTTGGGCAATAGATCCCTCTCCGATATTTGAATAGAGAAGGATCTATCTGGGTAGGAACACGCTGGGCAGAGTCGCTAGCGTTAACGCACAAGATACAAGTCAATGGGATGCATGAAAAAATGCATTTGTTCACGTTCTGCAATGTACGTTTTTGAAAAGGCTGAACTTGCTGCATACTTTTCTAAAACGCATCTAAAAAGCACCTAATGTATGTCAATGGTGATGCAGAGGTATAGCGTTTTATTGCGTTTTGTATCCATTTTTAAAAAAAAAAAACAAGTTTGATGATGTATTTCTGCTTCCTGTTGGCTTCCTAGTGATTTGCATAAAAAGCATATAAAAAAATATGTGCAAAACGCCATCACATTAAAATGCAAGCAGAACGCAAGAAAAACGCATGTGCGAAACAAAAACGCACTCAAAACACATATGCAGCAAAACGCGACCTTACGCACAAGTCCTAGTGTGTTCCCAGCCTCTATAGGTCCATCTGGACATACATCCAGTGATGTATGGGCCAGCTTTACCATCTCCTCTGTAACAGCTGTATGATTGCTTTGCTAGAAGTTCCATTCCACTGTTGACCACAGTGACCATTGTTCTTTCCATTCTATCTGTATTTTACCATACAAGCTATACAATAACAGTACAATAGCACTCGTTGCTATAGGTTACACTCCATCTATGCTTTCATGTGACATTACACACAGTCAGCACTTGTTTAGTTAAAAGGGGTCACTTGTTGAGGAATTTGGCCTCTTCTTGCCAAATCCCTGTTGAGGTGAGAATGAGGTTTCTGCCTGGCTAAACATTCATTATTGCAGGACCTTAGATCTTTTGTTCTGGTATGTTGAGTGCTGGTCCTTGTGACTGTCTCCTCACCACACACATTGCAGCATGCAGCTGCTGCCTTCTTCTTTGCACAATGTGACAACCCCCCCAAGCCTCTGCACACAATGACACAGTATAGCCCAGAGTAAAAATAGTTTCCAGATAAGTTACTGAGTAGCTCTGTTTTGTTATGTTTTTAACAAAGGACCAGTGAAGCTGTGTTCCCACTTCAGCAGAGAACAGACATTTTTTGGCCATTCTCTGCTCCTAGCTAAAAGGACAGTGAATGGTTCCTATTTTATATATACAGTAGGAGGAGCTGTTTACACTTGTCAGTCTGTAACGAATTTGCGGGATCTGGTGCAATAAGCCAGGGCTTTGGAGTTGGAGTCAAGGCGTCGGGGCAGTTTTGGTCACCCGAAGTCAGAGTTGGGGGTCGGAGTCGTTGATTTTATAAACTGAGGAGTCGGGGACGGATGATTTTTGTCCAAAATCCACAGCCCTGTTAAGCATTAGACTAAGGAGTCCGAGTCGAGGAGTCGGGGCCATTTTGGGTACCCGGAGTCAGAGTTAGAGTCTGAGTCGTGATTTCATGAACTGAGGAGTCGGAGTTGGAAGATTTTTTTGTACCGACTCCACAGCCCTGCAATAAGCGGTAATCCTGGGCAGGTGGAGGCACTCCCCCATATAGCCCCATACAGCCAGACCACAGCGGACCATCGGAGCGGACATTACACCCACCGCTCCCGCCGGCCGCACGTGGTCCAGCAACAAGTGCAAACACAGTATTGCTGAATGTAACAAGCTACAGACGATGCAGTTTTTGTTTTTAAATAGATCAGTGGTTGGATTCCGTAAACACTGGGAATCAAACTATAATCTTATTCCCTGATTTAGTTTAAATTATTTGTAGAAAGGCAGCAATAATAATGGATCGTGCACAGGAGGATCTGGGGAATGATGGCAATATGGCAATATAATCTTATATTGGATACACTGGTACAAAGCTAGCGGAGGCAGCATTTCAAATTCGGCACAGTGGCATTGTGGATAGCTCGGTTACCTTGCAGCGCCCAGTACCCCTGTTTAAATCTGGGCCATGACGCTATTTGCATGGGGGTTGTATGTTCTTCCTGTGTTTGTATGGGTTTCCTCCGCGGTTCTCTGGTTTCCTCCAACATCTCAAAAACATACAGATAGGTTAACCTCTTGTGGACAGTAGAAGCTTAAATCTACGCCCTGTTAGTGTCCTGTTATTATTGCCAAGACAAGACACAAGATAAGACAAATAACATTTACATTGTGCTTTTCTTCTGGTGGACTTAAAGCACCAGAGCTGCAGCCACTGAGGCGCGTGCTCAGTAGGCAGTAGCAATGTTAGGGAGTCTTGCCCAAGGTCTCCTTACTGAATAGGTGCTGGCTTACTGAACAGGACGAGCCTTTAACCATTACACAGCCCAGCCACTACAGGACTAATCCCGCCGCATGGAGCCGTCGCTCTCACTGTTTGTACCGCTCTGACATCATAATGACAGCAGAGCTCTGTCCACCAGCAGAGCTCGGACCACCGCTTTAGTTGGCTCCAGATGCTGTGAGCCACAGCTCTGTCTCGGGGGGGGGGGGGGGGGGGAAGTCTCTGGTTCTTAAGGAGCCAGTCACCACGGGTCCACCAATGGTTAATGGTCCTCCCAAAACTTTGGTCAGATCAGACAATAACAATCTAAAGCTGCCCATACACTGGTCTGTTTTTTGTTGCTATCCAGCCGATTCAATCAAATCTGCTAGATATCACTCCCCCCCCCCCCCCCCCCCCAACATGCCGTCTCAATCGACCAATCGACTTTTGGATGAAATTGATCAAATGTGTCAGTCGTACAGGATGTAAGTTAATGATCGATCATCGGTGGGTTGGGAGCAGCGGCAGCAGATTGACACTCTATGGCAGGGGTCCCCAACCTTTTTCGGCCCGGGGGGGGGGGGTATTCGCGGTGGCACAGCAATCACAGTTGCCCCAGTATAGGGAGTCTAGGTACCCCAGTGCGGTTAGTATAGTGCCCAGTATAGCTAGTATAGTGCCCAGTGTGCCCCAGGATAGCTAGTATAGTGCCCCATGTGCACCAAGATAGCTAATATAGTGCCTAATGTGCCCCAGGATAGCTAATATAGTGCCCCAGGATAGCTAGTATAGTGCCCAGTGTGCCCCAGGATAGCTAGTATAGTGCCCAGTGTGCCCCAGTATATCTAGTATAGTGCCCCATGTGCCCCA
Organism: Hyperolius riggenbachi; assembly: GCF_040937935.1. NCBI lineage: Eukaryota > Metazoa > Chordata > Amphibia > Anura > Hyperoliidae > Hyperolius > Hyperolius riggenbachi. The sequence goes on from NC_090653.1 coordinate 79,743,772, forward strand.
GGATAGCTAATATAGTGCCCCATGTGCCCCAGGATAGCTAATATAGTGCCCCATGTGCCCCAGGATAGCTAGTATAGTGCCCAGTGTGCCCCAGGATAGCTAGTATAGTGCCCAGTGTGCCCCAGTATATCTAGTATAGTGCCCCAGGATAGCTAGTATAGTGCCCAGTGTGCCCCAGTATATCTAGTATAGTGGCCCATGTGCCCCAGGATAGCTAGTATAGTGCCCCAGGATAGCTAGTATAGTGCCCAGTGTGCCCCAGGATAGCTAGTACACTGCCCAGTGGGCCCCAGTATAGCTAGTGTAGTGCCCCATGTGCCCCAGGATAGCTAGTATAGTGCCCAGTGTGCCCCAGGATAGCTAGTATAGTGCCCCAGGATAGCTAGTATAGTGCCCAGTGTGCCCCAGGATAGCTAGTATAGTGCCTAGTGTGCACCAGGATAGCTAGTATAGTGCCCCAGGATAGCTAGTATAGTGCCCAGTGTGCCCCAGTATATCTAGTATAGTGCCCCAGGATAGCTAGTATAGTGCCCAGTGTGCCCCAGTATATCTAGTATAGTGCCCAGTGTGCCCCAGTATATCTAGTATAGTGCCCTATGTGCCCCAGGATAGCTAGTATGGTGCCCCATGTGCCCCAGGATAGCTAGTATAGTGCCCCAGGATAGCTAGTATAGTGCCCAGTGTGCCCCAGTATAGCTAGTATAGTGCCCAGGATAGCTAGTATAGTGCCCAGTGTGCCCCAGTATAGCTAGTACAGTGCCCAGTGTGCCCCAGTATAGCTAGTATAGTGCCCCATGTGCCCCAGGATAGCTAGTATAGTGCCCCAGGATAGCTAGTATAGTGCCCAGTGTGCCCCAGGATAGCTAGTATAGTGCCTAGTGTGCACCAGGATAGCTAGTATAGTGCCCAGTGTGCCCCAGTATAGCTAGTATAGTGCCCCAGGATAGCTAGTATAGTGCCCAGTGTGCCCCAGGATAGCTAGTATAGTGCCTAGTGTGCCCCAGTGTAGTGCCCAGTGTGCCCCAGTATAGCTAGTACAGTGCCCAGTGTGCCCCAGTATAGCAAGTATAGTGCCCCATGTGCAGCTAGTATAGTGCCCAGTATAGCTAATATAGTGCCCAGTATAGCTAGTATAGTGCCCAGTGTGCCCCAGTATAGCTAGTATAGTGCCCAGTGTGCCCCAGTATAGCTAGTATAGTGCCCAGTGTGCCCCAGTATAGCTAGTATAGTGCCCAGTGTGCCCCAGGAAAGCTAGTATAGTGCCCCAGGATAGCTAGTATAGTGCCCAGTGTGCCCCAGGATAGCTAGTATAGTGCCCCAGGATAGCTAGTATAGTGCCCAGTGGGCCCAGGATAGCTAGTATAGTGCCTAGTGTGCACCAGTATAGTGCCCAGTGTGCCCCAGTATAGCTAGTATAGTGCCCCATGTGCAGCTAGTATAGTGCCCAGTATAGCTAGTATAGTGCCCAGTGTGCCCCAGTATAGCTAGCATAGTGCCCCATGTGCAGCTAGTATAGTGCCCCAGGATAGCTAGTATAGTGCCCCAGTGTAGCCCCCCTCCCCCCGCGGCCGCCGCTTCTGTTACCTGTTATGAGCTGGCGGCCTCTTCCTGTCACAGATTCCCCGTAGCCGCTCTGAGGAATGCAGCATCTCCTATTGCAGCAGCACTTCCTGCGCAGCTGCTGTAAGGAGGGAAGGAAGCGAGACAGCGCCGGTTTCCATGGTAACGGCGATCGCCGCTACAGGAAGCCGCTGCCCCGCTTTCTTCCCTCCTTACAGCAGCTGCGCAGGAAGAGCTGCTGCAATAGGAGATGCTGCATTCCTCAGAGCGGCTACGGGGAATCTGTGACAGGAAGCGGCCGCCAGCTCATAAGGTGACAGGAGCGGCGGCCGCGGGGGGCGAGAGGCCAGACCCGCCGCGGCCCAGCTGGCAACTGCCCACGGACCGGCAGTGGGCCGCGGCCCGGTGGTTGGGAACCCCTGCTCTATGGCATTGGACTGCAGTGAGCTGTGCAATGCTGCTGTTAGAAATCTTTTTAAATAGATTTAATGCTGAAATCTATTGTAAATCTCTGTATGGGCAGTGTGTGGAAGGAATAGATCCCTCTCTGAACAGATTGTGATCTAAACGGGATATACCTTTTGGCCACATGGACCAGTCTACGGCTAGCTTAAAGCGGACCCAAACCAAACTTTTTTTTTTTTTAATTTAAAATATTTAGTTGCACCACTCTGATACATACAAAGATAAATAAACACTCCTTCAAGCCTATGAGCATTTCAGTGCATGCTTTTCACCCTTCTCTTTTCATAACTAGGGTTATACTGGGGGCAGCCATTAGCAATTCCTCCTTTGCTGGACACCATCTACTCCACCAGTTTGCCGGATTCTGTCCCGGCAATATGAAAGGAAGGGAGGGGTTCCTCCAATAAATGTAAAATATTTTATATTTGTCACCATGCAGCTGAAAAAAAGGCTGCTATTTATTAGAATTTAGAAAATAGATTTTATTTCTGAAATCTTGTATTTTTAATTCGGGTCCACTTTAATGCTGGTAAATACTGTCAGTGACCGTAAATGCTTGTAGGGAATCTGGGACAGGTAAATTACCATTTTCAGGTAAATCTGTCTACAATGGCACATCTGTGGGTTTCTTACAGGCACAGCAAACATCATACAAACAGTCAAGTGAGTTTATCCACTGGATGAATTGGGCAAAATGCCCAATGATGGTCGCTGGTAATTGTTTAGCTGCATTTTGCACAATTGTTGCCCAATATGACGAAAGGTACCTATACACCTAGCAATGGTAGGCAGATTCGACCAAGAGACAAATCTGTCTTTGATCGAATCTGATTAGAGAGAGATCTGTGGGCTGTCCATACACTACAGGCTGATTCCTGATTGATTTCAGCATTAAATCTCTTGTGAATCGGCTAAGTCCGGCGGCACGTAAACCGCTAATGGATGAGTGTCTGATTCCGAAGACAGATGGACACCACTGTCAAAAACCTGAGCGATTCTTGCCTTTTTCATGATTGCTAACTCAGTAAAGGTCCAGCCCTTAAAGCGTTGCTATCATATAAATCCGGCATAGTGGGGTCTGAACCCTCTATAACAGTAATAATAGATTGATGGTGTACCTTGAAATGAATCAGAGCACTCAGTATATGATTTTATATAAAAAATTGTATTTGCTTATCATACAGCATATATACAAAATATGAACAGTTCCAAGTAGTGTTTCCTTCTAACAGTATATATTTAAAGCCAAGCGATCATCCATCTTCTAAGTACATTCAAAAAAGAATAGAACAGTTGTGTTATGTAGAATAAGATCAAAAGTAGTCTCATCTGTATCAATAGCTGTGTATCTAGTAGCTGTGTAAAACTTGTAGTAATCTTCTTAAAGAAATAGCATAAAAAATAGCTTCTAAAAAAACTTCTTGCTAACATCTTAGCAAAACTTAATGCTGAAAATTAATAGAGTAAATCACCAGAATATTAAGCATATTACCCCTTCTCTGTCATCTCTTCAGCATCTAGAACCACTTGTGGGAAGGTAGCTTCTGCCTCGTGTGTCTTCTCAGGAGATTGTTGGGCTTCTGCAAACCATGAGCTTTCTTTTCTTACTTTTATAGGGGTTGGAGGCAATATGGCTGCCTAATCTGGACTTTCCCTGAATCCCAGGCTCTGATTGGCTAAAGCTTCCGTGCGTCAAACGCTATCTATGTTTTGAATACCTAAATCACAATATTATTGTTTATAAATTCCTTAATTACCTTGTGGGAATTAACGTCATCTGACATTTTGACATTTGATTAAAAGGTCATATTTGACGCAGTTAATTAAAAATGGACGTCACCAGCCATCTTAATTTAAATATAAAGCTTATTATATAATTCTTCTTAAAACAATTAATCATATAAGAAATAATTGCATATTAAATCTTTATAAAATCATGGTCTATTTGTCTTTCTTATAAAATAAATATAATTATGTCCACCGGCAGAGGTCAGCATTTCATAACAAATAATATTAATTTTATAAAACTATTAAACCGTCAGGTGGCATCATTTGTCCAAAATATGGGACAATACAAAAACCTTGGAACTTATTATTGACATTTCAAAGGACAATCATAGTCAAAACATGGCATTATTTCTTGCTGTCTGTAACGGCCTTGTAACAAGTATGTCAACAATCTTCTAGCTTACAAGTTAAAACAATCTTATAAAAGTTTTACTTTCTCTAACTATCACTGACAGAATCCAGTATTAAATTATATTATATAGGTTTTAACAATAATTATTTCTTTCTTTAGAAGGACTGTATTGATTATTAATATTTATATATACATACACATATGACCGCTTTTCCTGCATAAATAAAACCGCTAGAATTCTGACACCACGTGGTGGGCGACACAGGACAGGTAATGTATAAATGCACATACGAGGGACACAGTTATACATTGGGGCAACAGCACAGGGGTTTTTGTCGCATTAATCGCTCATCTGAATATCGTTCGCCATTACACGGCCCAACATTTTGCAGCATGTCTGATTGATAAATGCAACCAATTAAGGCCTGAAATTGGTTGCATCGTCGATCGAGCATGCGCTTGGCATCACCAATTTTCTTCCATTTCGATAGCTATTTAACCGGATTGGCCGATCAGCCACCAAGTCAAAAGATGTATGGGCACCTATAAGTTTAGCTTGTGAACAAGGTTTTACTGTGGAGGACTCTACGAAATGCATCTTATTGAATGGCAACTTGTGGTAATAACTTCATGTGCTACAGTTGTGGCTTGTGGTAATCACTGATGGACTGACACTGTGCATGTGCTGCAGTTGTGGCTTGTGGTAATCACTGATGGACTGACACTGTGCATGTGCTGCAGTTGTGGTAATCACTGACGGACTACCGGTGTGCATGTGCTACAGTTGTGGTTTGTGGTAATCACTGATGGACTGACACTGTGCATGTGCTGCAGTTGTGGCTTGTGGTAATCACTGATGGACTGCCACTGTGCATGTGCTGCAGTTGTGGCTGGTGGTAATCACTGATGGACTACCGCTGTGCATGTGCTGCAGATGTGGCTTGTGGTAATCACTGATGGACTGACACTGTGCATGTGCTGCAGTTGTGGCTTGTGGTAATCACTGATGGACTACCGCTGTGCATGTGCTGCAGTTGTGGCTTGTGGTAATCACTGATGGACTGACACTGTGCATGTGCTGCAGTTGTGGCTTGTGGTAATCACTGATGGACTGACACTGTGCATGTGCTGCAGTTGTGGTAATCACTGACGGACTACCGGTGTGCATGTGCTACAGTTGTGGTTTGTGGTAATCACTGATGGACTGACACTGTGCATGTGCTGCAGTTGTGGCTTGTGGTAATCACTGATGGACTGACACTGTGCATGTGCTGCAGTTGTGGCTGGTGGTAATCACTGATGGACTACCGCTGTGCATGTGCTGCAGATGTGGCTTGTGGTAATCACTGATGGACTGACACTGTGCATGTGCTGCAGTTGTGGCTTGTGGTAATCACTGATGGACTACCGCTGTGCATGTGCTGCAGTTGTGGCTTGTGGTAATCACTGATGGAATGCCGCTGTGCATGTGCTGCAGTTGTGGCTTGTGGTAATCACTGATGGAATGCCGCTGTGCATGTGCTGCAGTTGTGGCTTGTGGTAATCACTGATGGAATGCCGCTGTGCATGTGCTGCAGTTGTGGCTTGTGGTAATCACTGATGGAATGCCGCTGTGCATGTGCTGCAGTTGTGGCTTGTGGTAATCACTGATGGAATGCGGCTGTGCATGTGCTGCAGTTGTGGCTTGTGGTAATCACTGATGGAATGCCGCTGTGCATGTGCTGTAGTTGTGGCTTGTGGTAATCACTGATGGACTACCGCTGTGCATGTGCTGCAGTTGTGGCTTGTGGTAATCACTGATGGAATGCGGCTGTGCATGTGCTGCAGATGTGGCTTGTGGTAATCACTGATGGAATGCCGCTGTGCATGTGCTGCAGTTGTGGCTTGTGGTAATCACTGATGGACTGCTGCTGTGCATACGCTGCAGTTGTTGCTTGTGGTAATCACTGGTGGACTGCAGTTGTGGCTTGTGGTAATCACTGGTAGATCATTTTCACTAGTAGCTCACAAAGTGAAAAAATGTGGGGCATCTCCGATGTAATTTATGGGCAGCACGGTGGCGTAGTGGTTAGCGCTCTCGCCTTGCAGTGCTGGATTCCCGGTTCGAATCCCAGCCACATCTGCAAGGAGTTTGTATTTGTATGTTCTCCCGTGTATATGTGGGTTTCCTCCAGGCACTCCAGTTTCCTCACACATACCAAACACATACAGATAAGTTAATTGGCTTCCCCTAAATTGTCCCTAGACTACGATACATACAATACACGATACATACATAGACATATGACTAGATTCTGAGCCCCTCTGAGGGGACAGCAAGTGACAAGACAATATACTCTGTACAGCGCTGCATAATATGTCACCGCTATATAAATACTTAAATAAATAATTGTTGTCTTAGTACATTTCAAGCAGTGAAAGTTTAAGCTGCAGTGTGTGAAAATACACCTGGAAGGCATCTGAGGATGTTGGACACCACAAGCTGGTTAGTTTGTATTACTGCCTTAGGTGGGCCTCTCATGTCCCGCCAGAGGAGGGTCAGCCAATGATCACCCAATGACAAGGGATACAGTAATACACAGTAGAAGTCACTAATTAATTCCCTGAGGCATTAGGCATTTAGTGGCTTTTGTCTTGGTAACCTCACTAGTGAATAGCTGCATTGTCCCAGGTTCCTTTCCCTGATGTGAGTGTCCACAGATTGCTGCTGGTTCCAGGAATACACCATGCAGCCAGTGATTGTGTGTGAGGTACATGTTCCCTCAAATGAGATCTCCCCACCCTGCTTCTCCCAGCGATACTACTAGCACTGAGATTTGTGTGCTGGCTCTGGACATGGCAACCGATAATGGCTGCGGAAATGAGGTACTTCACAGGGCTTATGTTGAGGGTGGAAAATCCAGAAGGCCTGTTGAAGCAGAGTCATTTGTGTACTTAGCTACTTCTGTCCCCCAACCACTGCAATAAAGCCTTTGTAGAAGTGGCCAGAGGAGAGAGGCTGCCTGTGTTATTATGACAATGGGCCTCTTTTACTGTTTGCTTGGGAAATTGCAGGGAAGCTTTATCACAGGTGTTGGAATCTCTGTGGAAAACAAGAAGGGATTACCTATGTGGAAATGTGAAACTTCTTATCTAGAAACCATCCTCCTTTTAGTATTAAGTACACAAGATAGGTTTCCCTTGCCAGAACTGATATTCTGGGTGACAGTATTGTCTGCACAGACAGGGCTCTGAAGTTTCAAATCAGCCAGGAGCCATTATCAAATCAGAGATAACGTTATTGGTATGACCAAGGCATTGCCAAAGTAAGGGGAAATGGGGGACAATGAAGGGGGTGGGGTAGGGGTACAATGGGCAAGAAGTTCATAGAGGAGCATAAATGAACTGTAAACCTAAAAATGTCTGTGGCATGCTGTGACATTCGATGCAGCAATTGTCACAGCAATTCTACTGTCTTCTAGTAAAATGCACAGTTTTCTCTCATCCTCTGTGTGAGAGTCTGGAAATAAATCCATCAATTGCTTAAAGGGGAACTTCAGCCTAAACATACTGTCATTAAGTTACATGAAGATAGATAGGTAATGTAATCTCTTAACTACCCTGTTTTAAAAGAACAGGCAAATGTTTGTGATTTCATGGGGGCAGCCATCTTTTTGGTTGAAAGGAGATGACAGGGAGCATGAGACACAGTTCCAACTGCCCTGTGTCCTGATCACCCCTCCTAGCTGCATGTGCTAGGCTTCAAATCCAAATTTTTTCATTGTATTTTTTTTAAATTGCACCAAAACAGCAGAAGTAGAACACCATCAGAAATCCCATCATGCTTTGCAGAGCATCGGGGGAAAAATGCCCAGGCCGTTTTCTTCTGTGCAGTTAAAGAGGCTTGGATAAGAAAAACAAAGTTCTGATGATGTGAAACTGTTAAAGCGGTATCGTCACCATAAAAATCAAATTTCAACAGCAACTGGTCTGAGTGTATTAAGTGATAAAGATGCTAAGCCTGCATTCAAAACTTTCAAAACTTTTTCTGCTGTTATGATTTGGAGTGATCACATACTTAAGGAGCACCGGCCCTTTAGTAGTCGTTGCCAAAGAATTGCATGCTGGGGGTTCCTTTTATCTATAATGTATTCCTCCTCTTTCCTTTATTTCCCTGCCAGCTGCTTATCTGAAACCTAATCCCCTATTCACTTGTGTTTACAAGCAAGGCTGAGGCGACTCAGCGATTGGAGGAGACAAGAAAACAGTAAAGGGCAGAAATGACATCACAAGTTAGCCTTAAATGTGGGCAAAAGACATGGCCCCCACCACTAACAGAATTCTTGTCATTTACTATATAACATTCACTGAAATCAAAACGTGGACAGTATAATACATGTGTTATGTAAGTAGATCAAGTATTTATCTACTTATATATATGTGTTTTTTTCCCTGGCATAGTATGGCTGATCCTACTGCTTTAAAGAAACACCAAGCCTTTTCAGTGCTGCTGAGTAGATTTTTAGTCTGGAGGTTCACGTTAAAGAAGGTTTCCCTGGTTATATTTGGGGCAGTGCAGGAGGAAGTGATTCTCATCCTCGAGGGTCTTCTGCTCGCAGTATTGGCATAGTCTCTCCTCCCTGGGTTTGTATGTCTGTGTCTCCCAGACTCTATTTTGAGGTTGTGAGCACTCAGTCTGTAGACACTCAGGATTTGCCTCTTGATAGTTTTGGAGATATTCTAGGTATGGGGCCATTTTTATATTTTATCTATAGGTACTGGTATACGGTTAGCTTTTGTGAATGTTTTATTTCACTCCTCCATTTATCTACACAGTCCTCTATGCTCTTGGCTATGATGTGCTTTATCTAGGCTCTTGTTATGACCCAGGGATCTGGATTTGTAGGGAGCATAGAATAGACAACTTCCTTCATGGCACATATGACTTTTCTTGGTTATTCTTATTACACACACACTAGAGGGTTCAGTCAAGTCTGTCTCTGCTAAGAATGTAGCAATCACGCAGCCTACTTGATGCAATACAGAGAGAGTGGAGATTCTGGATCATCTTGGCCAAGTATAGTACTCCAGAGAAAAAAACAAAGACAAGCGGGAGCCCAAATGGTGCAGTATGTTACAAGTATTGAGTATAAAAAAGTACTTTATAGAAGGGTACTCACAAAGGTGGGTTGCAACGGGTGCAACCGACCACTTCAGGCAGGTGGAGTGTTTTAAACCTGACTCCACTCAGGTCTACCAACATTCCTGGACTCGGTCGCTCTCTTAGCAAAAAACCTGCGCCCCTGGGATAGGTGCGCAAGGCTCCCCTCCCAAAAGGGTGGGGGGAGTAGGGTACAGTAGAGGGTAAAGAGGCGCCCAACGTATATAAAACACTTTAAAATCAATAAAAAGAAAAAAAAGGTTGAGGTGGCTTACCTCACAGACGACAAACTCACTTTAAGTAAGGAAGTTTAATTGGATATTAAGCATATGCTTAATATCCAATTAAACTTCCTTACTTAAAGTGAGTTTGTCGTCTGTGAGGTAAGCCACCTCAACCTTTTTTTTCTTTTTATTGATTTTAAAGTGTTTTATATACGTTGGGCGCCTCTTTACCCTCTACTGTATCTTGGCCAAGTGCATTGTTCTTCTACCCTTACAAAAATGTACCGTATATACTGTATGGCCATACTGTATGGCCAGCTTTACAGTATGGTAAAGTTTCTCTTTTCTGCTTACAGTCACACTGAATCCTGCAGAAAGAATACATTCATCTTCTTTCTGCTATGTTTGCTCTTGTGCATAAAAAGAGGTTTGAGGAAATTTGGCCACCCAGTAAAGCCGATATCCTTACTTTTCACTAATTCGCCCGAACTTTCAGCTAGTTGAATATCGGCACATTAATTGATATTCTACTTTTTGAAAGATAGTAAAATATCATTAAATTATACCGATATTTTACTACGACATAAATCTAACCCTATTCTACCCCAGAACTTTCCCTCTGCCACAGCCTAACCTTATCCCCCAATCCCATGCCTAACCATAAAACCCTCCCCATGGACACCTAAACTTCACTATCCCCCATTAATTATTGAGAACTCTTTAGGCACCCACGTTAATATCTGTAAAACTAGATGCCCACATTTCCTAGTTTTAGCGATATTTGTTTTGGTGTCTGTGAAGCGCCAAAACTTCTGCCGCTAACATGCGCCCAAATTTAATGCTTCGGTTTGATCATCCTTACCAACTGCAATTTGTGTTTCACTTTTCCTCAGATTCAGTCAGACTGTATTCAGTCCCATACAGCACAGCATCCCCTATTGTCTTCTGATCACGGTCTAGTAACCCTTTTAGTAACTGTCTAGCAAATAATTGTTTATAGAAGTTCCACTTTAAAGAAAACCTGTAACAAACAAACCTCCCCTGGGGGGTACTCACCTCGGGTGGGGGAAGCCTCCGGATCCCATTGAGACTTCCCCCATCCTCCTCGGTCCCACGGTGGCGGCGATAAAGCTCCCCGAACAGCGGGGATGTAAATATTTACCTCCCTGGCTCCAGCGCAGGTGCAGTATCGGCTCTCCGCTCGGAGATAGGCGGAAATAGCCGAGCCGATCACTGTCGGCCTGCTCTACTGCGCAGGCGCAAGTCTCCTGCAGTAGAGCGGACCCGATAGAGATCGGCTATTTCCGCCTATCTCCGTGCGGAGAGCCGCAACAGCGCCCCCGCTGGAGTCAGGAAAGGTAAATAAATCAGCGCTTGTCAGGCTTGTGGAAGGAGGGTTGCCGGACACTTCGGTAGAGCCAGCGCTGGATTGCCTGCAGCTACAGGGGAGGGGGAAGCCTCATTGGGACCCTGAGGCCTGCCCCCTCCCGAGGTCAGTACCCCCCACGGGAACTTTTTTTTTTTTTTTTGTTATGCTGCGCATACACGGCTCGTTTTCTGCGCCGGATCGAGCCAGTGGCTTGATGCCGGCGCATCCCCGCTCGTCTGCGCGTGCGCATGGATCGATTGCCGCTCGTCCCCGCCGGCGCTCCCTTATCACCGCTCGATTCCCTGCCATTGTCCGCCGGCGGGCGCGGGTCGAGCGGCATGATTGGGCCAGCTGAATATTATCAGCTGGCCGGATCAGCTGGTCGATATACGGTACAGAAACGTACCGTGTATCCCCAGCATTACAGGTTCTCTTTAAGCAGCTGGGTTCCTCAGATACCAGAATGCATGCATGCAATTAAGGCGCTGGAAAACTTGAGCGCAGGGCAAAGTCGAAAAACTGTTTACCCCGCTCCTGCAAAAGTTCCGGCGGCGTTAATTACTATTCCCCCTCCAAGCCAAACCGGGCTCAGGGGTTACATGCAATTTGGCTTCCAGCTATTGCTGACAGCTGAATTACGCAGTTTTATAGTGATTTGGGCTCCATCTTTTGACAATGCCCAAATTATTGTCTGAACGCTGCTATAGATGTAATTCACATTACAGAATATGGCACTGCATGGTGCGCCCAATTTTCTGGGCCATTTTCACCTGTCTCAACCAGATTTAAGTAGCCATGTGTCGCCAGATAGCAGACTAAGGGCTTTTTCACATTATAAGTGATTTCGCTAATTTTTAAGCGCTGGCGATTTTAAAAATCGCCTTAAAAGCGCTTGTGCAATGTTAGCTTATGTGAGTGTTCTCACATAAGCGAGGAGCTTTCTATCCAATTGCAAACGCGGCTCCAGCACCATTTCCGGAGCGTTTACGATTCAATAGAAAGTATAGCAAAATCGCTAAGCGCTTGAAAAAGCGCATTGAGAAACTATTTGCTGAGCGCCTTAAAGAGAACCTGAGGGGGTTTTTAAGAATGCTATTAGGACACCGAGGCTGGTTCTGCATACTATCACCAGCCTCTGTGTCTGTACTGTGTCCCCCCAGGCACCTTGTCGCTAGCAGGCTCTTTACCTTTGTGCTGTCTGTCACCGCCGCTCCCCCGCCTCCTCTATATCGCGGCTCCCCGCCTGGGCCACTTCCATCCCCGCCTCCGTAAGCTGATTGGAGGGAACGGACGCTGGTGGAGAGCGGTAATATAGAAGAGGTGGGGGAGCGGCGGTGACAGGCAGCACAAAGGCAAACAGCCTGCTAGCAACAAGGGGGCTCGGGGGTGCACAGTACAGACACAGAGGCTGGTGATAGTATGCAGAACCAGCCTCTGTGTCCTAAAAACATTCTTAAAACCCACCTCAGGTTCTCTTTAATTAATAAATACATTCCTGATGTCAGGAAGTGAACAGAAAACATTTCTACACAAAAGCGCTTAGAATAGCGCTTACAAAGTCGCTCAGCGATTGCGCTGGAGATTTATAATGGAAACAAGGCCTTAAATATCCCTGTGCTATTGTTTCAGCATGGTGAGTCAGGTTTACTCTGTGCTCTGTGTATGAATGATCTCTACCCACCTCTGGAGCCCAGACACAAGCAGAGGTGTAACTAGACCCCGTGACTGCTGGAGGCCCCGAGCTGTAAGGGGGTCCCAACTACTATTTCACTCCCTCCGATAAAGGAGTCCATCCTTCAGATCAGGTGTTTTTGGGGCTACTCTTGTTATGGGCCTGAAGATTATGATGGCCACACTTGTCTTATGACCCTTGTGAGATGGGCCTTCAGACTGTGAGGGTCACCAGGGGTGGACAAGGGAAAGGGTGTGAACATTGGGGCCCATGTTTTATAGTTACGCCCCAGGATGCAAGCTATCGTCATGTGTCCCGAATGTATTTTAGAGCACTTGTACCATACTACTTGTAGAACTTATTATAGATAGTTGTGCTTACACAGCTTACATTAGGCCACTGAATTAGGCCTCATTCCTAAAATCGAAGCATTTTGCATTTTTGTGCACTAAAAATCGCCTGGTCTTTAAAAAAGGCCAAAAATGCCCCTAGTGTGAACGAGCCCTTAGAGTTTAGATTAGTACCCAGACTTTTATAACAAAAAAATCTTTAATTATTACACTTGGAATTTCAACCCATGCAGAGACCATTTTGATCTTCTCTTCCATAATGTGCTAGACGTATTGTCATGCACAGCCTCACGGTGTTTCCGTGGATACGTCACAGGGGTTTACGTGTGGCACTGTGTTGGATCTTGTGTTTCGTTTTGTGGTGTGCTTGTGTTGTGTATAAAAATTCCAAATGCATGCAGAAGATGGTGTTTGAAAGAGACAGTTCTGATTTTGTTTGCTGTCATTTGCCAGGATTTGGAGAGCAACTGAGCCTGCTGCATACCTAATGTGTAACGAGACTGTGTCATGCCCCTTCCCAGACAAATATGAAGCCATTCTTTTTCCTATCATCTACGGCAGCGTCTTCGTGGTGGGACTGCTGGGTAACCTGACGGCAATCGCGGTTATTGTGCAGTTGATCAAAAAGAAGAACATCTTAGGGGTCTACCTGGCCAATCTTTGTGCATCGGACCTCATGTACATCTGCACTCTTCCTGTCTGGATAGCCTATACGGCTAAAGAGGATTGGCTGTTTGGAATGCTAACCTGTAAAATTGTGGGCTTCTTTTTCAATGCCAATCTCTATACTACAATTGTTTTCCTGAGCTGTATAGCCACAGACCGCTTCATTGCCACCGTTTTTCCAATACGCTCACGAACTCTGCGCAGCATGAAGAATGCTTTGGTGACTTGCGTGGTGGTTTGGTTGATCATTCTTGGCTCGCACAGTTATTTCTTGAGTAGGGATGACTTGTTTATCTCCAGCCAAAATATTGAGCTTTGCTACGAGAGATACCCAATGGAGCAGTGGATGGCTCACCTAAACTATTTCCGTATCTTTGTGGTGTTTCTCATTCCATTGATTCTCCTTGTCTTCTCTTACTGCTCAATCATTCGAGTCATACAGCATACGTCCACCTTGGATAAAGAGGCTAAGAAGAGAATCACTGGTCTTCTCCTTTCAATGACCATCATCTTTATCATCTGTTTCCTCCCTTATCACGTGGTTCTCTTCATCCGCTCGTTTGTGAGTGACCTCAACCACTGCAGCTGTGAAATTGAGCAGCGTGTCCGTCCAGCCTATCGGATCTCGTTTGCCCTCACCAGCCTCAGCAGTGCCTTAGACCCTTTTATTAACATCTTTGTTAGTGACGGAGTAAAGAGGGACCTCATGGAGGAGTTACGGGCAATGTACTCTTGCTTGGTCTATCGGGGTAAAAGAGAAAATGGTAAAATGAGGAACCCTAATTTTGAGTGCAATGATGCTACAAGGAACAACAATGGACTTCAGGGCACACACCAAACCAAAGTACAGACTAGGTTTTAGGTTGGGCACCGCAGAACTGTCACTTGCAGATGCTACCTACTGTGAAGGTGTGTGGAGACAATTGTTTTGTTAAGTTGGCTGCCAGGTTTGTGTCTCCATCTATAAATGGTCACTAAAGCCACCAGCTGCATCCAAAGACATATGCACTCATGCTATTATAAAACCACCAAAAAACGAGTGTTTTTTTATTTTTCCCATTTTTATATACTGGTTTGATAAAGAGCTTTTTATACTTATATGGATGTCCAACTGCCAATGTCTCTTTTTAATCTGAGCCACACCATACACAGTGGCAAATGCTTATTAAGTATTCGAAGGACTGGGAATTACATTGTAGTAAATTGTGAGTGTTGTATTGCTTTCCTGGTGACACCATCGTTAGGCCACATCAAGGAGAGTCCATGGTGTTATTTTTTTTTTTTCCTTTTGAGGTACAGACCGTTCCGCAGTGAATATTGTAAACTGACAGTATTATGGAAGTTGGGGGAAAACTTTTTTTTTTTTTTATTTGATCGGAATCTGTTTCAGGCAAACTGAAGGCAAAACATTTTAGAGTTTTAAATATGGTAGAGAAGGATGAACATTTTCTTTTTCTGCTTTTTAATGCTGTCTAGATTTCCACGGGGCAGGATGTCATTACACTGAAAATGTGTGCAAGTGTTGTGTATACATAGCAAAGTATTGGGGCTAGCATTGTGCTCAAACAGATACGTGTAAATAGATGAAAACTGGTCCGTATTCCTTCACCCGCACTATGTGTCAGTTAAGCGTTGTGATATACTGGTGCTTACTGTCCCTTGCTACACCATAAGGCAGTGATCTGCAAACTTGGCTCTCCAGCTGTTAAGGAACTAGAAGTCCCATAATGCATTGCAGGAGTCTGACAGCCACAGTCATGATTCATAAAGGTAAATGCATTGTGGGACTTGTAGTTCCTTCACAGCTGGAGAGCCAAGTTCACAGATCGCTGCCATAGGGAGTAAGGGAATGTCTGAAAGAGGGTAATACAGGTATATGAAATGAGGGAAAACCTTCTCAATAGATACATTTTAGTTACATGTCCTAATCTCAGCCCTAACCCCACCCCAAAAAAGTGGTCTTCACTAGAGGTACTTATAACTAAAAGTCTAGAGCCCGCCCCGCCCCCCTCCACAGCAGAGATGCAATAATAGCATATATGTGGTGCCACCAGCCATGCGTCCCGCTTCCTCTCTAACTACAGGGACACCTCATGTGACCTGGCAGTACGTACCAACAGGTCCTATAAAGGGCCACTGCAACCATGGCCACTGGATGGACAATTGGAGATCCCATTGCTAAAGAGCTAAGAACGGATAAGTGAGGCAACTCGGCATCTATGCTATATTGTGTCTCTGCCGTCCAGGAGGGGGTTGGGGAAATGAAGCAGCACACTTTATTTTCAAGGTAGGGAGTGCGAGGAGGGGGACATTTGGGGAAGGGAGCCGGCTCTTGTCGCCCTCTAATTGCTGCCATCCTGAAGCATGTGATTCTCGCTGCTTCATGGAAGAACCGGCCCTAGTACAGTATCAAAATATCACATCAGCTCTGGAGTAATTATTAATAATAATACTAGTAATTACTAATAATGGAAATGTTCTCTTCTTGAATTATTGATACCAATGCTGTGTGTATGAATATAGTCTAGGCCCGAAGACCAAAAGCAAGAGGTTCTCCCCAACCGAGACCTAAATGGCAATAAAACAAGTAGAGGCACCAGCCTTTCCCCGCTGGGCCAAGTGTCTTCATTGTGGTCGATGTCACACTCTGGAATATTTGCTAATGTGCTAAGTGTGTATGTTTTAAGTGTTTTAAATGAGGTCTGATAAATAATGCAATAGACTAGCATTACAGATTTTTAGCTCTGGCGTAAAGTACACCTGACCTGAGGCAAATCTACCTAATTAAAGGGAGCCTTAAGCCTGGAATAAAAAAATCAGGTTTACTCACCTAGGGCTTCTACCAGCCCCCTGCAGCTGTCCCGGGTCCTCGCCGTCACTCACGGATCTTCCTGTCCCCCTGCCGCCAGCAGGCGTAGTTTTCGCCCAACAGTCTCAATGCGGCTGCACAGGCCTGGCCACACGTCTCCTTCTTTATGACCTTCCTGCGCAGGACGCTGTTGAAGATGGGAACACGAAGAAGGCTACGTGTGGCCCTACGTGTGGCCAGGTCTGTTGGCGAAACAAAAGTAGCTGGTGGTGGAGGACAGGAGGATCCATGAGTGACTTTGAGGGCACTGGACAGCTGCAGGATACTGGTAGAAGTTCCTCTTTAAAGACAGAGGTTTGTTCATGCTGGATCCACATACCTCTGTGCATCCCTGTGGTCATACCTTGAAAAATTTGACTCAGGCTTTTCAGAAAGGAAGAGGCAGGCTTGTTGCAATGGGAGGGTGATAGGAG